>NC_139629.1:44309742-44312974 GCF_964638095.1 Poromitra crassiceps | reverse complement strand
TATTGCAATATGCTATACATAATAATATACAGGTATTATATATATTATGTATTTAACATAATTAATTAAAAATCTATACAGATGTGCAATATAAAGTCAGATATCAATCAGTAATAATAATAATAGAATAATACTATATAATATACAGGTATTATATATATTATGTATTTAACATAATTAATTAAAAAATCTATACAGATGTGCAATATAAAGTCAGATATCAATCAGTAATAATAATAATAGAATAATACTATATAATATACAGGTATTATATTATGTATTTAACATAATTAATTTAAAAATCTATACAGATGTGCAATATAAAGTCAGATATCAATCAGTAATAATAATAATAGAATAATACTATATAATATACAGGTATTATATATATTATGTATTTAACATAATTAATTAAAAAATCTATACAGATGTGCAATATAAAGTCAGATATCAATCAGTAATAATAATAATAGAATAATACTATATAATATACAGGTATTATATTATGTATTTAACATAATTAATTTAAAAATCTATACAGATGTGCAATATAAAGTCAGATATCAATCAGTAATAATAATAATAGAATTTGTCACTACAATATGCTCTTGCTTGCTGCAGCTGTTGTGTTGTTTGTGCTATTTGCATGTGCCTGCAATGCTAGTGAGTGAGCTAGTCATTTAAAATAAGATATTCCCCTCTCCTTCCTTTCAGCTCTGGCTGATGGATATGGTCTCAGTTATATGTATGGAGAGAGACTCAGGTTCCTGAGGACCACTCACTGAAGAAATGTTCAACTATCATGGGACCTGTTCCTGGCTGAGGTTAAAAGTGACAAGTAACTTGCCCAGCTGTTGCTGTTCTCTCATGGACACTTTGCGTGGTAGTCCCATGTGTGCAACACCTCTTATAGGCTATATAAGCACATAACATAAGCACCTTATTATGCACCTGTAGCCCCATTGTGGTGTTGGAATGTTGATAATATATATGTATATATTTTTTCTTCTTCTTCCTGTGTCTGAGCTTCTTTTTGTTCTTATGCTCTGAAAATTGGAAAAATAAAATACTAGAAAAAAGAAAACGCCCAATTTTTCCCCAAGGCCTCTGGCCCCCCCCAAGCAAATGACGGGCCCCCTCAGTCACTTCATCCTGGAGCCGGGCCTGAATAGGGCCGATGGGAGAGTGGCGTTTGGGACTCGACGGGGGGACCGCACCCCCCCCCCCCCCCCCACCCCCCCCTCCTCTAAATCCCTTTCTCTCCCCGCCTTTTATCCCCAGGAACACTATGGCGTCTCATTCAGCGGGCCTACTTGACATAGCGTGACCTCTGAACCCAGAGTTTATGAAGTGAAGCGGCAGCTATTTATTTGCTGTGGAATGGATGTGCGGCCGGGGCCATTGTGCGGAGATTTGTGCAGCGATGTTAGCATTGTGTCAGAGTCACTGTGTGTGCTGGGATAAGCTGGTGGTCAGCAGCAGAGCGGACTGCTAATACCTTTTGAAAACCCGTTGATAAACACATCTGGGGTTGGAGCGCACTGTCATCCTCCAGGAAACCAATAAAGTTACGGCAAAAGGACTAACCCAAAGCTGCAGGCAGCCCAAGCCACATACTGAAAAATAATAATAATAATTAAAAAAATCAATTAGGCCTAACCGTTCCAGGTTTGGTAGACGTGTTTTTACCCTCGACTTAGAAGTCATCCCCCCCCCTAAACCAGTGCAAGAGGAGGTCTGACTTTGTTATGTTGCAGCAGATGTAAGCAGAGAGTTCACGTAGGCGAGGAAAACGTGCACACGGGAACAAACCTTTTTAAGCAGCAGACGCTATTGCACCATTCTATGACAGTTGCAGAGAAATGCATGCCTCCACCCAGTGAGTAAACAGTGGTAATCTTCATCAAAAGATCCCTCTTCATCATTCATAGTTCACAGGTGAGACTGTCATTATCTCCTTTGTCATCATGACTATTCATCAAATCTTCCTGTGCACCTACCTACCTACCTACCTACCTACCTACCGGTATCTATCTTGGCAACGGCTGAGTCTATCTGCTTTTTGCTTCTTTGTGATGTCCTCACAGTTCACTTTAGAGCAACAAAGACATTCCAACAGGTGACAATTCATTTCCCAAAGCTTACCGAACTGTTTAACTACCTAAATGTAGCCTGTGGCTTGGGGCGGGTTTTAAAAATTTCTTATTGAGCTGTTCATGCCAGTGTGGCATTCGAAAATTGTCAGCAACCATCTTGTTAGCATTTGCTCAAAATCCCATCAAAATTAAATAAATAAATAAATAAATAGATAAAATCTCTAGTTGTTTATACTTACTACCAACACTTACGCATGGTCTTCGGAGAGATGGTTTCGTTTCGTATCGACTCGCATTAGCCTTGCTAGCAAAATGCTAACAGGAGGCTGCTGCCCATATCTCGGAACCTTAAAGATCAACTTGTTGGGATATCTTGAGACAAAGCCTGCTCGGGGATTGATGAGATGGGTGCCTTCAAGTGGTGAAGTCACCACTGCAGGCCGCGGCCTGTCCCATGGCCTACCTGTGTTTACGTGTGTGTGTGTGTGTGTGTGTGTGTGTGTGTGTGTGTGTGCGTGTGTGTGTGTGTTTATGTGTGTGTGTACATGCAGCCAGCAGCGTAGGAGGCTGGCTTTTGAAGTGGTTGTGTTGTAGCAGTCTCTCTGGAGGACATGCAGCTCCAAGCAAACACTGCCCTGCTTAAACAAACAGGGGAGGACAGGAGAGCAAGACTAATGATGGGATCCACGCAGCTTACACACACATGTACAGACCCACACACTCGCACACGCGTGCACACACACACACACACACACACACACACACACACGTGCGCACACACACACACACACGTATACACTCACACACTCGCACGCACACACACACACACGCACGCACGCACACACACACACACACACACACACGCACGTATACACACACACACACACACACACACTCACACACTCACTAGAGCAGAGACGAGAGGAATTTGTCCCCGGAAGAGGAGTGGTGCACCGATAGACGGCTGATTTGTACAAGTAGATGAAACGAGGAAAAATGCTCTTGTCTCTGTTTCTCAAGGACACGTCCCTCTTGTCTCTGTTTCTCAAGGACACGTCCCTCTTGTCTCTGTTTCCCAAGGACACGTCCCTCTTGTCTCTGTTTCCCAAGGACACGTCCCTCCACTCTATTCACTG
>NC_139629.1:44299742-44302242 GCF_964638095.1 Poromitra crassiceps | reverse complement strand
TGCCATGTAAGGTGCCTGTTTGATCAGAGTGCCATGTTAGGTGCCTGTTTGATCAGAGTGACATGTAAGGTGCCTGTGGAAGCTGATTCCTTCACATTTCCCACAATGCAGCTTTACTCAGCTTTAGGGAATGAACTAGCTCTACTGTCTCTCCTCTCCCCTGTTCTCCCCTTAGTTCCTCCAATCTATCACTGTGGACCTCTGGCCTCTCAACACGGACCAAATACCAATCAAAACGGATCGATATAGAAAGAGCTCTCTCTCCCCCCCTCTCCCTGTCTCTCTCTCTCTCTCTCTCTCTCTCTCTCCCTCTGTCTCTCTCTCTCTCTCGTCTCGTCTCCTGGGTGGAGCAGATCATTAATGCAGTGGAATGAGGAAGGAGAAATGTATGGAGGTCCTTAATGAACTGGGTGGCCGGCGTCGGCCTCAACACCAATTAACACGCCTTTTAATTATGGCTCTAATCAGAGCAGCTGATGGCCACAGCCTCTGCAACACTGAATACAGGCCAAGTGCCCTGGTGACACACACACACACACACACACACACTACAGAGCTTTAACTGCCGAACCGCAAAGCTCTTGAGCGCCATGCATGCACACGTTTCCAGAACAACTCGTTCCTTAGCAAACTAGAGAGAGAGACCCAGAGAGAGACAGGGAGGTTTGAGAGAGAGAGACCCAGAGAGAGACAGGGAGGTTTGAGACAGAGAGACCCAGAGAGAGACAGGGAGGTTTGAGAGAGAGAGAGAGACCCAGAGAGAGACAGGGAGGTTTGAGAGAGAGATAGACCCAGAGAGAGACCCAGAGAGACAGGGAGGTTTGAGAGAGAGATAGACCCAGAGAGAGACAGGGGGGTTTGAGAGAGAGAGAGTCCCAAAGAGAGACAGGGAGGTTTGAGAGAGAGAGAGAGACCCAGAGAGAGACAGGGAGGTTTGAGAGAGAAGAGAGACCCAGAGAGACAGGGAGGTTTGAGAGAGAAGAGAGACCCAGAGAGACAGGGTGGTTTGAGAGAGAGAGACCCAGAGAGAGACAGGGAGGTTTGAGAGAGAGAGAGAGACATGTGTGCCAAAGGCCCTGGGGTGGATTTGAACCCTCACCCCCGGTGCAAGTCTCCAACTCTCCTACTCTGTTGTTGACCCTATAGCCCTATTTGACTGGGCTGAACAGGATTAAAAACATATCTGGGCTCAAAAATAGCCCAAAGACGTTTTATTTAGCATCTCCAGCGTGTCGAGGGTACATGCTCCCCTCGTCCAAAAACATGAAGCAACAGGAAGAGAATGTCTGCTGGTGCTTCTGCCAACTTCCCAAGCTGAGTGAGGAGGGAAACATTTATTATGAAGAGAGGACGTCTCCATGTTTGACTTATGAGCTCAGAAAAGTTCATTTGTGTTGCCGGTTCAAGACACAAGAGACATATGGGACAGACAGAGGTCATCTAGAGACATATGGGACAGACAGAGAGGTCATCTAAGGTCACTTAGTAGCATGACCCTGAACATAATAGTATAAGTTTTCTTTTCTGACTTGTGTTTTAATATTTGAGTAGACTCCACAGCTATAAGGAGCAGAACATATAGGGATGAGCTGATTGAGCTCTTCAGAGAACAAGTGCTGATCTGGAATCAGTTTGGTTCGAATGGATCAGACACTTGAGACGGCCTGGAAAGGGACTCGGCACTTCTCCTGAGAGGGGAAGTGTCCTAGATTCCACTTCCTGTCACTAATCCTGTGCCTGAACTTGAATAAGGGAAGCGTCCTCCTCAACTGGAATATTATAGCTACACTTCTTTTCTTGGCAAAGACAAGAGGACAGGTAGTCTCACCCCTCTATGTACTTAGCTCACTGTTGTGCACAAGCTTCATCTTCAAGCTGTAAACACAATGCTCCATGGCACTCAAAATACTCAACAACTTACAGTGGAAACCGCTTATAGTGGTCACAGTTATAGTGATCAACTGCTTATATCCATCAAAAAGCTTAGGACAGAATCATTCCTATACACATGCTGTTTAAATCATTTTGTAATCAAGTAGTCTGCTTACAGTGTTAATTGTTGGTCTTTTTATACAGGAGAACACATGGGAAAATGTTGAAAACTACAGTCATTAATTATTTTCTTCTTTTTTTACAGTACTTTGATTGATTGATTTTTACTTTACTCCTGTACTGAACTGTACCTGTAAAATAAAGTCATTTTCTCTCAATAAAAATATGTAGTCTCCTCGAAGCTTATGACAAAAAAAGCAATACAATTCAGATGGTAATCTGCACGAGAAATTATATTTGTTGACCACTATAAGCGGATGAGGCAAACTTTTCTTCCCGTTGAACCCACACGCAGAAAGTTTGCTAATGAGTTGGTTTGTCACAAAGGTGGTGTATCGCCATGGCAACCTGGTTGTACGTGTGTGGGTGTTGGTGTGTTCATGTGTGTTTGTATGTTTGCACACACATGTGATTTGTGCTTACATGTATTTTAAGATGTGTGTGTGTG
>NC_139629.1:44287242-44297242 GCF_964638095.1 Poromitra crassiceps | reverse complement strand
GTCTATGGTCTCTTTCATGGTAGGGAAGGAAACTAAACTGTGTCTATGGTCTCTTCCATGGTAGGGAAGGAGACTAAACTGTGTCTATGGTCTCTTTCATGGTAGGGAAGGAGACTAAACTGTGTCTATGGTCTCTTTCATGGTAGGGAAGGAGACTAAACTGTGTCTATGGTCTCTTCCATGGGAGGGAAGGAAACTAAACTGTGTCTATGGTCTCTTCCATGGGAGGGAAGGAGACTAAACTGTGTCTATGGTCTCTTTCGTTGGTAGGGAAGGAGACTAAACTGTGTCTATGGTCTCTTCCATGGGAGGGAAGGAGACTAAACTGTGTCTATGGTCTCTTTCGTTGGTAGGGAAGGAGACTAAACTGTGTCTATGGTCTCTTTCATGGTAGGGAAGGAAACTAAACTGTGTCTATGGTCTCTTCCATGGTAGGGAAGGAGACTAAACTGTGTCTATGGTCTCTTTCATGGTAGGGAAGGAGACTAAACTGTGTCTATGGTCTCTTTCATGGTAGGGAAGGAGACTAAACTGTGTCTATGGTCTCTTCCATGGGAGGGAAGGAAACTAAACTGTGTCTATGGTCTCTTCCATGGGAGGGAAGGAGACTAAACTGTGTCTATGGTCTCTTTCGTTGGTAGGGAAGGAGACTAAACTGTGTCTATGGTCTCTTCCATGGGAGGGAAGGAGACTAAACTGTGTCTATGGTCTCTTTCGTTGGTAGGGAAGGAGACTAAACGGCCGCTCTTGGCTTTGATGATGAACACGCAAGAAAACAAAACTTTTCCTCCGGGACTTGATCCATATTGGCTTGAGTTTCTGAACAAAGTGAGAGAAAGTTGTTTTCAAAGTGGCCCTCATGGTTTGACCTCCTGCTGTGTTTCATTAGATCAGCTTGTCTGTCTACGGGGCAGCGATGCTGACACAACAGCTCACCTAATTAAAGTGGCCTTGGTTAAGCACCATGCGTCAGGGCCTAGCAGGGTAGGTGTTAGGCATGTGGAGGGGGGGGTGAAGGCACTCACACAAATCTCAACTTAAACGCCAAGAGATTAGACAACTTTTGCAAGATATTAGCTGTTCAAAAATGAGAAAAATGTCCCTAAGCCTCTTGTACGAGGCGAGCGCAGGACCTGCTGCTCAAACAAGGCCTGCTTTTGTTTCACAGAGACACACACAGGCATGGAGCACCGTGTGATTAGTGTGTGTGTGTGTGTGTGTGTGTGTGTGTGTGTGTGTGTGTGTGTGTGTGTGTGTGTGTGTGTGTGTGTGTGTGTGTGTGTGTGTGTGTGTGTGTGTGTGTGTGTGTGTGTACCTGTGTGTGTACCTGTGTGTGTACCTGTGTGTGTACCTGTGTGTATGTGTGTGTGCGCGTGTGATGGTAGAGTCATCAGGCCCTTGGTGTGCTGGACGAGGGGACACCACTGATCCGGGGCTGTGTGTGTGTGCGTGTGTGTGTTGCGTGGTATTACCAGTCAGATTACAATCTTCGCCACCTTCCAGCATCATCAGCACCCTGTTCTATGAAACAGGGAGAGAGAGGGAGAGAGAGAGGTGAGAGAGAGAGAGAGAACGAGAGGTGAGAGAGAGAGAGAGACAGAGAGAGAGAGATAGGTGAGACCACAACAGAGCAGAAGAGATTGAAAGAGAAAGAAAGAGAGAGAGATACAGATGGAGAGAGTAAAATGTTGCAATGAACCATTTTACATGATCATGTGACACCTCCCCTGTGACATTGGTTGTTGCGACCTGATCTAACTTAAAGAAATGCTCTGATTGGCTGATTGGTCTCTATGGATGTTCCTGTAATGAGCCTGACTGAACTGACTGACATGGTTAGAACATGATGGTGTTTACATGGCTCCTCCATTACTGACAGTATTGACTTATTGTGTGTTGAGATGCTGCTGGGAAGCTCTGACATCTGGGACTTCCAAAATCAGCTGCTAAACAGCATTGAATCAGAAAATCAAGCAAATGAGAAACAAACATGGACGTCCTGAACACGATCATGTGGCTTTGATGAACTTGATTTGAACACATGTTCATGGTGATGGTTGGATCATGTTAGAGGGTGCGTGTGTACATCAATGTTTTCTTACCGTCCACTAACACAAAACTTGATTTTTTTCCCCCGGCATGTCGAGGAGGTCAGAGGTTATCATCGCCAGCATCATAACTCAGAAGCTCGGGGAGAGCAACATTTTCCAACTCGGACTCCATTTCCAAGCAGGAATTTCATAATTCATCTGAGCTATCGCGTCATCGCGGGGCTAATCACATGACCACTGCATTGTTTGTGTGAATGTGAAGGTGGTCACAGAGAGAGAGAGAGAGACAGAGAGAGAGAGAGAGAGAGAGAGGGGAGAGAGAGAGAGAGAGAGAGACAGACAGAGAGAGAGGAGAGAGAGACAGAGAGAGAGAGAGAGAGAGAGAGAGAGGCCACCCACGAGGCTGGCTCTGTCCATATCTCTGATGGAAGTGAAAGGTATGCAACAGAGGCTCACCAGTGAAACATGACAAGCCAACCCCCCCCATCCCCCCTCACCCCCCCCCCCCATCCCCCCCATCTGAACCTTCAACACTGAGATACCCAGCAGCTCTTCGCTGTGACGCCAAATCAGCAGCACCGTGCATGCTTTGGACACGCCATGCCTTTGAGCTTATGTGTCCTCACAAGCTGCTGTCAGTTTGTTTTAGGGACAGAGAGAGGGAGAGAGACAGACACAGAGTGAGGGAGACAGAGACAGAGACAGAGTGAGAGAGAGGGAGACGGCGACAGACAGAGAGAGAGGGAGACAGAGTGAGAGCAAGAGAGAGGGAGACAGAGCGAGAGAGAGGGAGACAGAGACAGAGTGAGAGAGAGGGAGACAGAGACAGAGCGAGAGAGAGGGAGACAGAGACAGAGTGAGAGAGAGGGAGACAGAGACAGAGTGAGAGAGAGAGAGAGAGAGAGAAAAGGGGGACAGAGAGGAGGAGGAGGAGGTGTATAATGATTCCCTCTCTGTGTGATAAGGAAAGCCACCAGAGTCCCTGGTGTGTGACATGGCCTGGCCCCTGTCATCACAGAGCTCCTGTTGTGGCTGAGAGAAATAACCCCCACCCACCCACATCACCCACCCCCACCCACCCAGAGAGAGAGAGCGAGCGGGGGGGGGGGGGGGGGGGGGGGTGGACAGACAGACAGCCAGACAGACAGACAGCCAGATTGAGAGAGAGCCCAGACAGAGGCCATGTGAGTGTGTGTCATATGGAACAGATTTAGTGCTAAAGACCCCCTCCGCCCCATGCCCACCCTCCACCACCTCCACCACCACCACCACCACGTCTACCCCCACCCAGCCCCACAGCGCTCCATCCTGGCCCGGTATCATCCCTTCATGAGGAATGCCGGCCGGTTCCAGCTCCCATGTGTCCCACGGCTTCGCCCATCCAGGCTCCCAATCCCCCTCCCAAAGATCAGCATGAACGCTGGGTGGGTGGGTGGAGGGAGGGAGAGGGAGGGAGGGCGACGGGACAGGACGGACGGGGGCGAGCCAGGTTAAGATGGCTGAGGAAAAGTGAGAGAGGGGGGATCAGTGGGAAAGAAAGAAGGGATTAGAGGAACGTCTAGGAACATCCAAAGGTTTTCAAATAGTGTTGAGAAAGCTTCGAAAAAATGGTGAGAAAGCATCGATAGAAGCTGGATTTCGCCTCAAAGTGACATTCCCACCCCCCCCCCCCCCCGCGCGCGCGCGCGTATCATCGAATCGTATCGAGACAAACCCGCAGTACGGTTCGAGAGGAGTTCTCAGAAGCACCTGAAAAGAGTGTGGCGGCCGTTGGCGCTCGCCACTTTGGGACTTGACCTCGACCTCGCCCTTCACCCAGGCCCATCGCCGCCCACTTCCCCCCTATCTCTCTGTCACATTGACACTGGCATTCCTTCACGTTAGCGCATCGCAGCGCCGCGGAGAGGCCTGCCAGAGCACCCCCTGTGTTCTGCTAGTATCTCTCAGTCACACACACACACACAGACACACAGGCACACACACACAGACACACAGACACACACACACACGTCACACGCACGCACACGCACACACACACACACACACACACACACACACACAGACACACAGACACACACACACACACGTCACACGCACGCACACACACACACAGATACGGTTAATTGGTAACCAGAGTTTATGGGTAGCGGCAACTTCTAGTCCGAGCACACCGTATAGCGAGGAGACGCGCGAGATAATGTCGGCTTTTGGTGAGTTCTGAGCACACGTGTGAGTGTTTGAGCTGCATGTTTTGAAGTATGCGTGCTGTATTTGAGATGAGGACGGATGACAGTTTTCAGTGTTATAATCTGATGTGTTGGTTCTTCGCCTCGGGAGCGGTGTCACGAAGCTTCTGTTGATGTGTAGACAGCTTGTGGATAGCACTTGTTTGTGTGTGTGCTGGCGTGTGTAGTTCCGTTGAATTCTCATATTCGCACCTTTATAAGACAATTGCTGTCCTTTATATTTTTCCTCTTTTTGACAATCTTCCACATTTATTGGACACTCATAATCCCACCATGTTTTCTAGGATGTTTCTCGCCCCCTCGCCTCCACGATCAATATCAATAAAGTGCTCTAGTTATCTATTTCACCGTCCTTCAACGACTCCGATCAATACTCATCTGTCATGGCTTCCCACACTGAGTGTTATCGCTGCGCGCTGGAGATTAGCCCAGGATAGCATCTTATCCTGACATGCTCTGTTATCCTGACGTATGTAGGTTAGAAGCACCTTTCTGCCGGCCATGCTGGCTCAATGGTTCCATAGAGACACTGCGGAGCGCGTCATCATTCAGAAACCACGCCCAAAACGGGGGGGAAACAGAAACCCCCCCCCCCCCCCCTCCAATCCTGGCGTTCTCCTATGTCGCGTGCACACAAAGATCGTATATACGGACGTTGAACACTCCAACTTACTTCCTTGACAGCTAGATCCACATTTTTCTTCTCGCCAATTCTCAATGGCTTCCTTGATTTGCTCAGGAGTACAAAAAAACTTTTAACTTGCGATTTTTTTACATTTGTTGTCTATGTAGCCCACCACACAACAGCTTTTAGCTAGGTTTAATTCAAGGAAAATGACGCTGTTGTTTGGGAGCGATTTCCCCCGTGATGGGCGTGACCTATTTCATGCAGTGTCTCTATATAGAGCAAATCATATTCTGAGAGTTGCTGCTGTGCTTTTGATGCTCTGTGCCATCTATTTATTTAGCTTCTTGTCTGTTGTTATTTAGCACATTTGTTGCCTATCTAAACATTTTCATACATTTTACATTGCGTTTCGAAAATGTCCCGGCGTCTGTGGATTTCTTTCGTAGTGGTTTTGGACTGTTTGGTCTGATTCTTGTGTTTTTTTTCAGATGAGAAATTTCTGTAACATTTTTACATTCACTGTACCCAGATGGAGTGTGCGGCAAAAACCCTCAAACTGGACCATTCCATCTCTCTATGTTTGTTTCACATTATTACTATACCTGCTGCTGCTCCTAATATCTTAACACCGACATTTGTAGTTTGAGGGACAGTTACATCACATCCTGTCTTTGGATCAAATTCTAATGTGTCTGCTGTGCTGCTTGGTGTTTATCATTATATGATCATTGGATTGTGTCTGCTCAGTCTTGCAGTCTTAAGTCTTTTCCTCGATATCCGTCCTGCTGTCAAATTAGTGTTTGAAATTGTATTTGTCTTATTCTGTTTCCCCTCCTCCTCCTCCTCCTCCTCCTCCTCCCCTCTAAAGACCTTTTACCAGGCTGTCGTTGCAAAGAAGGGAAAAAAACTAAAACACTTGACCTTCCCGGTACGACACGGCTCTCTGAAACGCTACCAAATCAAAAAAAGAAGTTAGCCCTTTTTAACGCGCGGGACCCCCTCTCTCTCTGTCACGTTGGTGCGGGGGGTCATCCATATCCCAGGCTGTCACCGCACCCTAACCAGGTCCATCTTTCATCCCTTCAGCTCCTGACCACTCTCCTCCATCTGTGTGACAGGTCACGACTTGACCTTTCACCCCTGGAGGCCCGCCCCTCTCGTTACCCCTAACCCTCAGCTGATTGAGTTGGTGCACCAGCAGTGGTTGATGTTGCTTTTTGTTTCCCCCCCTCTGTCTCATTTCTCCCATAAACACACATTCTAGATCAGGGTTGAGTGATATAGACCAAAAATCATATTTCGGTATTTTTTTAGGCTGAATGATGACACACAATGTACTGTATATATCTCTGTATTTTCTACGAAGTGGGCTAAATGTTCAGTTGTAAGTCAAAGCCACGTGGGAGATGTATGGGCAATATGGACAAATTCAAATATAATAATATGTTTGACCAAATACCTTTATCGATATTGCAGCAATATTGTAGGGCAGAGGTTGCGTTAGACTTTCGCGTCGTCTGTCATTTTGACAGTCGTACAAATGCGGTCATTTCTATGATTACAGGAAAAGACAACACTTGTATCATATTACGATATCCAAAATCTAAGACGATTATCTAGTCTCATATCGCGATCGATATATAGATGATACATAATAATATTGATATATTGCCCAGCCTTAATTTGGAGTGCACAGCAGTGTACAGTATGTTTAGTGATTAGGCTACTGCCTTGAAATCAAGGTTCTGGATTCAGTTGAACTGAATGCATGTAAATTAAATTGATCTGAAATGGGGACAACATAGTCTACATCACTTCCTCTGGAGGGTGTGGACAGACTAGTCCTGACTCCTGAGGAAGGACAAATAGGAGATGACAGAGAGGAGTGTGAAAGTAAAACAGTGACGATTTTTCATTCCTTTACTCTCTTTCTCTCTCTCTCTCTCTCTCTCTGTCTGTCTGTCTGTCTGTCTGTCTCTCTCTCTCTCTCTCTCCCCCCCCTCTCTCCCCTCCCTGTCCTTGATTCCTGCTTAATGCCCAGACTGATGAGCCCAATTTGGACTGGTTCTGCAGCCAGGCCCGTTTGATTAATGGCTCTAGGCGAGGTAGCATCAGCGCTGCCTCGTCCTCGTTTCGAGACACACACACACACACACACACACACACACACACACACACACACACACACAGAGCGTGTGCTCTTACAGCCACTGGACCAGCCTTGTAATTGATGACAGAGGGCTCGCCATTTGCAAACCAAATGTGGAGGAGAGAGATGGTGCTAAACTCTGCTTCTCACCCCTCGCTCTCTCTCTCTCTCTCTCTCTCAGGGTCTCTTTCTCTCTCACCTCTCTCTCCTCCTCCTCCTCCTCCTCTCTCTTTCTCTCTCTCTGTGTCTCTTTCTCTCTCACCTCTCTCTCCTCCTCCTCCTCCTCCTCTCTCTTTCTCTCTCTCTGTGTCTCTTTCTCTCTCACCTCTCTCTCCTCCTCCTCCTCCTCCTCTCTCTTTCTCTCTCTCTGTGTCTCTTTCTCTCTCACCTCTCTCTCCTCCTCCTCTCTCTCTCTCTCTCTCTCTCCATCTCTTCTGTGTCTCTCCCCTCTCTTTCATTAGTCGTGTGTCAGGTTGATATGAGTACCAGGGCAGCAGCATTGTGACATGCTCACAAAGCACTATCAATATTTGATGAGCTCTAATGGAAATCATCACGGCGCGCTAATTGTGCCACACATTATCAGCCCGGACATCCCCTTTGATCCTCCCTCTGTCTCCTCCCTCTGTCTCCCTCCTCTCCTCCTCCTCCCTCTACCTCCTCTCCTCCCTCCTCTCCTCCTCTCTCTCCTCTCCTCCCTCTGTCTCCCTCCTCTCCTCCTCTCCTCTCCTCTCCTACTCTCCTCCCTCCTCTCTTCCTCCCTCTACCTCCTCTCTCTCCTCTCCTCCCTCTGTCCCCCTCCTCTCCTCTCTCCTCCTCTCCTCCCTCTACCTCCTCTCCTCCCCCTGCCTCCCTCCTCTCCTCTCTCTCCTCCTCCCTCTACCTCCTCTCCTCCTCCCTCTCCTCTCTCTCCTCCTCTCCTCCCTCTCTCCTCCATCTCTCTTCCTCGTCTCCTCCCTCTCTCTTCCTCCTCTTTCCCTTCTCACACTTTCTTTTCTTTATGCTATATATCATTACATGTCTTTTTCTTTCTGCCCTTTCTCTGCCCTTCTGTCATTTCTTGTCAGTAGCCTCAGTTTATAGCTCTCTCTCTCTCCATCTCTCTCCCTGTCTCTCTCAGTCCACACCGATGTGTCTGGCTATCCGTTCCCATGATTCAAAGGTGCCTCTCTTCCTGTGTGTGTGTGTGTGTGTGTGTGTGTGTGTGTGTGTGTGTGTGTGTGTGTGTGTGTGAGTTTGTATCTTCTCCGTTGTGTGTCATCTTATGGTACCCTGTTTGTCACTGTTTCCTTCTTGGGGAAATGAAGTAGCTGAGAAAAGCAAAGGCCACACACACACATGCAGACATAAACACACACACACACACACACACACACACACATGCAGACATAAACACACACACACACACACACGGGACCAGAGGATGACACACAATAGGGAAATATGTACAAACACACACGCACACTCCTTCTGCCTCCCAACAGCTGCAGCTGATGATGGAGCAGTTACATGTGATACAGACATTTGCCATAAAAAAAATATGATCAGCTAGATGTGGATGAAAAAACGGCATAAATAAAAGTCTGACTTGCAAACTCAAGCCAATGTTTTGCATAGGTGCTGAATAGGCTTATTTGACTGGGGATGGCCATTTGACGTGTGCTCATATTTCGGCCATTAAATCAACAAACATCTGTATGAAATCAGTTGATTGTTAAAAGAAAAAGTAAAAGAAATAGAAAAGTGTGTTTGATCTCTGTCCCAACTCTTCCATCAGGAGAAATGTGTTAATAATCGCTACACAGTTGCAACCCAGACATCACAGCATGAGGGGGGGGGCGGGGGGGGGGGTACTACTTGTACTTGTACTCATATTGTGGGGCCTTGCAGTAAGCAGTCTGTTTTCAATGCTCCAGTCAAGTTTCAGCTGAGTGTGTGCAGGTCTGAGTGTGTGCAGGTCTGAGTGTGTGCAGGTCTGAGTGTGTGCAGGTCTGAGTGTGTGCAGGTCTGAGTGTGTGCAGGTCTGAGTGTGTGCAGGTCTGAGTGTGTGCAGGTCTGAGTGTGTGCAGGTCTGAGTGTGTGCAGGTCTGAGTGTGTGCAGGTCTGAGTGTGTGCAGGTCTGAGTGTGTGCAGGTCTGAGTGTGTGCAGGTCTGAGTGTGTGCAGGTCTGAGTGCGTGCAGGTCTGAGTGTGTGCAGGTCTGAGTGTGTGCAGGTCTGAGTGTGTGCAGGTCTGAGTGTGTGCAGGTCTGAGCGCGTGCAGGTCTGAGCGCGTGCAGGTCTGAGTGTGTGCAGGTCTGAGTGTGTGCAGGTCTGAGTGTGTGCAGGTCTGAGTGTGTGCAGGTCTGAGTGTGTGCAGGTCTGAGTGTGTGCAAGTCTGAGTGTGTGCAGGTCTGAGTGTGTGCAGGTCTGAGTGTGTGCAGGTCTGAGTGCGTGCAGGTCTGAGTGCGTGCAAGTCTGAGTGTGTGCAGGTCTGAGTGTGTGCAGGTCTGAGTGTGTGCAGGTCTGAGTGTGTGCAGGTCTGAGTGCGTGCAGGTCTGAGTGTGTGCAGGTCTGAGTGTGTGCAGGTCTGAGTGTGTGCAGGTCTGAGTGTGTGCAGGTCTGAGCGCGTGCAGGTCTGAGCGCGTGCAGGTCTGAGCGCGTGCAGGTCTGAGCGCGTGCAGGTCTGAGCGCGTGCAGGTCTGAGCGTGTGCAGGTCTGAGTGTGTGCAGGTCTGAGCGCGTGCAGGTCTGAGCGTGTGCAGGTCTGAGTGTGTGCAGGTCTGAGTGTAGTGCGCACATCTTGACTCAAAGATCTGCTAACCTTCACCGGGCAGCTGAACAGACACCTCTTTTGATGGTGCTTCCAACTCTTTCCCATCTGTTTATGACAAACGCAGTGATTACAAGCCTTTTGATGTGCACACACAATGAGAACCCCCCCCCCCCC
>NC_139629.1:44262242-44277242 GCF_964638095.1 Poromitra crassiceps | reverse complement strand
GAGGTGGAAAGGGAGAAAGAGGGGGAGAGACTGAGGGAGAGAGAGAGGGGGAGCGAGAGACTGAGGGAGAGAGATAGGGAGACATGCGTGCGCCAATATGGCTGGCCAGCCCACACATCAGCCGAGCTATGGTCAAGGCCGCGCCGCGCCCGAGCTACGAATGCGAGCTGCAGGACGGGCGAGCCCGCGCAGTGGGCCAGCCTAGGAATCGAGCGCGAGATGCCTAGTAATTACAAAACTCACGAAGATCGTAATGTTTTGCAAATGATTTCGCGCCCCACTTGCAATACCTTTGCAGCCCACAGGTTGGGAATGACTGGCCTACGCGATACCTCTAAGGGTGACCGAAATAACCCAGTACAAAGTAGAATGGAAACTTCTCCAGTCAAATGATACCTGCATCTGATTCTTTCTGTACACAGGTCTAGAAAAAAAACTATTTGTAATTGCAATTCCCACTTCTCACTTTATCTTCCTATTTGTCTTTTTCACCTTCCGATCGTTTTCTCCCCCCTCTGTTCTTCCTGTTCTCTCTCTCTCTCTCTGCCCTCCCCCTCTGTTCTTCCTGTTCTCTCTCTCTGTCTCTCTCTCTCTCTCTCTCTCTGCCCCCCCCCCTCTGTTCTTCCTGCTCTCTCTCTATCTCTCTCTCTCTCTCTCTCTCTCTGCCCTCGCTCCCTCCCCCTGGGTGATGTTTGCAACTCAATTTGCCAAATGTAACTTGCTATTGATTATTATTAATATTTATCATGTTTGTGAACATGTTTTCTCCTAGCGCTATTAATCTGCCCTGTTAATAAATGTCTGCAGCAGCCCAGGCCCAAGGGCCCCAAGGGAGCGAGCTCAGGACCACGGGGCCACACACACACACACACACACACACACACACCTACACACACACACACACACACACACACACACACACACACACACACACACACACACACACACACACACACACACACACACACACACACACACACCTGCTCTCAGCTGCAGGAGGTTGCCTGCTGTCTTCTATTTGCCTGGAGGCATGATCGGGTCTCAGTGACACACACGCGCACGCGCGCACACACACACACACACACACACACACACACACACACACACACACACACACACACCATTTGGGGACCGCATGCCTCTAGGCTGCTCAGCACAAATAACACATCAATACATCAACTGTGTTGTAACACGGCAACACACACACACACACACACACACGCACACACACATGTTCAAACACAATACAGTATGCACGCTCACACACGCATTTAAACACACACACAAAGCTGATTGAACTGTATTATCCAGTGCAATCAATATATATATATATATATATATATATATATATATATATATATATATATATATATATATATATACTATATATATATACTTTATTCAAGCCAGCGTAATATATATTACAGTCATGATTTTCAGCGAATGTGCATCACACATGCAGGCCTGGAATTAAGTCATTTTTAGGCCATGGCCACTGGCCGATAAATACACATTTATTGCAGCATCGCAGCCAAAATGTAGCACCAAGGCCAAAACCAATGGTTATTAAAATGTTTCCTCAACAAAATAAATATCCTAATAGAAAGAAAAGAAGTTGTGCAGTGTGATACAGCACATGTCAGATGGCTCAGACTGCAAAGGAAATCCACAACCTTCTTTTAAGGGCAGTTCAAAACAGGGCATGCCAGACTGGCTGTGTGGGGAGAGCTGGCATTACAGCCACTCTCCAGAGAAACCACGCCACTGGCCTTTTGGCCTGGATATGATTCCTGCCCCAACATACATGCACTGCTATTCCTTTTCAAACATTCACTAATGTACCACCCTATTTACATTTCATCTCATGTCAGCTGTTGTAATATCATCATTATATATATATATATATATATATATATATATATATATATATATATATATATATATATATATATACACACACACATACACACGATAATTCTACCAAATGTTTTTTCACTGGCCAGTTTTTCCAGAACAGAAGTAGTGCAAACTGTGATTCACAGTAGCATAAACTTGAACATAGTGATTACTTTAATTACAGCATGTAATAGTTATTGTGTGATTATTGTATAAAGCAGCAGCACATTCAACTTAAAAAAAAACACATACAGCATATCAATTGAAAAGCAGCCAGATGTGAATCATAGGCAAGTTGAAAAAGCAGAACAGCATATAATTACATAAATACATAATTGTTTTAATTTTACGGTCCATCATAACCATAGAAAGCTCTTTAGAGTTCAAAAGATTAATTTATGACAAAGCGTATTTCTTTTTCTTTCTTTCTTTCTTTCTTTCTTTCTTTCTTTCTTTCTTTCTTTCTTTCTTTCTTTCTTTCTTTCTGCCCATGTGACCGCGGCAGTTCTCTGCCCACTGCAGAAGCCATGTTGCAACGTTAAGTGTTGCTTGGAAATGTTCCCTGGTGCTTTTATGAGGGGAAACAGTGTGGCTTTCTCGCTCAGAGAATCTTGCTGCTATTGTAGCTGACCGTCCCCGCAGTCACCCCTCCCAAACACACACACACACACACACACACACACACACACACACACACACACGCATGCACACACACACACACACACACCTAAAACACACCTTCTCCCCTCCTTTGGCTGCCTCGTCACATGCTTCCATTTATACGTCATTTCGAATATTATGGTACCCCCGTGCCACCATGGAAAAACACGCCATAGTACAGTTATTCACCTCTCTCTCTCTCTAGTCCCCCTCTCTCCCTCCCTCCCTCTCTCTCTCCCTCCCCTCCCTCTCTCTCTCTCCCTCCCCTCCCTCTCTCTCCCTCTCCCTGCCCCCTCCCCCCCTCTCTCTCCCCCCCCTCTCTCTCTCCCCCCTCGCTCTCTCTCCCTCCCCCTCTCTCTCTCCCCCCTCGCTCTCTCTCCCTCCCGCTCTCTCTCTCTCCCCCTCTACCTTTCATTTGCACCGGTTAGATTTTTACAGCGGCCTCTGTGCCCACCTCCCCTCCTGTCTCAAAGCAGAGAGGGTGATTAGGCTCTTTTGTGTGGAGACAGAATCATCAAAGGTACCAATATGGCTCTCTGGCCCTAAACAGCCAATAATGCAGCTAAGTGGGACCATATTGACACAATATTGGGGGCGCAAATACCAGATTAGGCCTCTTTTTGAATGCCCCCCCCCCCTCCACACACACACACACACACACACACACACACACGCAATCACATGGACATCATGCGCACACACACACACACACCACACACACACACACACACGCTCACACACACGCTCTCACACACACAGTCCTCCCACATCAAAATGTTTGGTCATTCCTTACACAACCAACCACCCATTTTTCATATCTGTCATGGTCCACACATTCTCCGTCTCCCTTCCATTCTCCCCCCTTTGAGCAGACAGACTTTTCCCTCCATATTTGGAGCCGTGCAGAACGTTGCATAGTTGTGTCTTTTCCCTGGACACTGGCTTTTCATCAGTGTCCCGGCTTTGCTTCTGACTGTGAGCAGATCCGCTTACGTCCAGACAAAGATCCAGTCTCCGTGTGCATCCAGAGGGGAGGCGGCGACATGGCCATCACTGGCCATCATAAGGCGCACAGCACACGTCTCATTTGTTGTTCCAGCCCCCAGCCTCCTCCGCCTGCTCTGCTGTCGCTCTACCTCCGCCTGCTCTGCTGTCGCTCTCCTCCGCCTGCTTTGTCGGCGCTCTACCTCCGCCTGCTCTGCTGTCGCTCTACCTCCGCCTGCTCTGCTGTCTCTCTCCTCCGCCTGCTCTGCTGTCTCTCTCCTCCGCCTGCTCTGCTGTCGCTCTACCTCCGCCTGCTCTGCTGGCGCTCTCCTCCGCCTGCTCTGCTGGCGCTCTCCTCCGCCTGCTCTGCTGTAGGCTTGCCGTGGTAGTAGGTGTTACAGTAGTAGGTGAGGCATACACCGATTACATAACATGTCCACCACCGGTAACACCGTTCAACTCCGCCCACTCGTGCCAGTTTCAGGATGCGCTCATCAGCTGCGCTGACGTATATTACAAGCGCTCCCTCCGTCCTATCCTGGCTGTCTGAGTTCATCATATCTCTGGTTAGACAGACCAGCAAGTAACGTTACATGTTGTGAACACAATCTCCCCCCCCCCCTCATACACATGTAGGTAAGACCCTTATCTAAGCCTGTGTGTATTCTCTTGCCACTGCCATCTCTGGAAAAGTGGTTTTAACAGAGCTAAATCTCCGCTAGCATTGATGCGAATACCATAGGTTAGCTAAACCTCCGCTAACATTGATGGTACATAGTTAGCATTGATGACTTAGCTGTGATAAAAGCACATGCTACTCGGCTATCGTCATTGCCTGGCTTACTGCTGCTTGCTGGTATAATGTTAATCCCATGGCCAGAAAAAATCCCCAGATTTGTCGCTAACGACATTAAGTTTATTTTCTCCAGGAGGAGAGTCGGTCCCCAGTGCGTAACGTTATGTGAGGCTGACAGTGTTGTGAGCGCTGAGCGCAGCAGCAGGGAGGGGAGGGGAGGGCCTGACTGACTGGGGGAGAAAGGACTGTATGTAGAGTAGCCTAATCTATAGACCGACAAACGTAACCGCTCCAAACTATTCTCTGTGGTTAACCTGACATCCCTACCACGCTTGTATTGGCGTCTATCTTGACGGGTGTGTCGGACTGAGAGCAGTTAAATAAAAGTGAGGACTGCTGATGAGCTCTGGAGCTTTAAAAAAAAAAACTGTCACCGGTAACACCGGTTACGTTGTTACGTGGTTATTACCCGGTACCACGTGTTTTGTTACGGGGTTTTAACACACCGGTGTTGTTACGTGGTTATTACCCGCTGGGAAAATCCACCTCCACACCTCCGCCTGCTCTTACCCCAATAGTGGATAGCAGAGTGAGGCCAACACCTGGCTCTGAGCACCACTGCTATGGCTGGCGTCCAATCTGTAGTTTACATTCTGCGCACTGCAGGGATGTGTAGTTTTACACTGCGTGCCATCGCTGTGCACAAGTGGGTGGAAATAATGCCTGTTTAATTACTATTTCACAAAGACTAATGATTTTTCTCAATAAAGGCGTGCCTGCATTTTTCTGCAAGGAGAAAGTGTTCTCCTCCCCATTTGACGCATATTTATACAGTAGGTTCATTCCCAGCCATGCTAAGTGTCCACGTGTGCCTTGCAGCATGCAGCCGGAGCGGTAGCTCATACGCTATATAGCCAGACAGCTCAATATGGACGCCACAAGGCACATGTGTTTGTGTGCGTTCAGGCAGACGGCAGAAAATGACTCCAGATCTCTATCTTAGTGCATTTAAAGTCTGGAGTCTCTGATTAAACACAAACCACACAACAATCTGCCGCTTGTGTTAAGGCCCTCCCATCACCTCGCTGATTTTCAGCACCGCGTCAAGTTAGTTCGCCATGGCAACGCTGATTACAACGCTATTATTACCATTTCAGATTTTCTAGTATTTTTTATTTATTTATTTTTCTTTTTATCCACACATGTCCAAAAATAAATTATATTGCATGCTTTGGGTTCTTGTAATGTTCTAGATTTTTTGTTTTGATTTTAAATATTGACGTGTATTTATTGAAGAGGAACGTTGTATCTGTCACATCTTGTTCTCTCACTGTAACATGCAGCTATTATATGAGATCTCATCTTTACCTCCAACACCATCTGATCACTGTTTGTAGTAGCAACAGCTGTGTGTGTGTGTGTGTGTGTGTGTGTGTGTGTGTGTGTGTGTGTGTGTGAACAATATCGTGCGTGCGTGTGTGTGTGTGTGACAGTGTTTGCGTGAACGATATCGTGTGTGTGTGTGTTTGTATGTGTGTGTGTGTGTGTGTGACAGTGTTTGCGTGAACGATATTGTGCGTGTGTGTGTGTGTGTGTGTGTGTGAACGATAGCGTGGCGTGTGCGTGTTCATACGTGC
Organism: Poromitra crassiceps; assembly: GCF_964638095.1. Classification (NCBI taxonomy): domain Eukaryota; kingdom Metazoa; phylum Chordata; class Actinopteri; order Beryciformes; family Melamphaidae; genus Poromitra; species Poromitra crassiceps. The sequence continues at coordinate 44,271,269 of NC_139629.1, read as the reverse complement.
CCCTCAAATCTTTGTTATTGCAGGCTATGCTCGAAAACAAAGAGGTCCGTTTATGGCACGCATTTACAATTTATCAAATAAATGGGATGCCTTCATGTGGCCTGGGCCGGGCCCGGGCTCCGGGCTGAGCAGCACCGTACTTTTCCACTGGAATAACAGCGAGGGGAACAAGCAGCCCATTGTAGCTGCAGCCAGCACCCGGGGACCCCCAAGGTGCGAATTAATGATTGACCCCTGATGTAATCAGGATAAATAGCTCCCCGTAAAAAGAGAGCGAGAAGATGGCGAGAGGAGCGGAGAGAGAGAGAGAGAGAGAGAGAGAGAAAGAACAACACGAGGAACCAGGCAGAGGAAGGCACTATCTTGGGCCCGGCTGCGTTTTAAGAAGCCCTGAGGGACACCAGCCTAACATCTCTTTCTGGGCCTGAGGGGACCCAGAGCAAACACCACGGCCGTTTAAAAAGCTGCTCCCTCGTCACTTTTCACATTCTCCTCCTCATCCTCTTCCTGGCCCCCTTTCATTATTTCCCTGCTTTCTTTTCTCATAGACAACCTTTTTTTTCTCTCTCTCTCTCTCTCTCCTCGCTGTTGAACTTCATGGTGGAACATGGGTCCAGCTCACATCTCCTCACAGGGAGGAGGAGGAGGGGAGGAGACGCAGAGAGAGAGAGAGCGAGTCAGTCTCTAGAACGATCCCGGCTTTCTCTGCAGGGCAACGTTTTTATGAATAAGAGAAGACGTTGGACTGTTAAGACTTCGACTGATTTAAAATCGCGTTGTGTTTTGCCATGTTCTGCCTCGCTCTACTGCTTCACATCGCCCACAAAAGATGTTTTGTTCATTAAAATTAAGGCAGGGGGGGTTGGTCCCCCCCCCCCCCCCCACTCTTTCTCCTTGTTACTCAATTACTGGACGTAGTGATCTGTGCATATATGTGTTTCTGCACAGAGGCTCTTAAAGCCAAATAGTCTTTAATAGATTTTCCGAGGCCGTCTTTCTCTCTCGGCTGGTCCAAATTGCACTGGATGGGTCGGGTGCCAACGGGAGAGAAAAAACTTTAACGGGCCCGAAAACACTTTTGATTGTGCCGAGCGAGCAGCAGATAGGGGCTGCTGTTATAAAACTTTAATTGATCTGTGCAAAGTGGAAGCTACTTGCTGGCTCTCTACATGCTCCGGGCTTAATTGCGCGCCTGGTTCTGATCCTGGTTCTGATCCTGGTTCTGAGCCGCTATGAAACAGCGATCATTAAAAAAATGGGGTTCTTTTCCCCCCTCGAAATCACTGGATGACGCAAAAATCAGTCGTAAAAGCCGGGGCTTTTACTGCTCCTGCTTTATATGATCAGTTTCCCGGACCTCTATGGACGCCGGGGCTCTAGTGCTGTCACATGCTTTCATAGTTTCACATTTCACATTTTCAAACTTACATGTCAGTGAATTTCACTACGTTCATATTCCCCATCTTTCAGCGGGGCAGAAAGCCAGAGCATTTATCAAAGAACAAGAATCCGATACACGGCGCTGTGAATGTGCCCTCAGATGATTCCAGGGATGATGGCTCCGTTTCTGCCCCGGTTTCCTGATTAGCTCATTCAAGACATTTCCCTTCACTCGCCTCCATGCAGCCTGCCACACCTCCCTAGGCATAGCCTGCCACACCTCCCTAGGCATAGCCTGCCACACCTCCCTAGGCATATAGCCTGCCACACCTCCCTAGGCATAGCCTGCCACACCTCCCTAGGCATATAGCCTGCCACACCTCCCTAGGCATAGCCTGCCACACCTCCCTAGGCATAGCATGCCACACCTCCCTAGGCATAGCCTGCCACACCTCCCTATAGGCATAGCCTGCCACACATCCCTAGGCATAGCCTGCCACATCTCCCTAGGCATAGCCTGCCACATCTCCCTAGGCATAGCCTGCCACACCTCCCTATAGGCATAGCCTGCCACACCTCCCTAGGCATAGCCTGCCACATCTCCCTAGGCATAGCCTGCCACATCTCCCTAGGCATAGCCTGCCACACCTCCCTAGGCATAGCCTGCCACATCTCCCTAGGCATAGCCTGCCACATCTCCCTATAGGCATAGCCTGCCACACCTCCCTAGGCATATAGCCTGCCACACCTCCCTATTGCATACGCACACACGCACACATTTGTTTTAGGAATTAACAAACTAATAAAAGACAAACTGAACTCATTAATGGGAAAACATTTTAAAAAATAAACGTTGCAGCCTATGATGCACATCTCTCGGGCGAAAATCCAACTTACATAGTCCAAATTAAATCAAGAGGTCACAATGGATTCACCATTACAGAACCTAATAAACGTTAAGACGCGGTGTTTGTGGATTTGAGTGGCTCGTACGGCTCCATGCTAGAGCCTGGGAAGCTGTGGCAGGCTTGGCAGCGGGCTCCATGGAGGCAGGCAGAGGGAGGAGAGGGCTTGATTGGAACCACTCCTGCTGTAATTTTGGGCCTAGTTAGCCCGCTGATTGCCAGTCCCTGTGTTTAGATAGTCAAACTGCAGTGGTGCTTTGACTAAAGACACCGGGATCTGTTCTGTCCTGAGAGGGAAGGAAAGAGAGACACACACATATAGATGCGCTGGGGCAAATCACACACACACACACACACACACACACACACACACACACACACACACACACACACACACACACACACACACACACACACACACACGCAGTGTTCATCATCATTTCCACTGACATTGGGATGGTGAGATCCTGGAGCACAGCCACGGTTATGTTGTCAATGGACGGGACAATAATGATGGGTGGCTAGGCTAAGCTAAGCAGGTCAGCCATAGGTGACTGACTGACTGACTCACTGACTGACTAGACTGACTGACTGACTGCAGTGGGGAACACACAGCCTTCCCATCAGGGACTTGGCTTGACTTAAGCTGCTTCTTCTCTTCCTCCGGCTAAATCTGCACACTGAGCGTTTTCGCCCAGGACCCCCAGATCGGCATTCTTCTGAAGACCCCCAAATTCTCTCATTGCTCAATGTGGTTTTCTGGCGGTTTTCGAGGTTTGGAGGCTGAAGTGGGCTGTTTTTGGAATGATGAGGGTCAATAAGTCATTTGTTAGGAAAGTGCACTGCTGAGGTCTGAGCTGTTTTGAGATGCTTCTGAGGAGGACCAGTCCATAGTGTGAAGATGCTTCTGAGGAGGACCAGTCCATAGTGTGAAGATGCTTCTGAGGACCAGTCCATAGTGTGAAGATGCTTCTGAGGACCAGTCCATAGTGTGAAGTCATCCCATTGAAATACTGAGGCTGTGATTGGTCAAGCTGCCACAACCTTCCTGCCTACACCCATGAGAGTGATGAGAGTTTGTCTCTCAAACCCAAAGCTGAGGATGTCTTTATTGTTGGATCATATGCTTTTGTCCAGAATTCCTTGACTATCTGTATTGTACAGGAGGTAGAGAGAGATAACAGTGACATTATTCTTCTACGGTCTCTAATTGTGTAAATCTTCACGCAAATCTAATAATGTTTATAAAGTTGAACGTGTCATCAATTTGCTGGGGACCTCCTGGAACCCCCTCAACGACCCCTGATGGTCCGCGGACCACCACGTTGATCACCACTGATCTAAAGGCCACCCAGTCCTTCCTCTCCCACTGGCATGTTGTTGTGTACCTCCTCTTTCCTCCTCTAGAGACACTCATGTCTCCTGCTCTCTCTCTCCTCTGTGTCTCTCAGATGACAGCGAGCCAGTGGACATCATGTACGAGACAGAAGAGGCCCACCTCCCGGCACTAGCGGCGGCGGGGACGTGCGGCGGCGGCGGCGGCGGCGATAGCCCAGAGGAGGACGCGGACGAGGGCGCGGTCAGCAGCATGTCCCCCCTGCCCTCACCCACCCCCTCCCACCCCCCCAACAACCACCACCACCACCACCACCACCACCTGCTGCACCCCCACATCTACGCCTCGCACCACCACCACCTCCACCACCACAGCAGCAACCACAGCAACCACAGCAGCAACGAGGACGAGGACTTCACCACGCCCAAGGAGGGCTCGCCCTACGAGGCGCCCGTCTACATTCCCGACGACATTCCCATTCCCGGCGAACTGGAGCTGCGGGAGTCCAGCGTGCCCGGCGCCGGGCTGGGCGTGTGGGCCAAGACGCACGTCGGCGCGGGCGAGCGGTTCGGCCCGTACAGCGCACTGCACCACCACGGGGCCAAACACAGCGCCTCCTTTGGATGGGAGGTAGGAAGCAGCCTGCTGTCTTTTGTTTTGTGTGTGTGCTTTGTCCTGCTTCTCTTTCTGCTGTGTCTTTTTGATCAAACTGGATCACGTGATGCATCACATGACGCATCACGTGATGCATCACGTGGTGCGTCATTTCCATCACTTCTGACCGTTGAAAGACTAGTGGAAGCAATGAAGCAGCAGTGAGGAAGGTAAGTGCGTGAGCGAGCCGCTCTTCTAGTTCCCAACCATCGCTCTTCATCCTCAGGCAGCCATCTTCATCTCCATCAGCTAAGATGCTCGCTGCCTTTCACAATCCCCCATGTGATTTGACCTCATCTTGAAACCGTCACACACACACACACACACACACACACACACACACACACAAAACGCAGTCTTCCAGAATTCCACCAGCACGCCAATGTCAGACGGAAAAACCCGGCTGATTAGTGGAGGTATCAGCTTTTCTGGGCGTCGGTCCGAGCGAGCGAGCGCGCTCATTTGGTCACGCCACCCGATATGGAAATGGAAGAAGCGTGGCCCAAATGCGGCGGCGGCGTATTGAACTATTAATTTTCATTTCAACATGACATTAGAGGATATTGAAGTTGCTTCAGTAAGCTCATTAGGAAAGAAGGAACTCCCGATCTCTCTCTCCCTCTCTCTCTCTCTCTCTCTCTCTCTCTCCCCCTCTCTCGCTCCTCTCTCTCTCTCTCCTCCCACTCTCTCCCTCTCTGTCTCTCTCTCTCCTCTCTCTCTCTCTCTCCCCCTCTCTCGCTCCTCTCTCTCTCTCTCCTCCCTCTCTCTCTCTCCTTCTCATATGCCTAATCAGAGATGAAATATACTGGCCTGCTTTTCATTTCGCTGACTCCCCGACTCTTCCTTTTTGAAGGGCCTGGTCATCCACATGCTCTCATATTACATTCATATGCAATTAGGACTAGTGACTGGGACAAGTTAATCACTGGAGCGCTATGTTGGAAAGAGCATGCTACGCTGGAATTAGACACCACCGACTGATGTATGATGGAGGTTCAGCTACAGCGTTTTGCTTGTGGAACAACACTTGGGAGAAAAAGGCCTTCCACTGATTTCATGGGGATTTTTCACACCCATTCATTTGTATTGAGATCAATTAATAATCAAATGAAAGTCTGACTCGAATTATAGAACTTTGCCATTACTAAGAATCTACGATACACCACATTATTCACAGTATTGTAAGATCACAAAGGTACTAACAATGTTCTGGCAAGTGGAACAATTGTGCAAAACACAATATTAGCCTCTGTCTCATACTCTAATGCCATTGGAAGAGGCATAATCATTTCATGAAACAGATTTATACTAACTTATTGCTCTTCACGGCGCTGTGCTTACAGCTTGTGATAAAACGATTTGTTTTAGTTGTAGAAGTTACGTATTCATGAATCAGAGTTTTGGGTACTTAAACATAGGCCCAAAACCCTTTATGAACAGCTTCTTGAAGGAATATGCCAGGGTTCCCCTATACTGTCCGTAGATACAATCTGAAGACCTCCTAAAAATGTCCTCCAACACGCTTTACTTTTTGACAGTTTGTGTATTAGAAAAACAATTATCCAAAAGTATTTCTTCCACTGCATCCATTCTCTATTTCTCTCTCTCTCTCTGTGTTTTCTTGCTAACTGTTGTGATGTGGGAGCATGCAGGCGATTAGACCCCAAAGGCGCACGCTACATGGCAGCGTGCCACGCAGAACCTTTTCCTCCTTAAACTTCATATTATGGCTAGCCGCTCGGGGTGCAAAGGGCACCCCTCCAAAAACTACACCCTCCACCCCCTCCTCCACCCCCCACACTCATGTTTTCTCTCTGTTCTGTTCTCCTCCCTCTCCGCTCGATTCCCCTGACACCTTGCTTATGCATATTCATGAGTCCAGCTTCAGCTCTTTGGCCTATAGGGGGGAAAAAAAGCCACCTTCAGCTCTAAAGATACACACAGACACGCACACACGGACATTCCCCGACATACACTCGGATTACAAACCCCCGAAGAAGAAAAACTGCACCGCACATTGTTGACCTTTTTTTTTTTAGGGTGTCCAGTTTTCCCTCCGTGATGAAAGGCCTGATGTGGTGGAGATAACTAGCAAGCTCTTTTTATTAGGACCACACCAGTCCATCCCCCATGTCACGGAGATCTGTGTGTGTGTGTGTGTGTGTGTGTGTGTGTGTGTGTGTGCGTGTGTGTGTGTGTGTGTGTGTGTGTGTGTGTATGTGTGTGTGTGTGTGTCTGTGTGTGTGTGTGTATCTGATATATCTACCATCTTAGATCAAAAATCCACTCATGGAGGTATGTAGTCGAAACACGGAGCACATTCCACACGCTACCTTCTGCGTATGTCACGGGGGATTTTGGCACTTTTTCTTCTGTGTGACATTCTCCTCGTCGTTTGAGCGGTGCAACCTTTTCCTACTCTCTGTCTGCACTTTGCCGTTAGCCTGAGGCTCGCCTGTCTTTGTCCTTCAACCTAAAACAACGTTTGGTCTTTGCTTTTCCAAAATCTGTCAAAGAGGACGGGGGTCAGGCAGGCCCGTCTTTCTCTCTGCCGCCGCCCTCCTGAGCGGCTTGTGGAGGAGCGACTTCGGGCTCGGGCCATATTATTTTTTGAAGACATCCTGTCTGGTTTTGGGGGGGCCCTTCAGGGGCCTTCAGGGGGCTCTTCTCTTCCCAGACCCTTATCACAGATAGTCATAACAGTCAGCCTGTTGATAGCCATCGACAGACTCCCCTAGGAGTCCTGTACACCCCTCCTCCCTCCCCCCTTTCAACATCTACACCCGTCTACTCATCTACTGCCTCTGGTCTTAGACAAATAGACAGGCGGGCGAGAGAGAGAGAGGAGAGAAAGTGAGTGGGAACTAGGGAGAGAGAGGAGAGAAAGTGAGTGGGAACTAGGGAGAGAGAGAGAGAGAGAGAGAGAGAGAGAGAGAGAGAGAGAGAGAGAGAGAGACAGAGACAGAGAGGGACAGAGAGACAGAGAGAGAGAGAGACAGAGAGAGAGAGAGACAGACAGACAGACAGAGAGAGAGAGACAGAGAGAGAGAGAGAGAGAGATATCAGTAGGGCTGAAGAAGAACGAGGGAGAGCGAAGAAGATGGGATGAGTTCCAAGAATTAAGTGAGAAAGAAAGAGGGATGAGTGGAGAGAAATAAGCCAAAAAAAGAGGTGCGTTACAGCTTCAAACACACGGGAGAAGTCCAACACCGTTAATGTGAAGCCTGTGCGTGTGTCCCGCGCCAGAACAGGGGGTCTGTTTTCAAAGATAATATAAGTGATGTGATCTGAGATCCCCCAGTGGTGTAAATAAGATCCTATCTAAAGCAGGACCTCATACATGACGACCTTCTCGCTGGGACAAGGAATATAGGATTAAATATGCTGTGTGGTTATCGTAGTGATTATACTTTTGACTGTGCTCCAATCTTGCTTTTCTACCGTTTGAACACCGCCAAGAGCACTGTGGTCTAACAACCGAGCCTCTAACCTCTAACTCCTCTAACCATTTCATACCAATTTTAACGAGCACTATTTGCCCCTTATATAAGCATTCGTTAGGCCTTATGATCCCTTATGGTCATTTCCTGTCGCGTTGTACCACCAACATCTAACATCTTTCAGGAGGACGGCCATTATTGTATTTTTGACATCGTAAAACATTGTATTTACTGTATTTATGTACACGGTACACTTGAGAGCGGTACACAGAGCTGCTGATTGCCTCCACAATTTGGTGCCGTACGTGACCCGGATGACAACAGATCTTCGATGGTGTCTCTTTTCCAGACTGAAAACCGACACTGGTGACCTCAGTCCAAATTCTAAGTAAGGGATCTGTTTGAAAAAACCCAATTTTGTCACGGTGCGTGGTTCTAAGTCTGTGATTAAAGTCCTGTAAAGCGATGAATATGAAAAAAAACATCCAGAAAAAATATCTTGAAAAATACAGAAACATATCTATACTCCCCTCAGAACGTGGGAGAATTTAACAAGACATTGTCAAATGCACAGTGTCAATCTATAAAGTATCAGTTGACAAACCAAAGTGAATCATTTAAATTGACCCAAATAAGAAACTTTAAATTGACCCAAATAAGAAACAGAAACAGGTTTTATAGGCAATAAATTCAGTAGGATGAATCATTCCTGAAGATGATGAACCATGATGACCGGAAGTGGCCTTTTGATTGGTTCAAACCAAACCTGCCACCACAGGTGAACTAGGAGAGAGAGGGTGAGGAGGTGGAGACACGGGGATGCTGCTGCAAGTGCAGGAGAACGAGTCCAGACTAGAAGCCAAAAGAGACACTTACAAGTGATCGTTAATGATCTTCCAAAAGAGCAAGTCCGTTAGTTCTAGTCAGATGAGACAAACAGGACCAGACAGGACAAGACAATCATGTTCATTCTCTCGCCAGGCAAAACAATCAATAATAAATAGTGGTTAAAAGTGATTGATGATCAAAGGGCATAATACATCCTTATATAATGGGGAAATGGTGATGCTTAACCCATTGATACCTGATGCAGCATTTGTGTGTGTATCCCTTTAAGACCGCGAACCGCGTTAACGCGGCTCGCGGTCTTAAAGGGATACGCACACAAATGACGGATATACACGCAAAAGCTGCATCAGGTATCAATGGGTTAAAGGAGGTAAGCGATGGTCATTCTCTCTCACAGTTCCATGCTGCTGGATGCTTCAGTGCTTCTTGATATCTGAGCGGATACTAGATGTCGGTGGAGAGA
>NC_139629.1:44244742-44252242 GCF_964638095.1 Poromitra crassiceps | reverse complement strand
TCTGCTGGCCTCCTCCTCCTGCTGGCCTCCTCCTCTGCTGGCCTCCTCCTCCTGCTGGCCTCCTCTGCTGGCCTCCTCCTCTGCTGGCCTCATCTGCTGGCCTCCTCCTCTGCTGGCCTCCTCCTCTGCTGGCCTCCTCCTCCTCTGCTGGCCTCCTCCTCTGCTGGCCTCCTCCTCTGCTGGCCTCCTCCTCCTGCTGGCCTCCTCCTCCTGCTGGCCTCCTCCTCCTGCTGGCCTCCTCCTCTGCTGGCCTCCGGGGTCCCAGTGCTTCTAATTCGGTCTTATCAGTGAAGTCATTGAGCTGCCACAGCTTGGGTTTCTGTTGGGTTTCTGTCGCGCGGCGAGCGGCCTCATTGTCCCGCGCCGCTGTTGCTGAGATAAACCCTCAGATTGAACAAAGTCCGAGCTGACCTTTACAAACTCCCAAATCTGCCTCTGTGCAGCAAGAGAGACGGAGAGAGCTCTGCCTCCAGCCCCTCTGCCCCACAGAGAGAGCTCTGCCTCCAGCCCCTCTGCCCCACAGAGAGAGCTCTGCCTCCAGCCCCTCTGCCCCACAGAGAGAGCTCTGCCTCCAACCCCTCTGCCCCACAGAGAGAGCTCTGCCTCCAGCCCCTCTGCCCCACAGAGAGAGCTCTGCCTCCAGCCCCTCTGCTCCACAGAGAGAGCTCTGCCTCCAGCCCTCTGCCCCACAGAGAGAGCTCTGCCTCCAGCCCCTCTGCCCCACAGAGAGAGCTCTGCCTCCAGCCCCTCTGCCCCACAGAGAGAGCTCTGCCTCCAGCCCCTCTGCCCCACAGAGAGAGCTCTCAGGGGAGGGAGTGGGTGAGAGTGTGTGTGGATGAGTGTGTGAACGGGTGAGAGTGTGTGTGCACGAGTGTGTGAAAGGGTGAGAGTGTGTGTGGGGTCAGGGGTGAGAGTGTGTGTGCATGAGTGTGTGAGAGGGTGAGAGTGTGTGTGGGGTCAGGGGTGAGAGTGTGTGTGCACGAGTGTGTGAAAGGGTGAGAGTGTGTGTGGGGTCAGGGGTGAGAGTGTGTGTGGATGAGTGTGTGAAAGGGTGAGAGTGTGAATGGGTGAGAGTGTGTGGATGAGTGTGTGAAAGGGTGAGAGTGTGAATGGGTGAGAGTGTGTGTGGATGAGTGTGTGAAAGGGTGAGAGTGTGAATGGGTGAGAGTGTGTGTGGATGAGTGTGTGAAAGGGTGAGAGTGTGAATGGGTGAGAGTGTGTGTGGATGAGTGTGTGAAAGGGTGAGTGTGTGAAAGGGTGAGAGTGTGTGTGGACGAGTGTGTGAAAGGGTGAGAGTGTGTGTGCACGAGTGTGTGAAAGGGTGAGAGTGTGTGTGGGGTCAGGGGTGATTGAGTGAGCGTGAGAGGGACAGGGGAGAGGGATTAAGATGGCTGACTGAGCCTGTCTATATTTCCAATGGCACTTTGCTCCAAGAGGGAGACTGAGGGGGAAAAAGTGCAATGCAAGCAAAGCATTCAAGTGTGCAGTTCTCTCTCTCTCTCTCTCTCTCTCTCTCTCTCTCTCTCTGTCTCTCCATCTCTCTCTCTCTTCTCTCTCTCTCTCTCTCCCCTTCAGATTGGTAGAGAAGCAGTCTTTGGTGAGCCGCTGACCTTCCAAAGTCCAGTGAGGACTGTGATGTTTGAGGTGAACGTGTCAGTTGGTGTGTGTTGCTTGTAGCTGCTGTGGGTGTCTTTCCCTCAAACAGCTCATTGAGAGAATCTGACAAAAGCGCCGTTGAACCCCTCAGCTTACGTCTATTGTTATCTCTCATGTCCTTCATGAGTTGGCAGAAGGCCCTCGAGGAGTCTGTGGGGATTGTTGCTTTGACACACAGCGAAGCGGCTGGAGGGGAACGGTTGAAGCCAAGTGGCTTGGGGGTGGGGGGGGTGAGGGTTGGCCCCACAATGCAACAGGAGCACCCTCTCCATTGTGAACCACTGTCATCCTTCAGAAGCCACTCGACTGGCTCTCCACGCCAGCAAATCCTCTCCTCCGCTCTCTATTCCCGGCCGTCTGTCGGTCAGGAGGGAACCTCATCAAAAGGTCTCGGAGTCGGGGGATTGAGAGGGAGCGGGTGGGGGGCGGGATGGGATGATGAAGTGCTGTTGGTGTAGTAGGGTGGGGGTGATTGGTGGGAGGGAGGGAGGGAGGGAGGGAGGGAGGCGTCTACGGGGCAGGGCCCTATAAGTCCAGACGTGGCCCTCGGAATCAGGGAAGGATGATTGGAGAGGGTCGGCACCAATCTATCCCTCTGGTCAGGGCCTCCTCTCGAACCCTCCCTCCATCCATCCCTCTTCCTGTACACCCCCCTCCATCGCACCACCACCACCACCTGTCCGCCCGCCACCAACCAGTGTTCCCTCTTCCTGTACACCCCCCTCCATCGCACCACCACCACCACCTGCCCGCCCACCACCAACCAGTGTTCCCTCTTCCTTTACACCGCCCCTCTCACCACCACACCACCTGTCCGCCCGCCACCAACCAGTGTTCCCAGGGAGATGAGCGCCACGGAGGAAGAAGGCCCACAAGGGATTAACTTTTCACATGGCTGGGAGTCCTCGTCTCAAAAGACCTGACAACCCCAGACGGCTTGATTAAAAAAGAAAAGAAGAGAAGAGGAAAGGAGGGAGGGAGGGAGGGAGGGAGGGCAAAGGAGGAGGAGGAGGAGGAGGAGGAGAAGAGGGGGAATTCTTCACATGATGGCCCTGAGAGAGGGATTTTGGATATTGGGTGTCTTTTTTTCCCTCCGTCCAAAGCCCCCATGTCTTGGTTGAGAATGAGCAAATTGTTCCCGCTGTTCCCCTCGGCGGTGCCTGTGTTGCCCGGGGCCTGAAGATGTGGGTGGGCACCGCACCGGCCGGCGCACGTTGGTGACTCCTCGCAGGAAAAACTTGGAGATGTCATCTCGGAGGGGGGAAGTGGTGGCCTGTGATTCCACAATATGCATGGCTGCTGCCCAATAGATTCAAGCAGCAGAACCCCCACTGTCATAACACAACGCTTTCCTCCAAGCTGCGATGATATCACCGTGTTATCACTTATTCATTCACGCATTATCGCCGCGTATCATTTATTCATTAATACATTATCAAAAGCCCTCTTGTTGTTGTTCTGTGTACGTCGTCCGCGTTGCGTTACAGTCGAGGAAGACGTTGGCAGAGAGAAGTCGTTGAACCGTCCCCGGCTTAAAGTTCTAGTGTTCAAGTGGCAAGGCGCCCTATTTCCCCTCACTCTATCCCAGATAAACTGGCCCTCTCAGGTTTGTCTGTGAGAACGAGAGGACGAAAAATCAAAACAAACGCTCCCACTGAAGTGAAGATGGGAGTAGGGGGGTTGGCTTTCCTCGCTGGCTAGCGGATCAGCAACTCAACCTAGCGGGACAGCGGAGGCCACTTAATACCCCCCATCTTGTCCCAGGTAAGAGAGTGGCCCGACAGGGGGGTCAGGGAAGGTAGCAGGGTATCGTCTTACAGAGATCACCACTCACCCTCTGGCTTCCTCCGCATGGCTCACTTACCCCCTTCTCATCATCTCCGCTGCTGGGACACACACACCCTCTCTTCCCACACCCCTCGGCTCGGCCAGGATACACACACACACACACACACACACACACACACACACACACACACCCATTGAGAAAGTTCCTCGAGGAAGTTTACACCCAATTTCTACCTAAATGTCCTGCCGAGGTGCCCGAGAAGCCGTATGGATGCCAACCCAACTTCTCGGCGTTTCCCAGGTTCTGCTGCAAACGCTGGTCTTATTTGAATAGATAGAGAGTTGAATCTGGGATTTAATCATCAGACGCTTCAATTCAATTCAAATGTATAGATTTTCATTGGGACAGTTCATTTACAGGCAAATACGGGGCATCAAGTGACAATCAGGCAACAGACCAAAAAACAGACAGAGAAAGAGATGGGGGGGGAGAAAATCAAGGCATGTAGGGTTTACTATGTCACAGGCAATGTGAAAGCATATGTGCATTTTGAGAGACAACCGTCATTATAAGTCATTAGGCAGTGCAAGAAGCATTTACAGTAAGAAGCTGGCCAGCACAGGGAACTACCACAGGCAGCACAGGTAACTACCACAGGTAGCACAGGTGACTACCACATGCAGCACAGGTGACTACCACAGGCAGTACAGGTGACTACCACAGGCAGCACAGGTAACTACCACAGGCAGTACAGGTAACTACCACAGGCAGCACAGGTAACTACCACAGGCAGCACAGGTGACTACCACAGGCAGCATTTGACTACCACAGGCAGCACAGGTGACTACCACAGGCAGCACAGGTGACTACCACAGGTAGCACAGGTGACTACCACAGGCAGCACAGGTGACTACCACAGGCAGTACAGGTAACTACCACAGGCAGCATAGGTAACTACCACAGGCAGCACAGGTAACTACCACAGGCAGCACAGGTAATTACCTCAGGCAATTAATTCCAAAATCCATCCAGATTTCCCATTACCCATCCTGCTTACTAGCCATATGGCCTCAGACACAGAGGAGGCTCTGCAGCTATTTGCTGTGCACTTGACATTGCAGACGGACCCGAGGAGCAGTTGAAACTCCTGAGTAGAGAGCGTGACCTCTGACCTCTGTCTTCCAGCATGTTGTGGACTTTCTTTCTGCTCTGTTGCATAACGACAGTGAACCCAGAAGAGCCTCTCAGGAGCTCTGATGATCTTGCAGCAGACATTTACAAGTGGTTTCTATTCTTCATGAAACGAAACGTGAACCAGCATATGAACAAAAACACTGGATGCTCCCAATGACGGATGTGTTGAAATATGGGTCTATGAATGGATAAGATAAACTACCTGACTACCAGGGCTGGACCGTGATTCTGGATGTGATTTGCTCAATTCCTAGATGCCTGGGATCGTGATTACGTTATTTGAACTCATAGACACTCAATAATTGAGCCAAGATAGCCTGATATTGCCGTTTGACTTCAGACTACATCAAATACATCAAAAGGTCTGTCTGAAGGCATTTGTTTCTACCAGAGCCGTATAGATAGAAGAGTTCCGACATCTCCATTCACTCCAATGGACCAGTTTTTTACTCTCAAGAGTTCCAGGAAGTCAGGTCCTGGATTAAGTAGCACTGTCAAGTTGCAGCAAAATAGACAGTTTGTGTCAGGTTTTTTCCCCCTTCAATCAAATTGTACATTATCAGCTTTATTTTAGCATGCAAAAGTAGCGTGAGACCCATTCCTGGCTGTTCATTGGCTAATGAGTCTCGCATTTTGGTCCTCCGCTGACACCACTCTCTCTCTAGAGGACACTAGTTTCTACACATGGGGGGGTGGGGGGATTCTTTATTCTTTTGTGTTTAGCTCAGACAGGTTTGGGGTGTTTTGTTTTCTATCTCTTATCTTTATAATGCTACCAGATGTGGATGAGTCTGCCAGGGCTTATTTATGGGAATCTCCTTTTGTTTACGCATGGAACGTAAAGGGGCTGGGTCACATTATGAAAAGGGAAAAAGTTTTTAAACATCTCAAATCTCTATCCACAGATATCATTTTTCTACAGGATTCATATTAAATATTAAACATATTAAAGCTATACTCAACAACATAAACTGAGGTGTAATTGGATCTCACAAGTTTATCTCTCACCATTCACCTCCCATGCCCGCAGCGTGGTTAAGAAAAATATCCCATTTCAATTGACCGCTATGACCACAGACCCTTTTGGCAGATATATTTTAGTCTCTGGTACCATTAATTCATTTCCTTTAACCCATTGATACCTGATGCAGCATTGCATGTATATCCCTCATTTGTGTGTGTATCCCTTTAAGACCGCGAACCGCTTGACCCTAAAAAAATTCCGCTTTGAATATATGGCCACCCGAAAAAATGTCCGCTTTGCATCAGGTATCAATGGGTTAACCCTACGTAGCATTTACGGTCCAAACATAGACGAGCCCAATTTTTTTAAGAAAGTTTTTAACTTACTACTTTTGAATATAATAATATAATAATTAGATAATAATAATAATAATATAATACTTAGATCCATATTTAGATAGATTATCTACATGACCGGCCCCCCGAGCATCCCATCGGTGCAGGTCCTGAACAATTTGATTAAATCTAGGAACTTAGTAGATATTTGGAGATTTGAGCGCCCTACTGACAAAGACTACCGTACTCATTCTACTCTCATGCCCACAAATCCTATAGCACACCCTGCTTTGCCCAGGGGCCACCTTCGTGAAATGATAGGAGGCCAGGGGCCAGTTAATAAACAAACAATATGCATTTTTCTGTAGCGGATTGTAGGTTTTTGGGGTGTCAGCTGGAGTTTAGTCTGACAATCTTGTGCACACCGGATAGTTAGGTTAAGTTAGTTAGGTCAAGTACATACAAGTACCTGGGTAGCGAGCAGACGGTATTTGACAATTTAGCTTGTTTCTGACTCTGGGAGTCACACACATTTAGTCTATTCTCTGTGATCTCCTTTTGATAACTATATAACTTTTTTCCACTTCCATTCACTGAGCCTCCCCTGAAACTGTCTGGAGCCCCCCTGGGGGGAGGCCCGCCTCCCACTTTGAAAACCTCAGAGTAAATCCGCGATGATGGTGGTTGCAATGGCTGCTTGCATACTCATTAAGGTCAAGCACAAACGGGGGAGGAACCAGCGCTATAGTGCTCGCCTCGCGCTAGAGAATAACAAGCACATTACTGCACTCTTTTGTGCTGTAAGGAAAAAAGTCCCCTAAAGTACCACGTCTATAGAAAAAATGATATCCGGCAGATACAATCACCTCGGCATTCATCTACTTCTGTTGACATTTCACCCAGAAGACCTTTCTCAGAGCATCCATTGTCTTCAGAAAGGTCTCCGAGGTGCAGAGCTGATCCAGTGTGTGTGTGTGTGTGTGTGTGTGTGTGTGTGTGTGTGTGTGTGTGTGTGTGTGTGTGTGTGTGTGTGTGGGGGAATTGAATCTTTATGTGAATTTGGATATCTGAACATGACGTTCTTGATAATAGCCTAATCCATCAAACCAGGCAGGTGGACACAATTTCAAAAGATATATCCACCCTCCTGAAGTGGAACGCAAGCTATATTGTGTTAGGCAAAAAGTTCCAAAAAGTATTTAAAGTACACAATGTGATCTGCCATTAAAAAGCCGTCGCTGTAAGCTCGGACCTCCTGCCGTTTCCTAGACGACATAAGCGATGGAATTGATATACAGTGGCTCATTCTTCTGCCCCCTTTGCACTGAATGAATCAGTATCCAATCAGTATTGCTTTGTCTGAGCAACGCCTTCCCTGCTGCACGGCTATCATTAAGTGACTCATTTAGCCCGTCACAGGTAGGCCCCACATGATAGCCTGCTGCTGCTGGCTTCTGATGGGGGAATGGAGTTCTTTCTCTCCTGTAATGCATGCTGGAGTAGTAGACGGGGCTAATGTGACCCCCCTATAGTTTGCCACTGCATTAGTGCCAGCAGACCCA
>NC_139629.1:44217242-44242242 GCF_964638095.1 Poromitra crassiceps | reverse complement strand
ACACACAGACACATGTTCAGGGGGTAATGGTCACTTTGAGGTTAGAGAAGTGAGGTTGTGATGGAAAAGTTGCCAGTTCCAATCCCCAGGCTGCACTGGGCCCACACAGTAGAGGAGGGTGTTTTATCCCCAGGCTGCACTGGGCCCACACAGTAGAGGAGGGTGTTTTATCCCCAGGCTGCGCTGGGCCCACACAGTAGAGGAGGGTGTTTTGTAGTGAAATGAGAGGACGTGTATGAAGCAGGCAGGCAGGGCGCGGCTCAGAAAGAGCTACTGTGCCTCTGCTGGCCGTCACTCGCTAAGTCAGCCTGTCAAACATCAGCTGGCATCCACACAAGTATCAAAGCAAGCCGGTATGGGGGTGTCAAAATGAATCGTATAATCGATGCATCGCGATGCGGACGTGTGAATCGAATCGAATCGAATCATTGACAGATGAATCGTTGAATCGTTCATGTTTAAATTTCTGTTGACGTTCAGATTTTAAAGCACTTTAAAGTAAAAAAGGGACTTGATATTTATCTGACTGCTTGTATTAATTGACGAAAAAGTAGTGTGTGCAGTAATAGTACAGAAAATTTAGGATTTGATACTCGGAGCTCAGAGCTGCAATACTGTTTGAGCTGTATCGAGATGCATCGTGATGCATCGTGGAATCGAATCGAATCGAATCGTTGACAGATGAATCGTAATCGAATCGTGAGGCCAGTGAAGATTCACAGGCCTACAAGCCGGCATGTTTTGCAGCAGTGTCACAAACATGCACCAGGCTAAGCCCTCCAGCAGTGGTTGTTGCCCTCTATAGCATTAAGCCAAAGTCAGGGTTGTGTATAAGGCCAGCGAGGGTCAGGGTGAGGCATGGCAGAGCCACACATTGAGTCTGAATTAGGCCCACTATTCAAAGCTGCTGAAAGGAGTTCCTGAGCCTTCTTTTCTCCACCAGCAAATTGGGAGGAAATCTGGCTATTGTGCAGAGTTTTGAAGAGGCTGGTGGTGGAGAGGAGGAGGAGGAGGAGGGGGCCCGCGCACCGTGCTTACCTATAGACCCAGGGTCCAGACAAAGGGTTCCGGGACATCCAGGAGGGGCTTTGAAACCCCTCTTGGCTGGAGACAGAGGCGGCCTGCTGGACGAGCTCCTGGTGGAGAAAGGTCAACAGTGCTCGGTCAGCATAGAAGTTGAATGGAAAGGGGACTTAACCTTTGAGAGTCCATTTTGTGAGATTGTAGGAGATATGAAGAGTTTACCTCCAAAATGTTATATATATATTAGGGCTGTCGGCGTTAACGCGTTAATCGGGATGCGATTAAGTCGCACCCGTACTTGTAGTCAAGCCGGTCACAGCGGTGTCCTGTCTCCTGCCTGTGCAGGCATGGAAGAGAAAGACAGCAATATGCTTCTAAATGGCTCGTTTTACTAATAAAAATGCTTTGAAATGCAAAATAATGGCATTTTGGCATCTCATTTTGGAAGTCAAGGGGTCCAGTTTTGCAAGACGGGAAATATGATAATGTAACCAGGAAATCCAGAGCTTTTGATACTAATGCACTAATCTAATCATCTTGTTGCCAGATATTTTGATTCCAGTAGATACTGTATGTGACAGTCTTGCTGTGAATAATGAAAGTTTGAACAATTAAACGTAAGCACCTTGTAACGTTCTTTGCTGAAACCTCAGGCTTGCTTTTGTCCACAAAGAAAGGATGTTGCTGTGATTGTTGTTGTTGTTGCTGCTAATGATGTTGTTCTGAAGTTAGTCACCAAACTGTTGAAACGAAGACGTTTCTGACTGGTCTGGCTAATTTGAGTCGCTTTCAACGGTCTTATTGAGACATGTAGTCACTGACCTCAACTGCTGCCTGCTAACCAATTAACTTGATTCAGCACACACCCTGTTGCCCTGGTAAGCTTCTATAGCGAGGCACTTCACCTCGAACTGCCCCAGCGGAGCAGCTGTGTGGTCAGGAGCAGAACCTGTGGTTGAACTGGCCAGCTCCTAAGAACTGTGTGAGTGGGAAGCATGGTGTTGCTGACAAAAAGCATACAGGCAGTAAACATTCCCTGGCTGAAGAACAAGACAAAAAGTTAAAAATATCATGGGCTGTGATAAGAGCACTCTACTCTCATGTCATTCTTTTGCAAAAAAAAACATGCGTGAAACCATGTGTTATAGAGAGCAGGAGAAGATGTGAATTGAGATCATAGACCGTCTAAAAAATATAGACAGATTGTTGTTTTTTACTCCCGTTTTGAAGCCTAGTGTGGCCGACGCCATCTTGGGGTCACGCGAGATGGCACGAGACCAGGGGTTTTCCCAGAGAGCCACAGCTCCGCCTCCTATTGGTCTGTGATCGGCAAGCTGCGTGATCACAGGACAGGCAACCTGTCAATCACACCCAAAAACAGTCTTTTCTCTCGTCTATTTTACTCTAAACGGGTGTAAACATTCACCATACAGCTGTTGTGAAAGGTGAAATTAGCTACAGACCAAAAACCGTTTTTTGAACCAGGCTGTAAACATGCTTAATTCTGTTGGAAAGATGGGCATTAACATAGGGGTCAATGGGGAATGACTCCCTTTTGGATGCCAGCCTCAAGTGGCCATTAGAGGAACTACAGCTTTCAGTATCACTTCCTCTGTAAAAGGCCGAGCTTGACGCCTGATTGAGATACAAAAGCAACTTGACTTGCTAATTGATATCCTCACCAATGATCAACTCATTTGATGGTCCTTTTGATTTTTCTTCAGAGCAGGTTATCCTCATGATAATAAAGTTACTTCAGTAATGCCGAGTGAAATAGTCCACACATACATACATACATACATACAGTACATACATACATACATACATACATACATACATACATACATACATACATACATACATACATACAGTACACAGGCCTCGGGACAAAGCCATGATGATACAGGGCAATATTTGTGGCAGTGTTGATGGAGCGATAAATCAGTTGACTTTCTTGCACTCGACCACTGGATAGAAGCCACTTGACTTTCGCTTTAGTTTAGTTTGATGCAGAGAACTTCTCTTTCTCCGGCCGAGCAGCTGAGCGGCTGAAGTGTGGGCGACAAACGTGACAACAAAGCAGCCTCTAATGATGATGACGATGACAGCCTCTGAGACGGACTGTGATGGATGAGGATTGATGTGGCCTGTAGGTTACGTTGTGTGTGCCTACATGCATTTGTGTGTCGGTGCAGACAGACAATTCCTCGGGCTATATTAGTCAGGGAATCTCTAGACACACACACACACACACACACACACACGCACACACACACGTTTTGATGGGCGGAGTTCCTTGTTGCACTGCTGCTATACCCTCTTCCTGATCAGCAGTGCAGCCTGCGGCTCTTCCGGAGTCTCTCACCCCTACCAGAGTCCACCTCCCCCCTCACTGGCCTGCTCTACCAGTGCCACCCCTCTCTTCTTACTTTCTGTCTTACTCTCTCTGTCTCTCTGTCTCTCTCTCTCTCTCTCTCTCTCTCTCATTAATCAATGTCAAGCCGTCCAACAACAAGGCCGGCATTCTTCCCCTGCCCCCGCCCCCTCAGTTCCTCCTATGTGTCATTGTGCCCCCCCTCCACCATCTCAGCGGCCACCTCCATCCATTCACATGGCGCCCGGGTCCGAGGCCGGGTCCGGGTCCACACTGCCGACTCGAAAGGGCGTTCAGTCAGAGAGAGCGAAAAGGAAGAGAAGAAAAGTGAGGAGGAGGCATTTCTCTCTCTTCTGCCTTTCACTTATTCTCTGTGTCTCTCGCTCGCTCTTTCATTGTCAACATCAGGCCGGCCGGGGGAAGAGAGGGACGCATCACTGTCTACATAATGCACAGGAGACCTGGAGGACCAGGCGTGGGGGGTAGAGGAGCAGCATGGAGGGTAGAGGAGCAGCATGGAGGGTAGAGGAGCAGCATGGAGGGTAGAGGAGCAGCATGGAGGGTAGAGGAGCAGCATGGAGGATAGAGGAGCAGCATGGAGGGGAGAGGAGCAGCATGGAGGGTAGAGGAGCAGCATGGAGGGTAGAGGAGCAGCATGGAGGGTAGAGGAGCAGCATGGAGGATAGAGGAGCAGCATGGAGGGGAGAGGAGCAGCATGGAGGGGAGAGGAGCAGCATGGAGGATAGAGGAGCAGCATGCAGGGTAGAGGAGCAGCATGGAGGGGAGAGGAGCAGCATGGAGGGTAGAGGAGCAGCATGGAGGGGAGAGGAGCAGCATGGAGAGGAGAGGAGCAGCATGGAGGGTAGAGGAGCAGCATGGAGGGGAGAGGAGCAGCATGGAGGGTAGAGGAGCAGCATGGAGGGGAGAGGAGCAGCATGGAGGGTAGAGGAGCAGCATGGAGGGTAGAGGAGCAGCATGGAGGGGAGAGGAGCAGCATGGAGGGTAGAGGAGCAGCATGGAGGGTAGAGGAGCAGCATGGAGGGGAGAGGAGCAGCATGGAGGGGAGAGGAGCAGCGGGTAGAGGAGCAGCATGGAGGGTAGAGGAGCAGCATGGAGGGTAGAGGAGCAGCATGGAGGGGAGAGGAGCAGCATGGAGGGTAGAGGAGCAGCATGGAGGGTAGAGGAGCAGCATGGAGGGTAGAGGAGCAGCATGGAGGATAGAGGAGCAGCATGGAGGGTAGAGGAGCAGCATGGAGGGGAGAGGAGCAGCATGGAGGGGAGAGGAGCAGCATGGAGGGGAGAGGAGCAGCATGGAGGATAGAGGAGCAGCATGGAGGGTAGAGGAGCAGCATGGAGGGGAGAGGAGCAGCATGGAGGGGAGAGGAGCAGCATGGAGGGTAGAGGAGCAGCATGGAGGGTAGAGGAGCAGCATGGAGGGTAGAGGAGCAGCATGGAGGGTAGAGGAGCAGCATGGAGGGGAGAGGAGGAGGGGAGAGGAGCAGCATGGAGGGGAGAGGAGCAGCATGGAGGGGAGAGGAGCAGCATGGAGGGGAGAGGAGCAGCATGGAGGGGAGAGGAGCAGCATGGAGGGGAGAGGAGCAGCATGGAGGGGAGAGGAGCAGCGGGTAGAGGAGCAGCATGGAGGGTAGAGGAGCAGCATGGAGGGGAGAGGAGCAGCATGGAGGGGAGAGGAGCAGCATGGAGGGGAGAGGAGCAGCATGGAGGATAGAGGAGCAGCATGGAGGATAGAGGAGCAGCATGGAGGATAGAGGAGCAGCATGGAGGGTAGAGGAGCAGCATGGAGGGTAGAGGAGCAGCATGAAGGGGAGAGGAGCAGCATGGAGGGTAGAGGCCAAGTTGTATGCCAGTCTTTGTGCCCCTCGACCCATCTTCCCTTCTTCTCTCCATTCATCACCCCCCACACACACACTCATTGTCCCTTGTTCATCATGAACCTCTGGTGTAAATCGGCTCCCTCTCTCCTGCTCTCCTCTCCTCCCTCACTCCATCCCTCCCTCTCTCCTGCTCTCCTCTCCTCCCTCACTCCATCCCTCCCTCTCTCCTGCTCTCCTCTCCTCCCTCACTCCATCCCTCCCTCCCTCCCTCCCTCTCTCCTGCTCTCCTCCCTCACTCCATCCCTTCCTTCCTCCTGCTCTCCCTCCCTCTCTCCTGCTCTCCTCCCTACCTCCCTACCTCCCTCCCTCTCTCCTGCTCTCCTCTCCTCCCTCACTCCCTCCCTTCCTTCTTCCTGCTCTCCTCCCTCCCTCCTGCTCTCCTCCCTCTTGCTCTCCTCCCTCCCTCCCTCCTCCCTCCCTCCCATCCTCCCATCCTCCCTCCTGCTCTCCTCTCCTCCCTCCTGTCCTCCTTCCTGCTCTCCTCTCCTCCCTCCCTCCCTCCTCTCCTCCCTCCTGCTCTCCTCTCCTCCCACTCTCCTCCCTCCTGCTCTCCTCTCCTCCCACTCTCCTCCCTCCCTCCCTCCTGCTCTCCTCTCCTCCTCGTCTGCATGGGACAGAAATCATTTCATCCTGTCTGGGTAAAGCAGGGTAATAGCTGGTGTTTGGTGGACCTGCTTTCTGCTGACGTGACGATCTGACGGACAACGAGCCAGAAGTCATTAACCTGCATGTAGCTAGATCAAATTAAACATGATTAGAGCGACGCCATGCTGACGTCTGCCAGAAGGACCCATTCTCAAGACACGTTCACCTCATATTCACACACGTAAGACACACACACACACACACACACACACATGTAAAATCAGCACTTCTAGCATTTCTAGATGTCCCGTGGGCACTTGTCAGTGTCACATGACTCTAGAGACTTTGTCTCATTGTCACATGGAGCGCTGGCGCTGCATCGCACAGCTCAACTCTGTTGAAACACTCTCATCTCTCTCTCTCCCTCTCACACACACACACACACACACACACACACACACACACACACAATGTCCACGTTTACAACCAGTAATGAGGCCACTTCTCGCATGGGCTCCTCGGCACGCCGTGTGTTTACCAAAGAGCAGATTGTCTCTAAATCAGCCGTCTTCTGGAGGAGCATGTAAGGGGGGGGGGGGGGGGGGGGGTTTGAGGGGGGCTCCCAAATCCTCTCCCACCCTCCCTCCCTCCCTCCCTCCCTCCCTCCTCGAGCATCTGTATGTATTTGTTGTACTAATGAACGGAACAAAAGTTTCCGGGGGCCCGGTGGAGGGGGGACGAGTTTGAGTGAGAACAGCCGTGGTGCTGAAGTGGACCCTGCGAGGAGCGGCCGCTCACTGACGGCTGTGGAGGCTGACAGAGAGAGAGAGGAGAAGAGAGAGAGAGAGAGAGTGATGGAGACCTGACCCCCCTCAACCCCTCTCCTCTTTTCTCTCTATCACTCCCCTCTCCTCCTCTCTCTCTCTCACTCACTCTCTCACTCCCCTCTCCTCCTCTCTCTCTCTCACACTCCCCCTCTCCTCCTATGTCTCTCTCTCACTCCCCTCTCCTCCTCTCTCTCTCTCTCTCACTCCCCCTCTCCTATGTCTCTCTCTCACTCCCCTCTCCTCCTCTCTCTCTCTCTCACTCCCCCTCTCATCCTATCTCTCTCTCTCCCCCTCTCATCCTATCTCTCTCGCCCTCTCCTCTCACTCCCCTCTCCTCCTCTGTCTCTCTCACTCCCCTTCTCCCTCGTCTCTCTCTCTCCCCCTCTCCTCTCACTCCCCCCTCTCTCCCCCTCTCCTCCTCTGTCTCTCTCCCCCTCTCCTCCTATGTCTCTCTCCCCCTCTCCTCCTATGTCTCTCTCTTCCTCCCCAGTTAGAGAGGAGATGAGAGAGAGAGTGATGGAGACTTGACCCCCTCAACCCCTCTCCTCCTCTCTCTCTCTCTCTCTCTCACTCCCCCTCTCCCCGTCTCCTCTCTCCAGATGATAGATGACCCTCCCTCTCATTCATGTCAAAAGCCCGTGCCCCCCGGACCTCCAAAGTCACACGCCTATTGTGTACGCATGTGCACATATGCAGGCGCACACTCACACACACACACACACTCACACACACACACACACACACACACGCACGCGCACACTCACACTCACTCACACACACTGCCACAGCCGTCGAGGCCTATAGTCTATTTCCCCATCAACCCAAAGACAATCAGTCTTTTTCATCTGTGTCGGCGGTTACCCAGACTCCAACCTCTCAACCTTACATGCCGACCTCCAGACCCTGTCATACACACACACACACACACACACACACACACACACACACACACACACACACACACACACACACACACACACACACACACACACACACACAGACCCCACCTCCAGGCACCAGGTATGGATTTGTAAAGAGGTTGAGACGGATGAATAGATGGAACGACAGATGGGGAGAAGGGTAGAGCGGGAGAGAGAGAGAGGGAGAGAGACAGTGAGAGAGAGGGAGAGAGCGGGAATGGAGAGTGGACACTGAGCAGGGCAGAGAGAGAGAGAGGGAGAGGGAGGGAGAGAGAGAGGGAGAGACCCGGGAGAGGGAGAGAGCGGGGATGGAGAGTGGACACTGAGCAGTAAATTACTTTGCCACTCAGTCTTCCCCCTGGGTAGCCTTGATGAAAGCTGTCCAAACTTTCTCCCACTAAGTAACCCTCCTACAGTTTGTCAGCCGGGGACCAGGGGGCGCACACACACGTCACGAGATGAAACACTGCTGCTGCTGCGAGGAGAGAAGAAGGCAGAGGAAAAAGACTGAGGGGTCGGTATAGGAGAGAGAGAAATGAGAGGTCAAGTTTGAGAGAAAAGTGTGTGTGTGTGTGTGTGTGTGTGTGTGTGTGTGTGTGTGTGTGTGTGTGTGTGTGTGTGTGTGTGTGTGTGTGCGTGCGTGCGTGCGTGCGTGCGTGTGTGTGTGCGTGCGTGCGTGCAAGCGAGCGAATGAGAGACGACGTAGCCACCGTGACGTCACCCATTGGTTTGTGGACTCTTGTTTTGAAGCCTGGACTTTGCCTTCTTCACCGTCGCCATCTTGGACGTGAAGAGCAGCAGCACCGGCGAGCTGCACGGTCACTGGGCACAGGCCACCTGTCAATCACACCCCAAAGCATCGTCCACTTGATGGTCTCTTTGACTCTAAACAGAACCATCGTTTACTAAGTGAACATCGTGCTGTATTGAAGAAGCTATTGGGACCATAAACTCATTAGGAAAGTGTTGACTGAGGTCATAAATCACGTGTGAAGTAGGGTCATTTTCCCATTGTGACTTCTATAAAGTGTGCCTTCTCTCTGCAGCCAGAGACTGTATCAATGGGCGAGGGTGAGTTATATAAAAATGCATCGCCCCTGTACAGTTGTCATGCACGGGGAAATTAGCTATTTTATTTATTTATTTTGACCAGGCTGTAAACATGCTTCTTTCTAAGGACACAATTACAACATTTGAATGAGAAGAATGACATTTTGGTACGCAGACCTTTATCAGATTGTTTTTCCTTTTTTAAGTTGGACATGTCAACATGGGGGGTCTATGGGGAATGACTCGCTTTTGGAGCCAAGTGGCCATGCGAGGGACTGCAGTTTTGGCGCTTCCTCCGTGTTGGCTGTGTTGGAACAGGGATGTGCTGCAGGAATGGAAAGAGGAACTCATCTTAAAAAAAGGAGAGGCGTTAAGGAAGGTTTGCACCGAGTAATGCATCCTCCTTCTGTTCACTTTAGGTTGAGTAGCTTCTGATGCACACGCACACACGCACGCACACACACACGCACGCACACGCGCGCACACACACGCACACACACACGCACATGCACACGCGTGCGCACACACATGCATGCGCACACACACACACACACACACACACGCACGCACACACACACATGCGCAAACACACACACACACACACACACACATGCATGCGCACACACACACACAGGCTCATGGGTCTTCATGGGTGGCACCGCTGGGTGACATGCTGTGACTTAAAACATGTGACACCTCCCAATTACAGCACGGCACTGAGCTGAGGCCACAGAGCTCTGAGCTGTCTCACACACACACACACACACACACACACATGCGTGCACACACACACACACACACACACACACACACACACACACACACGGCCACTTGTGCACACTGAAGGTTTTCTCTTTACACTTGTCCGCTGGCAGGTTGGAGGGTGTCTCCGTCCAGAGCTCTGAAGGCAGAGCGAGGGCCGTTGGGAATGTTAATTTGCTAATTTGTTGTTTTATATAAGACGGGGGAGGGATGGGGGGATGGGGGGAGGGGGGGGGGGCACACAGTCTGTGTGTGTTTGGGTCTGGGCATGGAGGGGGGAGGGGGAGGGAGGGGAGAGGGTGACGCGGGTGACAAGGTCCAGCTCAGTGATGCAGATGACTCCCAACCAAGCTATTTTTCTCCAAGAGAATTGGGCAAAAATACCATGACGGTCGGAGAGCAAGCAGCGCCCCATGCCCATAGAAGGTATTAAGATGTCTCCCATACACAGCCACCCCCCTCCTCCTCCTCCTCCTCCTCCTCCTCCTCTTCCTCCCCCTCCTCCTCCCGTTCACCATCTCCCTCTCTCTCTCTCTCTCTCTCTCTCTCACTTCTCTCTCTCTCTCTCTCAATTCTCTCTCTCGCTCAAATCTGGGATGGTGGCCAAGTGCCACCAAGGACACCAGGGCTAATAAATCATCCTCGTTTCAACATCTGCCCAACCCCAAAAGGGCTGCTGCCCGCCACCAACGCCACCCCCCCCCTCCCCCCCCCCCTTGTGAAGATGGGTCGTTGGCTTTATTCCTCTTCCAGCATCCCTCCAGACCCCCCCCCCCCCCCACCGACACCCCCCCCCCCCTCCCCGACTGACAAAACATCTATTGTCCCGTGCCCAAGTGAAGAAGAGACCCTCTTTTCCCCTCTTTGACAAAAGCCGTCTGAAGCCAAGATGGGGCCTGCCAGCCGAGATGCCTGGGACCCTGCGGGGGGGTGTCCCCTCTCCCCCCTTCTCCTTTTCTCCCGCCTTCTGCTCCATCCATCGCTGGCTCTCGCTCTCTCTTTTACTTTTAAGACTCCCCTCCTGCGGGGGTCACTCGCCCGGCTCGCCCCCCCCCGCCCGGCTCGCCCTCGCCCTCCCCCCCTCGCCCGGCTCACCCCCCCTTTTCATAGGCTCGCATAAAGACATCAAGTGACAGCAGCGAGAGAAAACAGGCCGATTTGGCAGAAAGAGATATTGGACATGGCTGCCAGCAGCCATTCTGCGCGTCTTTTGTCCCCCACTCGGCTGTAGTTGAAATAGATAAATAAACAGTCAGAGGCTGAAAAGCCGCGGATCAGAAGCTTGTCGCGTTTATTCATATTGAACGCAGGAAGAAAAAAGAGGCAAAAACCCGCTGCTGCCAATTAAGAAGAATAAGACAAAACTCAATTCACGGTGTTTAGATGTGTTGTCACGGCCGAGGTAAAAACCCGGGCCTATTCAGCGGCTTTTCTGCGCTCGTTCTAAAAGGTGGGCGGTGGGTCTTTTTAGCTTTGTGGGTGTCTCCATGTGCACCGAGAGGATCTGGGAAGTTGTCTCTGGACTCATCAGTTAAGGAGCAGCTCTCTCCACGGTTCCTCACAAGGCTCTCATTTAGCGTGAATACGCGCCAGCGTTTTCCCAGCACCTCCGACTCACCCCCAACAACGGGGAGTAACGCCCAGAACTGTGCGCGGGCCAGCCTCTGTGCACGCCGGGCCGGCCTCCAGGCCACATTCACACTACTGTCTGCTGACAAAGACCTAAGTCACACCACTCTCACTTTGTCAAGGCACTTTGAAGATGATGCCTGCTGGGGGGGATTTGATTTAGCATTGCAAAGATCTACCGTTTCCAGGATTTTTGAAAGATGAAATGACATTTCAAAGCTACAATTATAAAGATGACATTTTCTAAAAAAAGTAAGACCCAATTCATAAACTTGCTTTGTCTCCACCACAGAAAACAATATGTTTTACGACAGTAAAGGCAAAGCAATCACTCATTTTCAGCTCGATACAGCCCAATACTCAAGTGTTTAGAAGGTGCTATTCCATCCATACCTCCTGCACTGAGAAATGCTGTTTAACGACAGTCTATTTTCTCTCACTTTGCAGCGTTTTAGTGGGAGGCCTCAAACCATAACTCCATAACTCTATGCAAATGTTTTCATTTGGCCGAAACGACTCAAGCGGGGACGAACATTTACCAACAACGTCCCGTGATGAATTAGTCAATTAGCGTTGGTGGCATTTTTTTGTTTCATATTTTATTGTGAATTATGTAGATGTAGGCGCTGTAATTAATGTGTTTCTTTTCTTGCTGGTTGCTTCATTATGCGTGGAAATGTATTTTCTTGTGATGCAGAGTGTTTGCTCATTATGCGGCAGGGGCTTCCAAGACGGGAATACGCCGTTAAGTTTAGATTGCAGAAGAAAAACATTGTTTTTTCCACCTTCCGGTAGGTACCCGCTTTTACAGAACCTGTTCTGTTCTGTGCATTTTCCCTTAAAGGAACACTCTGCCCATTTTCAACCAGCTTTGTATCATTAGAACATCAGTAGTATATCAGAAAACTGTAAACTGTTTTGAAGTCTGTCATTTAATTTGACAGTTATTGAGTGTTAAAGTGTGGACCAGTGACATCACTGGTCCACACTAACTCAAATGAATAACTCATTAACTCAAATCAACTCTCAATAACTGTCAAACTAGATGAATGATGAATAGTTTGACAGTTATTGAGAGTTGAGTTGAGTTAATGAGTTATTAATTTGAGTTAGTGTGGACCAGTGATGTCACTGGTCCACACTTTAACACTCAATAACTGTCAAATTAAATGACAGACTTCAAAACAGTTTACAGTTTTCTGATATACTACTGATGTTCTAATGATACAAAGCTGGTTGAAAATGGGCGGAGTGTTCCTTTAACTAAAGTTCCAACAAATAACATAAAAAAAATTAATCAAATGTAAAAATGTGCTATCCGATCTCTCCCTCCTTCTTTCACTGCGGAACACATTCCTGCACAGCTCTTCTCTCCCCCTGCAAAACATTTAGATTTCCAATTATCCCCCGAGAAGAATGGCTAATTTAGCACAGCCAGAGCAGCCGGAGCAGGCGCCTGATGTCTCAATCTGCCGGGTGTCAGCACTGTGAAAGGGAGTGCTTCATGTGTACACGCACGCACGCGCACGCGCACGCACACACACACACACACACACACACACACACACACACACACACACCCATGAAAGAAAGCACAATGTAGCGAGTGTGAAGAGCGAGCACAGATAAGAGGCATGAAAGCGGCTGCAGGAAAACATATTCAACTTTTTCAGAGAGGAAAAAGATGAAGCCGTTCAGAAAAAGAAAAAAAAAATCAAAGCCAAACAAATCAGGGAAGCACACTTTGAAAAAAAAAAAAAAAGCCGTGTGTGAAGAGGGCTCTTATTGAGGCAGCTAGTGGCCCCAGATTGACTCGTCTGCGAGCGGGACAGCCGGCCAGCTCCTCCGCACACACAACGCCCACATTGTCCGCGGTGCCAATGAGCCGGAGCTAGCTAGCTCCTCAGGGGGGCCTTCTGAGAGCAACACATTAGAGATACATGTTAGCCTTGGCCCCGGCCCTCTGTGTACAGTGTGGAGCACTCAGCGGAAAGCAGACGGCACACATGAGAAATGAAACACACATGGAACTTATTGAAGGCTACTAAACAGCGCATGGATGGGGTACGCTTGTTTTACGAGAGCAGAAGAAGAACAGCCCCCAAAAAGTCATATAGTGACCACACCTCTATATCGCCCTTATATTGACCAAACTGAACAAGCTGTGCAACACGATATTCCCAGAGAGAGAGAGAGAGAGAGAGAGAGAGAGAGAGAGTGAGATGCCATTTTGTGAGACAAGATGCTTGCAGGAATCCATTCGCTTCATAAGCTCGTGGTTTTGGCTTTGACTGTCTGTCGGAATCCGCTCACTAGATCTTCCATCTCCGTCTCTGTACCTTATGAGGCCCCCCGCGCGTCTCGATGGGAAACCTCGTAGTTGCAGCCCGTTCATGCTGTGTAATGGTCACTAGCAAGCGGCCAGCTATACCTCCCTATAGGCCCTGATAGAGAGAGAGACACAGACAGAGAAAGAGAGAGAGAGAGAGAGAGAGAGAGAGAGAGAGACACACAGACAGAGAAAGAGAGAGAGAGAGAGACACAGACAGAGAAAGAGAGAGAGAGAGAGAGATTCCTGTCTGGCTCCCAAAACCCAAACAACATTAGCGGCGCTGTTCTACTTCTCCTGTGCTCCCTTTCCCAGCCTGCTCTCTCACACACACACACACACACACACACACACACACACACACACACACACACACACACACACACACACACACACACACACACACACACACACACACACACACACTACACACACTACACACAGCCCCCCCACCCCCCCAACATCTTGTTGTTTCAGCCTCTATCTCTCCATTGTCATTAGGCAGAGACACTCCCCCTCCCCTGTCTGTCTGTCCCCTCATCAGCGGCCATACTGTTATCAGGCCCGGGGCGGCCCTGTGATAACACTGTTAACAACACTAATGTGTGGTGTGAGGGAGCTGCCGCTGTCAGGCCCAGACAGCCAGGTCAAGGGCTTTTAACATCGTGTCAGGCCCAGGCAGCCAGGTCAAGGGCTTTTAACATCGTGTCAGGCCCAGGCAGCCAGGTCAAGGGCTTTTAACATCTTGTCAGGCCCAGGCAGCCAGGTCAAGGGCTTTTAACATCTTGTCAGGCCCAGGCAGCCAGGTCAAGGGCTTTTAACATCTGTCAGGCCCAGGCAGCCAGGTCAAGGGCTTTTAACATCTGTCAGGCCCAGGCAGCCAGGGCAAGGGCTTTTTTTTTTTTTTTTTTTTAACAATATATTTATTGGTATTTTCATTTTAATTTCAGTTTACAGGTGAAGTGCAGAGATTTTCACAAACTTTACCCCAAATCAATCCCCGCCAGTTACTTCACTCCCACCCTCCCCTAGTGAAAAATAGGAAACAGGGGGAAGACAAAACAGAAAAACAAAACAGAAGGATGACAATACATTCAATAAAACACAGACAATAACAATCAAGACATAAATAGTTAAGAAAACAACCGTCGTATGCAGTATATAATAGCTGTTGTTACACCAATATTTTGTTTAACCAGCTGACAATTATATATTATCTAGGTACCGCCTAAAGTCACTCACAACATTTATCAAAGATACCAGGTTTTTAGGTCAAGGGCTTTTAACATCTTGTCAGGCCCAGGCAGCCAGGTCAAGAGCTTTTAACATCTTGTCAGGCCCAGGCAGACAGGTCAAGGGCTTTTAACATCTGTCAGGCCCAGGCAGCCAGGTCAAGGGCTTTTAACATCTGTCAAGCCCAGGCAGCCAGGTCAAGGGCTTTTAACATCTGTCAAGCCCAGGCAGCCAGGTCAAGGGCTTTTAACATCTGTCAAGCCCAGGCAGCCAGGTCAAGGGCTTTTAACATCTGTCAGGCCCAGGCAGACAGGTCAAGGGCTTTTAACATCTGTCAGGCCCAGGCAGCCAGGTCAAGGGCTTTTAACATCTGTCAGGCCCAGGCAGCCAGGTCAAGGGCTTTTAACATCTGTCAGGCCCAGGCAGCCAGGTCAAGGGCTTTTAACATCTGTCAGGCCCAGGGAGCCAGGTCAAGGGCTTTTAACATCTGTCAGGCCCAGGCAGCCAGGTCAAGGGCTTTTAACATCTGTCAGGCCCAGGCAGCCAGGTCAAGGGCTTTTAACATCTGTCAGGCCCAGGCAGCCAGGTCAAGGGCTTTTAACATCTGTCAGGCCCAGGCAGCCAGGTCAAGGGCTTTTAACATCTGTCAGGCCCAGGCAGCCAGGTCAAGAGCTTTCAACATCTGTCAGGCCCAGGCAGCCAGGTCAAGAGCTTTCAACATCTGTCAGGCCCAGGCAGCCAGGTCAAGGGCTTTTAACATCTGCTCATGTCGCACCTCCTCTTCTTCACCTCCAAACCCCCCCCTGCTGGTGGGCGCTGTTTCTTCTCTGCTTTGCGTTCAAACTGGTGTCTGTCTTTCCCTCTGCTTTCCAATGTTAACAGTGCGGGGGGGGGGGGGGGAGAACTCTCTGAGCGGGGCCTTCTCTCCTCCTCTCTGCCTCGGGGGGAAAACACTGCTGTTATTTTAGAAATCACACTGTTAAAGATTAATGTGAGCCCGGAGGAGTGTGTCATCGTTCCTTAACGACGGGGCCGAGGCGGCGAATATAAAGCCCGCACTGTGTTCTCTCCACACAGCCCAAGGACAGATGAGTTTCCTCTCACCACGCTCGCCCTCCCTCCCCCCTTTGTCCAATAACTCTCTCTCCCCGAGTCATCTGTTACGACCGCAGGCACCAGACGCCGGAGTGAGAGAAATTAACTGAGCTTAATACTCCACCATCTTCCCCCAAATCTGTTTCTTCGCTCATCTTTTGTTATTGTTATTGAAATAGACTCGTGGGCGTGCTGGGCGAAGAATAGCGCAGATACAAAAACAACAGGCCAAGAAAAAAAAACGGGTCATCAGGAGGGTGTACGCAAACATCTTCCACGCTGATTGCTCTCGTTAGATGACGAATGGAAAGTCCCGTCTCCGAGATGTGACCATGCAACTCCCCCCCCATAAAGTCATCCGTCATCATCCAGAGGAACGGCCAAGACAGACAGACAGCTATAAAGCCAGGGTTCAGAGAGCATGCCAGCGCATCCTATCTCGATCTCCACCTATCACACGTTTGTGATTCCCAGAAACTGCCGTGACGATGACGATGGCGACGGCGATGACAGCTCGACATCAAAAAAAATTACGGCATCACTGACACCGGTGCAGATACAGCGAGAGCGATAAGAGTTTTTAACGGCCCGATGATGCCCGATGATAAAGAGCTCGGTGAAGGTTTGGAAGAGGTTGGGAAGCGGTGTCCCTTAAGCTGACAGTTTGTCCTGATAAAGGAAGCCGGGGAACATCAATCTCCCTGACAGAGATAGTCTCTGCTTCGGCGCTAATAGGGTCGTAAAGGCCTTTCACCTTATATGGCCCAGCTAATAAAGCCATTTGTGATGAGCCCGAAGGTCAACCGAGTGGATCAACAGATGCCACCTGCACATCACAGGTGGGCTTTGCCCTAAGATACAGTGGATATGGCCTCCTGACATATTTGTGATGAAGGGCTCAAAATGGTGACAGTTTGGTTATGGTTGATGTATGTATGTACAGTATGTATGTATGTATGTATGTATATATGTACATTATGTACAGTATGTATGTATGGAGATTGAACTTTGGAATGACATGAACTGTCTGTGAGATATTACAATTCTTTGGACTCCACTTGGCAGAGTGTCTTGCACCACAAAGTCCACTTTTCCATGTGATGCTTGCCCCTGGTATTATAGTCAGTGTGGCATCATATCATCGCTTTTGCAACATTGTTGCCACACAGTCTTTTGAAGTCTGAAACCGTCCCCTCGATTATCAAAGCCAACCCACACTTCAACTCATCTCGGGTTTGGGGAAGAAACAAACATCAGACAGTGGCCTTTGTCCAAGGGGAGTGGACTATCTCCACGCGGCAATATCGTCTTCGAAGAGTCCTCAAGGCCACGGCCGTGAAGGCTGATGAGAGAGGCTCCAAAGATGTAACTGTATTAACTGTCGAGATGATGTCTCACCACCGGACGCTCGTTTGATGCCACGGATCTCCCAGACAAGTGGAGGGGAAACAGGACAGCAGTGAATCACGGGAGAACAATGTTCTGGGACATTGTAGCCGTCTAATCAATTTCATTAGCTGCATAAATCACGTCAGCTTGACGTTTATTGAGGAGGTGATGGGTTGATCCTGTGGACTTGGAGACAGCTCTCCTGCTGATAAATGTTTGCTATCTCTTCGGTGTGTTGTACAGGAAGACAGAGGGAGGAGGGCAGGTGGAGAAAAAACACTGGACATGGAGCACGAGAGGCCTAAAGAGCTTGCCACACGCCACCACATGCTTATAGGCTACTGCGGCACGGACAGACTAACCCACGGTTACACATTTTCTTGACACTATGATATAGTGTCAAGAAAACGTGTAACCGTGGGTTAGTCTGTCATGTCATAGGACATGGGTTTTTTTTTTTCCAAAATGTTTTTATTTACAATTTATTATCTTTACAATACATACAGACAAAACAACAACACCAACAATAACAACCACATCTCTGCTCCTCCAATTTGTACATAGGTCATCTTAAACCATATACAATTTTTTTAATTAAATGTCATACAGGTAAAGAAAATAAATAAATAACAAGGTATCAAAAAGACATTCTAGCTTCAGGAACTGCACTGCCATCACAAAACCTAGTTATTCGCTTGATCATCTGCTAAATTTAAATGACCAATATAACTAATGAATGGCATCCAAATATCTTCAAATATATGTTGTTTAGCTTTCAATATGTAAGTAATTTCTTCTAGTGGAAGGTTTGACAGAGGACATTTTTGCCAAGTACAGTATAACATGGCAGACCATCAACAGGAAAATGAACTTATGAACTTTTAGAAATAAAATATGCTTGGATAAGAGTCATTGACTGGTCAATGGTATGAAACATAGGTGCAACTAAGGTATTTCCCAACATTTGATCAAATCGCCCTGGAAAATATCCAAAATGCCCCGAAACATATTTCACAGGTCTGCTCACAGGTCTGCTCACAGGTCTGCTCACAGGTCTGCACACAGGTCTGCACACAGGTCTGCTCACAGGTCTGCACACAGGTCTGCTCACAGGTCTGCTCACAGGTCTGCACACAGGTCTGCTCACAGGTCTGCTCACAGGTCTGCTCACAGGTCTGCTCACAGCTTTATTTCTAAACACACACGCTTGCACAACATATGGGTCATACTACAGACTCGGTTCAAAGTTATTAAATCAGAGTTTACTGCTATCTTAAATATTATTTTGGGTTTCAATAGATAATAGAATGATCTTAGTAAACATCTAAGATTTGCTGCTTAAATGCTTTTTATCTCTGCCAGGAGATCATGTTTTTCATTGTGTGTGTGTGAGTAAGTGCGTGTGTGTGTGTGTGTGTGTGTGTGTGTGTGTTCCCTGTTGCTCCGTAGAGAGCAGTGTGGGGAGGCGGGCCTGGGCAGTGTGGGGAGGCGGGGCTTGGCAGTGTGGGGAGGCGGGGCCGGGCAGTGCGGGGAGGCGGGGCTTGGCAGTGTGGGGAGGCGGGGCTGGGCACCACAGAGCAGACAGAAACAGGCATCTAAAAGTTAAAACGTGACTTTGGCCCAAACCCAGTTACAAACAAATGTGAATATGTCAGTTGAATGTGGATACGCAGGACTGTGGGTGCTGTAGCTGTGGACTGTGGGTGCTGTGTGGCTGTGGACTGTGGGTGCTGTGGATGTGTGGTTTTCCTTTGTGACAGCATTTCAGAAAAAATGTCATGGCTATTTGCTCAGGGTTAACGTTAGCTGGCGTGAGCAGGGACAGTCTGGACGATGGAGAGACACATATCGATTTTTGCATATAGCGACTTTTGAAATGTTCAACAATCTGATGCAGCGGTTCTTTGTGTCTTTGTATTGTAACTGTTATTGAAACTTGACCAACACATTTGCCTGGTAAAAGAAATCCGTGTGACGCTAACGTTACATGGATGGATGGGTACATCTACCCATTATAAAGCAACCCAATCACCAGGAGAAAATGTTGGCATTTCACACTAATGAAACCCAGGATATATCAATGTCAATTTGAATATAGTGTCATATAGCCTAATATAATGTTATAGATTTTTTGGGTGGCAGCGTCTTTTGCTTTATTTTTTATCCCCCCCACACCCTTTCTCCAATGTTAACTGAATGGAACAAGCTTTTTAAATCTTTATTGTATACCATATATAGGCTACTCATCGGCGAGCTCTCAGGGAACTGCCAGGTTTGAACAGTTCACTTAAAGCAGCTACGAGCAAGATTTTCGATTGTTATTAAACAGTATAATTACAATATTGATGCATCACATCTTACCTATAATAGTAGCTGAGACCAAAGCCGTGTGAATCGGAGATTGCTCTCTTAAGTCTGTGTCTGTCTAAACTCGCGTCAACAGGGGGCTCTCTCTCTCTCTCTCCTTACCGCCGGACCGGATAAAGCCGGAAGTGAAACCCGGAAGTGAAACGCAGCTGCCTGCCTTCACCCGTTCGCGCTGCCTAGCAACAGACCATAAACAAGGAGAACACCATGCATACTCTCGCGAACATCTCTCGTTATATTCTAGCAGGTTTTTTGGTAGTTATTTTGTGGTTATGGCCGAAGTGGCTGCTGCAAACCGTTTCATTTCACTTCCTGATCTGCCCTGGCCACAGAGAGACTAACACTGGCCGATTCACTCGGGGTTCAAGCGAGACTACTCTGCGTTGGTCTCGTCTACTATTAGAGGTAAGATGTGATGCATTGATATTAAATTTAGACTGTTTAATAACAATCGAAAATCTTGCTCGTAGCTGCTTTAACAAGCGAGCACCGATTCGCGAACGCTGAGCCAATGCCCATTTGCCTCTGATTGTCGGCGAGCTCCAAAAACTCTCTCTGAGTGTCTCGTCTGAACCGGCCACATGGAGCAAACCACTGAGCGCAGAGTGGGGGGGGTGGGGTGATTAACTTGTAAATGTTATGTAAATGTTGCCTTGGTTATTTGAAATGTTCTGTAACCGCCCTTCAAGTGAATGTACTCTTCATGTTGCAGAGTGCGTGTAATCTTTGATTCTTTTCGGTTGTGCGAGTGGGCTTTTGGAACGCAGCCATTTGCGAAATTAAATTGTTGTCGGTAAATACGCTCGACGTAAATCACAATTTTGGTTGTTATTTTTCCGTTAGCGTAGTCTGAAACGCTCTGGAAGTCCTTGCGCCATTATTTGGAATGTAGTTAATTGTTCGTGTACTCTATAATGGTTAGTGGATGAACTGAATCCAAAAACACCCAGTCATCGTGCTTCTAGGCCTATTCTCTGCAAGTGAAGTTTCTATTTTAATCCTTTGCATAAACCCCATGGGCCTTGTGTTCCTCAGTGGCCACCGTAGTGGAAGAAACTATTTGCAGTCAGTATCTCCAGACAGTATCTTTTGGCAGTAGCAGCTGCTTTAACTGCTCTGGTCCTTATACTGTTCCAGCATGTCAACAATCTGATTGGCCACCGAAAGAAATCACAACGTAAACAGCGCACCAGCTACACTCCATTTGCCGTACACAAACTCTTTGTGTCTTTTATCTCCAGATCACATTCCGAATGATACAAATTGTAATGGCGGCCATTAGAACTATTAAGCCCTGCTTATTATTGTTGGTATTTTTATCGTGTACGTGCTTGAATTACCATCAGTGGTAATTACGCTTGCGTTGAACTCAAAATGATCGGGACAAACCGAGGAGTTCCAAGTTTGATGAGAAGTGATTGCAGCTTCTTTCAAAAGTGTACTCACTGGCGCTATGCTGAATGAGTCACAACTATGTGAAGTACACACACACACACACACACACACACACACACACACACACACACGCACACCCACACACACACACGCACACACACACATAGAGGCATTCATACCTGCAGATTTGTGGTAAATTGTGACAAGGCCATGCATTGTTGCTATGACAATTGCTGTGGATGATAAAAAGAAATTAACAGAAACTGTGTGTGTGTGTGTGTGTATGTCTGTGTGTGTGTGTGTCTAGGTGTGTGAGTGTGTGTGTCTGTGTGTGTGTGTCAAGGCGTGTGTGTGTGTGTGTGTGCTCGCGTGCGCGCGCGCCTGTGTGTTTTAGGCCTATAGAAAAGGACGTCAAAACAGAGACACACTCCTAACAAACGGAGTCCTATATGAACACTAGGAGCTGTTGACTCTCTCTCTCGCTCAGCACACGCCACGCCATTCACCTCTGTCCTGCTGATGATCCAGCTAACGTTTGTGAAACATCTAAGCTCCACATGGTCCCTGTAAACACAGGGGGGCCGGCCCCGTACAGACAGGCCATTGAGGGAGCGAGCGGAGGCTAGCGAGGCTAAGTGGATACTTGGAGTGTATAGGGGAGGAGATGGAGCACTGTTAGTGATGTGTTTGATAGTTGATCTGCCATAACTCTTTACGGGTTGTAAAAGGACGATAATCTCGTAATGGTTATATTATGGGCCATACGCCGCATGTATACAAGTTGTCTCTGTTCGCGGGCCGAGGCTGTTTGGTGCAGCGGAGGTTTAACCGACGCGCTGTGCCCCGCAGCAGCGCACAAACAAGAAACACACTCACACACACACACACACACACACACACGCACACACACACACACTCACACACAGCTTCCCGTCAGCGCAGCGTCCAGCCCGTGCAGCAGGAGCAGGAAATCCACGCTCAGGCCCTGTTTGTTTATCTGCTGGAGAAATCTCATCAGCCAGTCACTCGCCCCGCGCCGCGGCCAAGGCCTTCTCAACCATCATCATCATCATCATCATCATCATCATGGCGTGTAGGGCTTGACCTCGCCGTAAACCCGGTGAGCCCTGAAGAAAGCTCCTGCTTGTCCCGGGCCTCGACCCACATATACATGCACTTAGCCTCCAAGTCACTGGAGACCTTTCACTCCGATGTTTGGGCCCGCGCCCAAGCTAGCTCCGTGTGTGTGTGTGTGTGTGTGTCCGTGTGTGTGTGTGTGTGTCCGTGTGTGTGTGTGTCCGAGTGTGTGTGTGTGTGTGTGTGCGTGTGTCCGTGTGTGTGTGTGTGTGTGTGTGTGTGTGTGTGTGTGTGTGTGTCTTTGTGTGTGTGTCCGTGTGTGTGTGTGGTGTGGCAGTATGGAGGAAAACCACAGGCTGGATTGGAAGGGGAATGCCTGACCGACTAACACACACAAGTAGATACATTGAAATACACTCTCCCCTCTGAAGTATCTAAATGTTTGAAAGAATTCGGTGCGCAACTCGCTGAAAACGCTGGTTTCTTTCTCTCCGTTTCGCTCTGTCCGTTTTTCTCTCTCCCTCTTCTGTCGCTGTCCAATCTCCTTGTTCTAGCAGACATGTCCTTCCTGTGTGAAATTGGATGTGAGGAGAGGGAGAGCGAGAGAGAGAGAGAGAGAGAGAGAGAGACAGAGAGAAGAAATGAAAAGCCCCCAGAATCCCTCTGTTTATGTGGAAATATGCAAACGGTGTAAATATTTGGCCGGACCCCGATAAACGATATGCAATTTACTTGCCGGTTATCCGTCGTCACGTGACAATATCTCGATGGCCGCCGTCCAGAAAAGCCCCCGGGTGCGATGAGAGATGCCTCCTCTGGAGCGTGTTTCCGTGTCCTTCCCTGCCTGCTAAAAGGGATTCCTGGTTTGAATTAGGGCTTCACGTTGGCGCGAGACCGAGGGGACAGACAGTGTGGTCTGGTGTACATTTCTAAATACACACATTGGGCTTGCAGGGTGGAAATGGAGATATGAAACATATGAGCCTGCCTGCTGGACTGAAAAGCCGATATCAGATTTATGTCGTGCATAAATGTAAACATTCATATGCATCAGGGCCGAATAAGCATCTCGCCGGGGCGGAGGTATATATGTGGAATGAAAAGTATCCGCGTGGCGCGACCTCCGAATCGATCCGTGTGCCCTGAAGTCAAGACCCTAAATCTCTCTCCCGGCGGCGACGTGTTGTCAGGGGAAGAATAGGTGATCATTAGAAATAATATAATATTATTTCTCTCCCCGCGGCCGCGTGTCGATAAACTGCAACCTTTATCAAAATGAAGAGGGGGGGTGGGGGGCGCCATATATCATGACCGCCCGGCCGCTGTGTAGGCAATCCTCTTAGGCCACAAGGTAGGGTTATTTATTGGGCCCGGGACCCAGCGGCTGTCACAGCATCTGCTAGGGGAGGAGATCTATCGGCGATGCCTTATTCACTTATGATTATTACTGATCATCTGCCCAAATGACTTATCAATAAAGTGCCGGCCGAGCGGAGAATTTATCTGTGTGCTTCTGTCGATATCAAGTTCACAGTCAACGGCCTTGAAAGGATAAAGGGCCTCGGACGTCAGGTGATGGATGGTGTTACAAGACCCCATGAAAATATGACCCTTTTAATACATTTGACAGATCTGATTCTCTCTCTCCCTCCCTCCTTCTCTCTCTCTCTATCTCTCTCTCTCTCTCTCTCTCTCTCCCTCCCTCCTTCTCTCTCTCGCGCTCTCTCTCTCTCTCTCTTGAGACGGCGTGCGTCTCTGCCAAGGTGTGTTTGCGGATTAAGGCCAAACCCCGACGCGGTAACGTCGCCCTCTCTCTCGCGGACGAACTTCAAACGCGTTGCCTGTCAGACGCGCGAATACAAATATTTGATCCGCTCGTTTGTACTAAAGCTGCATAAACGCTGCGGCACATTAAAGACTAGAGCTTCACATGCCGATGCATGATTTGTGATTCATCCACGGGACATTGAAGTGATGAGCCGAACCTCTCTCCCCGGGGTCAACAACGCCATATTTCACCGTGGCACTTTCTCCATAACTCAACACAAAGGCTCGTGAGGACACGCGGGGTCACCGCTCGTTCTGCAAACATCGGGCGTTTTGTATTTGACAAGTGTCCGTGACTTTCCCGACGCGCACAATACCCGCCGAGTGTTTGCCTTCCAAATCTCACCTTTGTGCGCTAAGCTCTATCTCTCCGACAGGTCTCGGTTCCGCCACTAGGCCACGCCCTGCGCATAGCCCCATCTGGAGACGCCGGGGTTGGGTAACGCAGTGTTAGCTTTAGCGCTGTGTGTGATAAGTGTCAAGCTAATCTGATCTCTCCTCTCTTTTCTCTGCCTCTCCGGCTCTTTGTGCGGGCGGACAATGGGGACTCTTGCATTCCTTTGGCATCCATTTTTTTTCTCCCCCTCTCTCTCTCTCTCCCGTTTCGCCAACGCGCTGCGCTCTGTATGATTTTCTCACATTCGACCTGACAGCCAAGTGGAGGGACGACGATAAGGAGTCACACAATGCTGAGCTCAGGAGCCATTATGCTCATAACGACCTTCCCTATCAACCGAGAGAGAGGGAGAGAGAGAGAGAGAGAAAGGGAGAGAGAGAGAGAGAGAGAGAGAGAGAGAGAGAGAGAATTTGCTATCAGCACTCTGCTTGATGTTTCCCTTGGCAAAACGACTTCAAGTCTTCCGAGTATTAAAGTCATCATAAATATATGATATCTGATTGACGCCTGGCTTCCTGCTATGTGTTGGATCCGGGGGCGGGTCTACCCTTACCTCCCACCTCCCTGCCTCGGTTCTGTGAACAACCTCATTGTTGAGGCATGTTTTGAGGTAGTTCTAGCTCTAGGTGCCCCTATCTCTGGGAAGTCCTGAAATAGCCCCATTCTTACACCCAAGTTAGATGAAAAGAGCTCTACCAGGCACCATCTTGAGTCTGTGCTCCAAAAGCTGCTGGAGTCAGACGCAGCGTATCCTTAGTCAAACACTCCAACACATTCTGGCAGGAAAGTGTAAAAGGTTTGTTATCAGGGCAAACGATAGCAAAGA
>NC_139629.1:44204742-44207242 GCF_964638095.1 Poromitra crassiceps | reverse complement strand
CACACGCACACACACATACGCACGCACACACACACACACACACACACACCAACACATCTGCACACACACGCACGCACACACACACACACACACACACTCTGCGATAGAGGGTTTTTATTCACGTGTGTCTGTGCTATTACCTGCTTGCACTCATTCTTCGCTGGAAAACCTGAACAGTGTCGAGTGCTGAATTATAGTGAAAATGATTTCCTGCACACATCTACTACAGATGAAATAAAGCTGTGAAAATTTCACATCACGATTATAGTGAGCCAAATGATCACGGTTATCAGTATTGTATCGGTATTGTTAAAATGTGCTGACATTTGTCAAAAAGTACTGCTACACTCACTGAAATCATTTCACCAAGTTTTATATTGAAAACCCAGCTCGCGCGGCTGCGTCTGGGAGACTGTTGCTAACTTTGGTTGATGATGGACAGTATTTACTGTATTTTTCAAAGCATGGTATGAAACAAAATTTGAAACAATCTATGTACAATAGATCCATGCAATTTACATTATGAGGCCAAGCTTTCAGCCTATAAGATATGGCATACATGAGATGAAGATCTTGACCGAAGCCCTGAGGATTTTGCACACCAAGTCTGCATTTTTTGTCTGAAATTGTCGCACGTTTGAAAATAAATGCAACCTTCATGTTGTGTACACACTGACTCGGAAACT
The DNA here is from genome assembly GCF_964638095.1 of Poromitra crassiceps. Taxonomy (NCBI): domain Eukaryota; kingdom Metazoa; phylum Chordata; class Actinopteri; order Beryciformes; family Melamphaidae; genus Poromitra; species Poromitra crassiceps. The sequence goes on along the minus strand of NC_139629.1, from coordinate 44,206,556 downwards.
TTCATCCTTCATGAAAGTTTTTGGAACAGGTTTGATTTTTCGCGTTTTCCGCATCAGTCACTAGCCTTTAGCGAGCTGTTTGACCCGTGTGTGTCTGTGTTTGGGGGGAGAGAGCCAGAGGAGGGCGTGCTCCAGACTGAGCAGAGAGGGCAGCTGCAGAGACGCAGAGCTCGCTCCTCTCACTGGCCCCGCTCCACTCCCTCTCCCCGGGGCACCACGGCCGGCTTGGCGAGATGAAGGCGAGCTACGGAGCCCCTGTCCAGTGATACCGCTCTCAGACAGACACGGTTCTGGTTCTGGCCCTGGCTCCGTTCTGGAGTCTCAGAACCAGCCCGCGTTCACACCAGTTTAAGCGGAACCAAAGTGGGAGGACGTATTCAGTATTTTAAGTTTATTAATTATTTTTTGATCTGGCGTTCGAGTGAACCCAGCCTTGGCCATCTCTTCCGCAAGTTCGGCATACAACTTGCTCTTTCTTGTACTGCTTTCTAGCTTTTCTTGAAATTCGGTAGATGCCCAAATCACCGCTAAACATTTGGTTTCCTCAGCAGACCACTGCAAATTATTTTTCTCCATGTTGTCGCTGCCTTCTTCTCCTTCCTGCTCATTTTCACAGCCTAGAATAAGACACTGATGATGTCCCAGTTCCCAAGGAAAAAACAACTAGTTTTTGGTTCCGCTGAGAACCAACTTTTCAGGTACCGAACCAATTATTTTTTCGGTCTGAACGCGCCGGCCGGTTCAAATTTGGGTTCGGGGGAACCGGAACTGGCTCGGAGCCCTGCCGGTGTGAAAGCCCGATCTGATAGAGTTACCAGTCCACATCAGCAGTGCTGCAGATCAGCCACTGCTGCCTGTCCCCTGTCATGTTGTATTGTGGACACAAGGAGAGGACAAAATATTGCCTAACGATTTTTTTTCTTCTCCCGATGACGGATTAAAAAAATGCGCACGGGAAAAAGCGTGACTGTGTGTGCAAAGAACGTACGCCTTTTTCAATTGAATGTGAATGTGCAGAAGAGTCACCGTGGACTCTGGAGAACCTTCTACAATAACCTCAACCCTGCTTATCGATGGAGGCTGACAGACTATTCATTGCAATCAAGAAGAGCGCTCCCCCTCTTCTCACACACACACACACACACACACACACACACACACACACGCACACACACACACACACACGCACACACACTCCGCGAGCGATACGTCCCATTGAGCAGTCACTGACCACTTTATGAGGTGATAAATGTATTGAAGAGGCTGGTGGGCAGTTTGCTTTACGGCCAGTGTCACCGGCTCAAGGCGGGACAGGAGCTCATGTCCATCTAATGGTCCATGAAAGGACAATGGCAGTTAGCCACTTGTCCCCCCAGCGTTACTGCAGCCCTCTGCAGGGTTCAGCCCCACTGCAAGTCAATGGGAGAGTCTTTGAAAGCTAAATGAATGGTTGAAAAGGGGAGAGTTTGGAACTGGAAGCGGCCCTGATCCATATTTGCTGTATGACCCCCCCTAACAACAGCAGACCCACGCCTGGCTGGGTTCTGAACAAGTGGATTTGAAGACATTGTTTCACTCTAACATTGACAGGGCTCTTGGTACAGTGTGATGGTTGAACATGAGTTTGATATATGAAAGGTTTGTTTACAGCTCTTGTGTGGACGTCAAAGCATGTTGTTTGAAGGAAGATTGAGGGGGGAAAAAGTCACTATGGTGAATGGTGTGGCATGGCCGTTGTGGTGAATGGTGTGGCATGGACGTTGTGGTGAATGGGTGTGGCACGGACGTTGTGGTGAATGGGTGTGGCATGGACG
>NC_139629.1:44177469-44179969 GCF_964638095.1 Poromitra crassiceps | reverse complement strand
CTGATTTGAAGGGCCAGTGTAAACAGACATATAGCATTACCCCCAGCTTACACTGCCAGTCTGCTAGCATTACCCCCAGCTTACACTGCCAGTCTGCTAGCATTACCCCCGGCTTAGCCCCCGTTCACACAGGACGCCGAAGCAATGCTCAACCTAAGCTCTACCTACGCTGAACCCACAAGTATCATTTAGGCGTACTTGTTAACAGGCGAGGCCGCTCGCACCACCTGCGCGCGTGTCACACTGAAGTCTGCTAGCATTACCCTCAGCTTGCATTGCTAGTCTGCTAGCATTACCCCCAGCTTACACTGCCAGTCTGCTAGCATTACCGCCAGTTTACACTGCTAGTCTCCTAGCATTACTGCCAGCTTACACTGCCAGTCTGCTAGCATTAGCCCCAGCTTACACTGCCAGTCTGCTAGCATTACCCCCAGCTTACACTGCCAGTCTGCTAGCATTACCCCCAGCTTACACTGTCAGTCTGCTAGCATTACCACCAGTTTACACTGTCAGTCTGCTAGCATTACCCCCAGCTTACACTGTCAGTCTGCTAGCATTACCCCCAGCTTACACTGTCAGTCTGTTAGCATTAGCCCCAGCTTACACTGTCAGTCTGCTAGCATTAGCCCCAGCTTACACTGCCAGTCTGCTAGCATTAGCCCCAGCTTACACTGCCAGTCTGCTAGCATTAGCCCCAGCTTACACTGCCAGTCTGCTAGCATTACCCCCAGCTTACACTGCCAGTCTGCTAGCATTACCCTCAGCTTGCATTGCTAGTCTGCTAGCATTAGCCCCAGCTTACACTGCCAGTCTGCTAGCATTACCCTCAGCTTGCATTGCTAGTCTGCTAGCATTACCCCCAGCTTACACTGCCAGTCTGCTAGCATTACCGCCAGTTTACACTGCTAGTCTCCTAGCATTACTGCCAGCTTACACTGCCAGTCTGCTAGCATTAGCCCCAGCTTACACTGCCAGTCTGCTAGCATTACCCCCAGCTTACACTGCCAGTCTGCTAGCATTACCCCCAGCTTACACTGTCAGTCTGCTAGCATTACCACCAGTTTACACTGTCAGTCTGCTAGCATTACCCCCAGCTTACACTGTCAGTCTGCTAGCATTACCCCCAGCTTACACTGTCAGTCTGTTAGCATTAGTCCCAGCTTACACTGTCAGTCTGCTAGCATTAGCCCCAGCTTACACTGCCAGTCTGCTAGCATTAGCCCCAGCTTACACTGCCAGTCTGCTAGCATTAGCCCCAGCTTACACTGCCAGTCTGCTAGCATTACCCCCAGCTTACACTGCCAGTCTGCTAGCATTACCCTCAGCTTGCATTGCTAGTCTGCTAGCATTAGCCCCAGCTTACACTGCCAGTCTGCTAGCATTACCCTCAGCTTGCATTGCTAGTCTGCTAGCATTACCCCCAGCTTACACTGCCAGTCTGCTAGCATTACCGCCAGTTTACACTGCTAGTCTCCTAGCATTACTGCCAGCTTACACTGCCAGTCTGCTAGCATTAGCCCCAGCTTACACTGCCAGTCTGCTAGCATTACCCCCAGCTTACACTGCCAGTCTGCTAGCATTACCCCCAGCTTACACTGTCAGTCTGCTAGCATTACCACCAGTTTACACTGCTAGTCTGCTAGCATTACCCCCAGCTTACACTGTCAGTCTGTTAGCATTACCCCCAGCTTACACTGCCAGTCTGCTAGCATTAGCCCCAGCTTACACTGCCAGTCTGCTAGCATTACCCCCAGCTTACACTGTCAGTCTGCTAGCATTACCACCAGTTTACACTGCTAGTCTGCTAGCATTACCCCCAGCTTACACTGTCAGTCTGTTAGCATTACCCCCAGCTTACACTGCCAGTCTGCTAGCATTAGCCCCAGCTTACACTGCCAGTCTGCTAGCATTAGCCCCAGCTTACACTGTCAGTCTGTTAGCATTAGCCCCAGTTTACACTGCCAGTCTGCTAGCATTACCGCCAGCTTACACGACTAGTCTGCCTGGGAAGCCATTTTGTTACGTGGTGCACATGTCAAGAGTGTTTGTATCAGGCCATGCCCGGGCCGGGCCAGGCTCATGGCCGGTGTTGAGTTCAGCTGCGTGGGATATAGGGTTACTAGAGTTCAGCTGCCTAGGATATAGGGTTACTAGAGTTCAGCTGCGTGGGATATAGGGTTACAAGAGTTCGCCTGCATTTGTCTTTACAATGTAATTAAGGGATTTTTGGGGCCTACGGCCTCGCAATGACTAACTCCTCTTTCCTGGAGAGCTGCATGCTTGATAGGAAATCTATTAGCAAATCAATGGGAGAAAGTTAATACATTTTGTAGTCACCATGCCATTTTTTCTCTTCAGAATTGGGTTGTGTTGGTTTTTTTTTTCCTCAAGTTTTACCAAGTTGTTTCATCGTGTCTTTTTTGTTCTGTCTTTGTTTTTCCTGTGCATTTTGTGCTGCCATCAAATCATTTGCTGCTGATAACAGTAGTAAGCGTTTGGA
>NC_139629.1:44144969-44147469 GCF_964638095.1 Poromitra crassiceps | reverse complement strand
TTCTCCCTCCTGTCTCCCTCCTCCTGGTCCTCCTCTCTGGACATGTTACCTGTTTCTCCCTCCTGTCTCCCTCCTCCTGGTCCTCCTCTCTGGACATGTTACCTGTTTCTCCCTCCTGTCTCCCTCCTCCTGGTCCTCCTCTCTGGACATGTTACCTGTTTCTCCCTCCTGTCTCCCTCCTCCTGGTCCTCCTCTCTGGACATGTTACCTGTTTCTCCCTCCTGTCTCCCTCCTCCTGGTCCTCCTCTATCTTCTGCAGGTTGCGTTGTGTTAAATGATGAAGCAAATGTTCTATTCTTACTGAGATTAAATGAATGGCCGGAGGAGGAACGCACACCTTGGGCACATGACACTGCAGGGGTCAAACAACAAACACACGCAAATACACACATTCCGACACACTCTTTTTCTGTGCGCAGTGCACCTGTGTGTGTGTGTGTGCGTGTGCGTGTGTGTGTGTGTGCGCGCGTGCGTGTGCGTGTGTGTGTGTGTGTGTGTGTGTGTGTGTGTGTGCCTGTGCTCTCTCTCTCTCCACCGCAGTGCCCCAGATCAATATAGCCGAAGTCGTCCACCTCCACACACTCGCCCTCTGTAATCTTTCCCTGCGTTCCACTTCACTCCCTCCATCCAGCGGCTTCTTGTTTATCCTATTATAGCCCTAATTGCCGTGCTTCATGGTAACCTTTCGTCAGCCCGCTACGCCCTGCACCAAGCTAATGGCTAATGGCACAGGAGGGCTAATGCAACTAAGCTAATTTGGCCGGGCTTATATGCCCACATGGACACTTCAGTCGAGCACAATGCCCACGTCTATCACTCTCTCTCTCTCTCTCTCTCTCTCTGCTTCTGTACGTGGCTTTCCTTCTCCCACAGCTAGCTAGCATTAGCAGTCCTCGTGCCGCGTGGCTCTGTAGCAGGTTGCGGCTAATGAGTTACCTCAATGCTATGGCTTTTTAATTAGCGCCGCGGAGCTAAGTGTCCCGCACGGACCCTTCCCGAGCCCCCTCTTTTCCTGCCATCCATCACCCATTCCTTTTGTTTGCCTTTCATTTACATATATGCAGCTCATTTACATATACGCCGCGACCCCAAATTAGCTGCTGGCTCATTAATTGTACGTGTTGGGAAATAAATGGTTGGGGGTGCGAGGGGGGGGGGGGTGCAGTAGAGGTGCAGGCAACATGTTTACCTCCTAAACACCCCCCAGGACCACCGCGCCGCGCCACGCGGGGAGGTCACACTGAATACGCCCCTCCGGCTAAAAAGAGCCATTGTGTTGTTTGGAGTAATTAGTGCAACTAACAAGCTCAAACCCACATCAAGAGAGATATATGCACGCACACACACACACACACACACACGCACGCACACACACACACACACACACACACACACACACACACACACACACACACACACACACACGCACACACACACACACACACACACACACACACACACAAACACACACACACACACACACGTTTCCATGCATATGTTTGCAATATGTCCTTATTATTGTGGCTGTAAAATGCATGCAAAATGTATGTTCCTGATTTCCTCAGATACTGAAAGCTAAGTACCAGTAGCACCACCTGCTCCAACACATACGGTAGACCTACATAATAATGTATAGGTCTTTTTTTTCTCCACGTGCAATTTCTCTCAGCAGAAATGAGGTCAGGGGGAAAAAACCGGTAGCTAAGCATTAAGGTTGGACAAAAGGCAACAACTAACTGAGAACAAGAAAAATATAGTTACAGAGACTATAAATGCTTTTTTCATGTAATCCAATTAAAATATTTCTCATTGACTTGACAGTCTATTGAACGCAGTATCTGATGCTATCATTGATTCCCGCCGTTGCATTTAGCCCGCTTTTGACTGAACTGATCGATAATCAGTCAATAATAGATAATGGTGTCTAAGTGCTGAGCGATGACCCGCTGCACCGCAAGTGTCATCACTGTTATCCATCATCATACACTCCAACAGTCACACACACACACACACACACACACACACACACACACACACACACACACACACACACACACACACACACACACACACACACACACACATGTCTGCTTCAATTCACTGCTGAAGCTTCAGTCATGTTTACATTTCCCTGCTTTCAGGTGGAAACCTTGTATTTCCAAAATGTTTTTGGTTTTTTTAGCTTGACAATTGAAGGAGTTTGAATGGTTGTAGAACTGTCTTATTCTGCAGAAGACCATATCATCCTCCAATTGAAGTCAAAACAGAAAAAATCACCAAAATTGTATTTATGAGGTTTTCACCTGACCTGTTTCAATCACCTGACCTGTTTCAAATGATATCCCCGCCCCCCCTTCCTATTGTTGACATGCTTGCGTTACTTTTTGACAACCCGGGGCTGAGTCGAAATGTGATCATGTTTCTTTTAATATTTCCAGATGCATTTCAATGGGACTATTTGAAATGAAATATTTACTGGGCATCAGATCAGAGTATACAG
>NC_139629.1:44127469-44129969 GCF_964638095.1 Poromitra crassiceps | reverse complement strand
TCTCTTCCAATTCAGCCCTGATTCAGCCCTGCACACAACCCATTGTCAGACAGTCAGCTCTGCACGCCACACATCCGTCAAGACACAACTGGCGCTGGAGAGGGCATGCCGAGACATCCATTAAAGGTTCCTAGCTGTCAAAGGTTCCCCTTTGTGTCGTGAGGAGCGATATAAGTGTCGTGCTCTTATCAGAGCTTCCTGTGGAGTTGGCCCTGCATCCTGTCCACTCAGAGCTGCTTCATTCCACTGACATCTCATTATGTGTGTGTGTGTGTGTGTGCGTGCGTGCGTGTGTGTGTGTGTGTGTGTGCGTGTGTGCGTGTGCGTGTGTGTGTGTGTCTGTGTGTGTGTGTGTGTGTGTGTGTGTGTGTCTGTGTACACACGTGAAGGTACATGTGTGTCACATGTGTAGACTTTCTGAAGTTGTTTGATAAAATAATTGTGTTTATCTGACAGCATCTGTGTTTTGGATAGCAAAATGATGATATAGAAATGTACAGTATGAATGTATGGTTGGCATTAATGTAGCCTATACTTTAGCTCACACTATCATCATCATCATCAGTATATAAATGGGAGCTAGGGCTCTGTCTGTCTGTTTCTCTGTCCCACTGTGATGTCATAAATCCCACTGTGACATCATCTGTGATGTCATAAATCCCTCATAAATCCCACTGTGACATCACAGTGATGTCATCAATCCACTGTGACATCATCAGTGATGTCATAAATCTGACATTATCAGTGATGCTGGTCTCATTGGCCACACAGCAGCCGAGCTGCGGGCAAGGCCGCGCAGCGGCCGAGCTGCGAATGCGAGCTGCAGGGCTAGCTTGGTGAGCTGCAGGACGGGCGAGGCCGCGTATCCTAGGAATCGAGCGTGCAAGATCCCTAGTACTATAAAGATTGCACTATGATTAGTCTCTTTGGCCCTTGGGGGGCCTACAGACAGAGAGGAGTTTGAGGTGGTTGTGCAGACAGACCCACAGACAGATTGCATCTCTGTATGTAAACGTGCAGTAGTAGGCAGGTTTTGTCCATTTTTGTGAAAACCCTTTTGCACACGTGATGATTTCCAGCAATGACCCCCCCCCCCCCCATCCCTACGTCACGGGGGGGGGGGGGGGGAGAAAGGTAAATAAACAAACAATCAGCCGTGGGCTTGTTCTGCCTCTCCCTCTCTGTTGCACCTCATTTGAAGCCTTATAAATCAGGCTTCCACCCGGAGACGGGGTGTTAGCAGGCCTCCCAGACAACACACACACGCACACACACACACACACACACACGCACACACACGCACACACACACACGCACACACGCACACACACGCGCACACACACACACACACACACACACACACGCACGCACCCACAACACAGGTCTGCTGCTCATTAAGCCCACGATCAGATCCTTGCCTTAGGTGGGTGTATAGGTGGGGGGGGCAGTGTGTGAATACTCCTATGCCTCATAGCCTACTGATGTGTGCATGCTACCACACCTCTGTGTGTGTGTGTGTGTGTGTGTGTGTGTGTGTGTGTGTGTGTGTGTGCGTGTGTGTGTGCGTGTGCGTGTGCGTGTGTGTGTGTGTGTGTGTGTGTGTGTGTGTGCGAGTGCGTGCGTGTGTGTGTGGAGCCCCCCTCCCCTTCCACCTGGGTCTAAGCTTTTCTCCATCTGTTCATAAAACATGCAGTATACCTGTTGGAACTCCCCAGCAGCGCCACGACAAGTGCACTCTGACTCCACTGCCTGCAGAGGACATTATTGGCTGGAAGGTGTGTGTGTGCGCGTGCGCGTGTGTGTGTGTGTGTGTGTGTGTGTGTGTGTGTGTGTGTGTGTGTGTGTGTGTGTGTGTGTGTGTGTGGTTGAGGGGGTACGCCTGGTTAGTTTTCAGTGACTGTTTTCAGGCCTGGACTGGATCAAGGCAGTGTGTTTAAGGTATAAACTGGAAGCAGCAGAGGCGGTAGCTCTGTGGATGTGCTGTGCCCACTTTTACCACGTTGTAGAAAAGAGACAGTAAAGACAGAGCTCTTCACACAGTGGACCATGTCATATTATATATAATATATTATATTATATATAATATAATACATTATATTATAATATAACATGTCATATTAGTCACCTTAGCATCTCACTGAGACAAATCAACTTGACTTGAATATGATCAAGTTATTCAAGACAAGGCTTGGATTTTCAGCAACTCATTTGCATGAACAGGCACTCTCACAATCAGCCGTCACAGTGGGGGGAGCCTAGGCATTGTTATTCTGATGTAGGCACTAGGCTTTGTTATTCTGATGTCGGCACTAGGCTTTGTTATTCTGATGTAGGCACTAGGCATTGTTATTCTGATGTAGACACTAGGCATTGTTATTCTGATGTGGTCACTAGGCATTGTTATTCTGATGTAGACACTAGGCATTGTTATTCTGATGTAGACACTAGGCATTGTTATTCTGATGTAGGCACTAGGCTTTGTTATTCTGATGTAGACACT
>NC_139629.1:44099969-44117469 GCF_964638095.1 Poromitra crassiceps | reverse complement strand
GTAGCATTTAACACATGTGCTCTTCTAAAATATATATATATAAAAAATAAATGAACGGGGTATATTTAATTGTCTCGTTTGTTTATTTATGTATTTATTTATTTATTTATTTATTTATTTATTTATCTATTATAATCTATTATATGGCTCAAACGAAGCACCATTATGAAAAAAAAGTGTAACCTTTCTATGGGGGTGGGATACTGATGATTGACAAAACTTATAATCATTATTAGCATATTTTGGTCAGTGTCATTGTCCTAAATAAACAGCTGGCCCTGAGTGTTCCCTTGATATGTGATCCTTTTGGATATGGCTTATAGGCTACATTTGATTTTTCTTTTTTGCCTGATTTTTTATCCCTATAATGATTTTTCTTAAGCAAGACCCTAGCTGTATCCAATCATCGACGCCTACCTGTCCGCAAATTGCCTCGCATTTCAAAATGCGTCACATTTCAGGTGCTCCTCCCGTCCGCCCCCCTCCTCCCTTTGAGCGGGTAACCGGACTCTCACCGCGCACGACCTTTCAACCATGCCTCATGCGTCAAATTGAATATGTCCAATATTTTTATCTCACCATCTAACTTTGAAAGCTATTCAGTTTCGATCTGGGCTTCTCTTTCAAAGTTCACTTGAGCGGAAAAGGGGCCGTAGTTCCGCTGCGTTTCTCCAAACATCTTGGACTTATTGCGGTGAAGTGGGGTTGTCAGGTAACATTGTTTTGTTGTGTTTCCAGTCTTTCTGGAACCACGGCAGAAAAAAACCTGATTACTTTGACTTGTCATGGATTATAAAACGGTGGGGAGAGAACAAGATGTTCATGAGATGTTCTGTTATACACCAAATGTCCCCCCCACCCCCCACCCTCCTCCTGTATGATAGTTGAGCTCAGATCTTTCTGCCAAAGGAACAGGACAGACTGAAGAAAGAGTGAAACAGGGAGGAGTGGAAAGCAAACTGGATTATTGAAAAGAAACAGACTGCATGGCATGTTGGAAGAGTGAGATAGAGAGGGCTATAATGATTTGTGCTGAGTCAGTATATTCTGCAAGTGCGTGTGTGTGCGTGCGTGCGTGTGTGTGTGTGTGTGTGTGTGTGTGTGTGTGTGTGTGTGTGTGTGTGTGTGTGTGTGTGTGTGTGAGAGAGAGAGAGGGGTGAGGCAGAGTGAGGAGGCAATCCACCTGTAAGGATGTGTGTGAATGTTTTTTTTGAGTGCCTCTGTGTGTGTGTGTGTGTGTGTGTGTGTGTGTGTGTGTGTGTGTGAGTGAGTGAGAGAGAGAGAGAGTGAGAGAGACAAAGAGAGAGATAGAGAAGACTCACAGTCCACCTTTGCCTACGTGTGTGAATGTTTTGTGAGCCTCTCTCTGAGTGTGTGTGTGTGTGTGTCTGTGTGTGTGTGTGTGTGTGTGTGTGTGTGTGTGCATGTGTGTGTGTGTGTGCGTGCGTACGTGCGTCCGTGTGTGTGTGCGCGTGTGCGTGTGTGTAAGGTAGATGGCTGAGTGGGAGCTTGGCAGTGGAGCCCTCCTCTCTCTGTCTGGCTTATCGGAGAAGGAATTTGAAGTAGAGGACTTGAGGAGTCCCCGGAGACCTCACCCATGCTCCCAGATTAGCCGCTAAACTGCACATAATTGTGCTTCCCTTCGTCTCCCAGAGAGCTATTAGTCTCCCCTTTATAAGCAGCCCCCCTCCCAGCCAGACTCTCCCAGCCAGATCTCACTGAAGAAACACAGCCACCTTCACACACACACACACACACACACACACACACACCTTTATTTACGTGCATCTTTACTTCAACACTATACGCTTGCTTGAGTGTGCTATAGGCCGTACAGTATAGCGGACATCTTGTTACACTGTAAACCTCAGGATAAGCAGCTTTCAGAGGACCTCGCAGCACCTGTCCTAACCGGTTTTGAAAGCCTTCAGTACTTTTGTTTAGTCTACTTCTATGTAATGACGCCTCAGTTAGCACTTTCTCAACCCTTTCCTTATTGGAATATTATTTCCCTCAGGTGACACAAAAAAGCTTCTGAGCGTGGAGATGTTTTCGCAGCGGAGTGAATCATAACCGACTTCACAGTAAAACACTCACTTTCCGTAAAATATTGTGCAACACAGCAGGTGTCAAAGTGCACTATAGTTAGCTTAGCATGCAAGTTCAGTGGAATGGCCCATTGACCAGAAGGGCGTTTAGCCATATCCCCCAAGGTCAGACACATTGATGTTGCTACACTAATGCCCTTTTAATGCGTCCAAGAAGTTCCAGCTGGATAAACGGTCACATGGTAGGAAACAGGTGAGCCGTAGCACTGTAAGTCATTTTGGATCAACTCATTTAGCTTGGCTCGAAGTGATGGATGGGTGTGTGCGGTGTGTGTCGGGGATACCTGGGGGTCCGACTCGTGCCGTGCGCGGCCTGGGTCACGCTATGGACACCTGGGGGTCCGACTCGTGCCGTGCGCGGCCTGGGTCACGCTATGGACACCTGGGGGTCCGACTTGTGCCGTGCGCGGCCTGGGTCACGCTATGGACACCTGGGGGTCCGACTCGTGCCGTGCGCGGCCTGGGTCACGCTAAGGCGGGGTGGTGCTCAAATCACCAGGGGGTAGGCGCCACTTTGCCCCCTGCTTATTTCTGTTCCTCATGGCTCTTTCTTTTTGGAAACGTTCACATAAACATATGCACACGCACGAGCACGCACACACACACACACACACACACACACACACACATGCGCGCGCGCGCACACACACACACACAGACGTGCACACAAACACTGCAGTGGGCTTTTCCCTGAGCTGTTGAACTTGGCGTCGGACTCAGGAACTCGCCATTGAAAAAGTTGGCCTGCGTTTTATGCGTTTGACCTTGGTGGTGAGAAGTATTCTAAAGGTTATCAACATGGAAAGGGAGGTCCGGCCCCCTATTGTTTCCCCTGTGTGCTATTATACCTGCAGTCGCAGCAACCGCTGGCCTTAACAGGCAATTAACCGTGTTAATGAAGGCTACATATCACTGCTAATTGATTTCCATTTTATGTGAATGCCAATTGGACGATTGCCGCTTTTACCGTTTAAACGGCAGTCTGATTGTCTGTAAGTAACCAAGAGAGAGGTAAACACACGCATAGATTTGTGTTCTTGTTTAGTGTCGGAGCTTAACAGCTGTTATTTGCGATGGGATACTTGGATCTAGCTTCTTGAGGCAGATGGACACTACAAGAGTTCTAGTGAACACCTGGATCAGCCAACCGACACGTCCCCAAGATGTCGAGAATTGTTCTTAGAAACACCATATTATTACAAACTATTAGATGTGGCATTATACACATCATAACATGCTCCAATTTTGTACATGTATACAAATAGTCAACTGAATTACTCAATGACTTTCGGTGTTCTGTGTGTGTGTGTGTGTGTGTGTGTGCGTGCGTACACAGATGAGCAGATGTACCGCTGTGAAGACTGTGACGAGCTGTTCCCCTCGGCTCTGGAGCTGCGGCGGCACCAGAAGTACTCGTGCTCCAGCGCCGGCTCTCTCTTCGACACGCTGAGCGAGGACTTCAAGCAGGAGCGCGAGGACAGCGACGAGCCCGTGCACGAGTGCAAAGACTGCGAGAAGATCTTCCCAAACGAGTACAGGTACACAAGACACGTTGACGAGGCTTTTCCCGAGTCACCTACACACACGCCCTTATTCCCTGTTTTGAGTGTTTTCCCGATGTCATGTCTTCTTCACTGATGATGAACTTTACCCTCTTCCGCATCAAAGTCTGGGCCAACACATGATAGTCCACACGGAGGAGAGAGAGTACAAGTGTGACCAGTGCCCCAAAGCCTTCAACTGGAAGTCCAACCTCATCCGGCACCAGATGTCGCACGACAGTGGCAAGCGCTTTGAGTGTGAAAATTGCGATAAGGTACAGCACACCCAGCACGTAAGTTGTGCACACAGGACACACAGGCTTTATCTGCTTTGGAAATTCTGCTAGTCTTGTTATTTTTTTACGCTTGGACCTAGATGGAATAATGATGAAGAAACAGCATATATATACCTTATATAGATATGACAGCAATGAAAATGCACTTTCATTGCCAGTGCTAAAGAAGCCAACACAAAATACGAGGGGGGGGACGATTGATTTTTCTGGCATTATCAAACTATACATCGTCTTTTTGTGCATGTTCATTTCAAACGTCGGCAATCGTTGCTTTGCCCCCCCGCAGGTGTTCACAGATCCCAGCAACCTTCAGCGTCACATCCGCTCGCAGCACGTGGGGGCGCGCGCCCACACGTGTCCGGAGTGTGGCAAGACGTTTGCCACCTCCTCAGGCCTCAAGCAGCATAAGCACATCCACAGCAGTGTCAAACCCTTTATCTGTAAGTGACAGCTTTGGGAATCAGAGTCCCCAATAGTCCCTTTTCTTCTACCTCTCTCTCTCTCTCTCTCTCTCCTCACTTCATTACATCGTCTGAGCCAGCCTCACTGAGACAGTGAGTCATAATGCATATAACAATGCATGTAACAATGCATATATCAAAGCATGTAACAATGCATGTAACAATGCATGTAACAATGCATGTAACAGTACAGTTTTACAATTTGTCATTTGGCAGATGCTTTTATCCAAAGCCACATACATATGAGATTTAATACAACGAGCAAGGTTCTCGTCGGATGAGAACAATGAGAGTAAGTGCCATCATCAGCTAAGTTCTGGTCCAACAGGACTTAGGTGCTACGAGGCAGCGCACAGAGACAATCCATAGAATCAATGGGGGTGCACACAGATAAAGAGATAAGAAACATAATAATAATAATAATAATTACAGTCCATCAGGGGAGGTGAGAAGATGTTCACTGTTCACCTTTAATGTTAATGTTGCAGCAATATAATTGACCACATACAATGTGTCCACCTGCAAACCCTCCTCCTCAGTTCCTCAGATCCTCTTCTCATGTGTTTGCAGCTACATGGGCATAATGAAACAATGCAAGAATAATGCACATTATGTCATTTTCAAAGATGGCTCATAAACAGATTGTTTTTCTTGTGGTCTTCAGAGTAACAAAATGCATATGTCCATCCTGTATTGAATGATCCGCCTCGCGCAATGCTCTATATTTAGTGAGCGGTACAAGTTGTAGATAAATAAATACGCATTTGGTCCGTTTGTTGTTTTGAGCTTCGTGCGCAGAAGGAGTGGTGGGTGTGATTCAAACAGGATCTGTTCCTCATCTTTCATCATGCACTTGACATCCTGATGTATATCTTGTTTGATTTTGTACACGGAATTAGAGACAGTGTTTAAATGGGTTTAACCAGGCCCTGATGGGCTGTGTCCTCTTGCTCCCCCAGGCGAGGTGTGCCACAAATCCTACACCCAGTTCTCCAACCTCTGCCGCCACAAGCGCATGCACGCCGACTGCCGAACCCAGATCAAGTGCAAGGACTGTGGGCAGATGTTCAGCACTACCTCCTCCCTCAACAAGCACCGGCGCTTCTGCGAGGGCAAGAACCATTATGGCTCTCCGGCGGGGATGTTCACCGCTGGCATCCCCATGAGCTCGAGTCCCATCATGGCAAAGGTTAAGTCCCACCACCACCCCCACCATCCGGGCCTAAACCACTCAGGTTTGGGCTTCACTGACTACTTTCCCTCCCGCCCTCACCCTCACGCCGGCCTAACCTTCTCCCCAGGACCTCACGGCTTCTCGTCGCTCTCGCATGGTTTCCCGGGCATCTTTCCATCACTGTACGCCCGACCGCCCTTACTGCCTCCTAGTCATCTGCTCAAGAGCCCCCTGGGCGGCGGCAGCAGTCAGGAAGGGAAGCTGACTCGGGGCCCCCTAGATGGCCCTCCGCTCTCCTTGGTTAGCGCCATGAACAACAACAACAATGGAGGTAACAATTTGAGTCAGGTGGACGACAAAGAGAGAGAGAACAAACTGGACGTGTCTTCCGGTGGAGAAGCTAAGCCAAAATCCAAGATGGCAGACATGTCCGATGGTAGTGACCTTGAAGATGTTAATACGACAAGTGGGACAGATTTGGACACCACTACTGGTACCGCTTCGGGTGATGGTTCTGACCTGGAGAGTGACGGAGAGAGTGAACGCGAGCGAAGTGGTAAAAGGAGGAAGCCCTCTGGGGCAGTATCGGGTCAAGAAGGCAACCGGTCAGAAGACATGAACAGTGTGTTGGTATCTGCCGTGTCTAGCTCGGGGGGCCTCGGCCTCGATCGCCCCTTCTTTTCATCATCCCAGCACTCCTTCTTCCCTCCGCCTGATGAGCAAGCACTCCCGCCCTCAAATGCCAATGCCACCACTGATTCCATCAAAGCCATTGCTTCTATTGCTGAGAAATATTTTGGTCCAGGTTTGATGGGTCTTCATCAAGAGAAGAAGATGGGTCCATTGCCCTACCATTCCATGTTCCCCTTCCAGTTCCTGCCCAACTTCCCCCACTCCCTCTATCCCTTCAGCACTGACCGAGGCACCCTCAACCCTAGCATGTTCTTCAAGCCTGAGCCCAAGTCACCGCGCGAGCAACTGCACAAAATGGTTCCTGTTGCGCCAGGAGCTCCTCCTGCTGCCACCACAGAGTCACCATTTGATCTCACTACCAAGACCAAGGAGACCAAGATTGCTCCTCCCACCCCAACAAAGCCCTCAAACCCCAACAGTAGTAGTGGGAGCAGTAGTGGACCCTTAGTGACGTCTAGTGGCGAGGAGCAGCCCCTGGATCTCAGCATTGGCAGCCGGAGCCGGGGTGGTCATAATGGTGTGGCCTCTGAGCCCCAGAATCGCAAGAACCACATCTATGGAGTTAGCAAGGGGGTTCTAGCCAAGGAGGAACCCCCAACTGGGCATCCGCACCCGCACCCACACCCACACCCACACCCACATTCCCAGTCCTTGCACCAGTCTTTGGTCCAGCACCAGCACACCCTGGCACAGCCACCACAGCAGCCACCCCTGCACTACGCCAAGCCCTCAGCTTTCTTCATGGACCCCATATACAGGTATTTCAGCCCCAAGTAGACCATTAAAAGATCATTCCTATAATGACCAAGGTCAAATCAATCAAGGAGGTAGAGATTTGCCGTGTTGAACTCTGACCTTGGTACGTAACCCTTTTGCCTCGCTGTTGGTCCAGCAGGGTGGAGAAGAGGAAGCTACTCGACCCTGTGGGAGCTCTGAAGGAGAAGTTCCTCAGGCCCTCCCCGCTGCTCTTCCACCCACAGGTCAGCCATACTGCAAACACACACACACACACACACACACACACACACACACACACACACACACACACACACACACACACACACACACACACACACACACACACACACACACACACACACACACACACACACACACACACACACACACACACACACACACACACACACACTTCAGATCTGCCATATAGGGAAGGGACATGGTAAGATCTTAGGTAGAATGCACTTTCATGCTACATGCTAGGTTGAACAAAAAGCTACAGCAAGGGAATCCCAAGCAGGGGATATTGGCCTCCAGGTATGACATAGTGGCTGCTTATGGTATGACATAGTGGCTGCTTATGGTATGACATAGTGGCTGCTTATGGTATGACATAGTGGCTGCTTATGGTATGACATAGTGGCTGCTTATTCCCAGATAGCATCAGCTATTATTTTCAACATGTATTATGTGAAAAGACCTCCCTCCTGCCTCCCACGCTGCTCAACCTGAATTGATCGGGCCGGGCCCTGAGCAGCACCATCATTCCACAGTGTTGATGTTCTTTTCTCAAGGGTTCTGTGCCATTTCTTCCTTTGTTGACTGAATGGCGCCTCTGTACCTCGCCACTTCTACCTCTTTCAGAAGACACGGTCCGTTATCGCCGCCTCCTTTGATAATCAGTCACATTGTTCAACTGTCCCCAGACCTCCTCCACCTCCACAAATCCTGATTACAGGCAATGATAGTATTAATAAAGAAGAAGAATAAGCGTTTGAATGGGCAGCGAGCGGCTAATCTTAGTTGTGGCATTGTTTCATGGACTGGGAGCACACAGGCTCAGCTAATAGTTTGTTCTCTCTCTGGCTGGCTGGCTGGCTGTGTCCATCAAGGACATCCTGTGTTTGTGTGCAGGAGAATGGGGGGCTCTCGTCGGGGAAACGGTTTAATCTGACCTGGAAATCTTGGTCCTCTATCAATTGCGAGTTTGCAATACACTCATTTACTGGTGCATATGCAGACAGATACACTTATACACACACACACACACATGCATTTGCATACTCATGTTGCACATGTGTATGTATGTATGTATGTGTATGTATGTATGTATGTATGTATGTATGTACAGTATGCATGTATGCATGCGTGTGTGTGTGTGTGTGTGTGTGTGTGTGTGTGTGTGTGTGTGTGTGTGTGCGTGCGTGCGTGCGTGCGTGCGTGCGCGTGCGTATGTATGTATATATATATACAGATCCTTTCCAAAAAATTATAATATCATGGAAAAGTTAGTTTTTTTCCATAATTCCTTTCAAAGTGAAACTTTCATAGATTATAGATTCATTACACACAAAGTGAAATATGTCTATCCTTTATTTGTTTCATTTTTCATAATTTTGGCCTATAGCTCTAGAAAACCCCCAAAACAGTATTTCAAGAAATTAGAATAGTGTGAAGAAAATCAGCAGTTACTTCTCAGTTATGACTGACTCCCGCCTCAGTCCACTCCCTCTGAATCTCCGCCAAATGTTTTGAATCGTCTTTGCTTGACAATCCGCTGAAGCCCACGGTTATCCATGGTATTTCCATGATATTCTAATTGTTTGGAAAGGATCTGTATATATGTATGTATGTATAGTATGTATGTATGTATGTATGTATGTACAGTATGCATGTATGTATGTATGTATGTATGTATGTATGTATGTATGTATGTATGTGGAGCTTTTTTGCTGTAATGACCAAAGCAAAATAATTACATAATCAACTATGTTCATCAAACACAAATATCTCAGAGAACTGTCTGTTAATATCAATGAATAATATTCATATGAAGCTAACCACATGTTCTTCACTATCTTTCTGAAGAGGTCATCATGACTCATGTGTGTGTGGCTTGGACATTGATGCTGCTTCACAATGCGTGCCAAGTCCTTACAGCTTTGTAGCTTTGAATCTGACTGGTGACATGTTGTCTTCCTCCCATCTTCTCCTGACACCTGCATATGATGTCTAATATCAAGTTGAGGTAACATAAATATTGGGCAGAGCCACTGTGGGCTCAGAGTAGGCTACACTGTTGTATGATGTCGCTCTTTAACCCATTGATACCTGCTGCAGCATTTGCGTGTATATCCCTCATTTGTGTGCATATCCCTTTAAGACCGCGAACCGCGTGAACGCGGTTCGCGGTCTTAAAGGGATACGCACACAAATGCTGCATCAGGTATCAATGGGTTAATCATTGAAATATAGGGCAAAGTCTTTGTCGTTAAAACACTATGTGACATGAGAGCGTCTCAGCTGTGATCCTCCCAGCCGTCCCAAACACAATGCCACCTCTAATTCGGTCTCATGACGGAATCAGCCCGCCGGCCCTCCTCCGCCCCGTTCTCACAGCGCGCGCATAAACACATCGAGACGCAGTGTCTGTCCCCGTGTCTCTGCCGTCCCGTATTCACCAAACAAGGAAGGATGTAAGCTTGTTTTTGGCAAATAAACTCCTACATAGCGGGTCCCCTTTGTTCACAGGCTTCTCGGGGAGGGGAAGTGGCTATCAGTCAGGGGTATCTGAAAAGCATATTGTACAGCTCCCATCGGGGCTCTTGAAGGCCTCGTCGAGCCAGTTAGCTGGCCTGCGGCAGCTCGGGCAGAAGAGGGGAAAGGCTAGAGAACAAAGTGGTGGTCTTAGGCCAGGGATGAGGGGCCGAGGAGCAGGGGATGGTGGTGGTGGGGGAGGGGGGTGGTGGTGGGTGGAGGAATGGTACTTGAGTGTTTGTGAATGTGCAATAGGTCAGAGAGGTGACTCCCCTACAGCACAATCAACAAGGCTAACCTCTGATATACTGCTTCCTCAAGGCTTCCGCTCTCTCTCTCTCCTTCTCTCTCTCTATTATCTCTCTCTCTCTCTCTCTCTATCTCTCCCCCCATGTCTCTCTCCCTCTCTCTCTGTCTCTGTTTTTTCTGACATTGTGTCTTTGTTTGCAGCTCTCTTTCTTGTCTCTGTTAACACATTAAGATCAACCAGATTCCCGGCGGAACAGTTACACTGAGCTTTTTGGCCGCAGGGTTGCTGGTTCAAATCCCCGACCCCACTGAGAAAATCTTATTCTGGATCACTCAATTTCTTCCATTTCTAAAGAAATGTCTCTTGGCTCTGCTCTACCTTCACCATGGTTTTAGCGCCGTGCCCCCTCTCCCCCCTTCCCCCTATCCTCCACATCATTCTTTATCCCACTCATGTCCCCCCTCACCCTGTCATGTCCCTGCTCCTCCCCCTGTCATGTCCCTGCTCCTCACCCTGTCATGTCCCTGTTCCTCCCCCTGTCATGTCCCTGCTCCTCACCCTGTCATGTCCCTGCTCCTCACCCTGTCATGTCCCTGCTCTTCACCCTGTCATGTCCCTGCTCCTCCCCCTGTCATGTCCCTGCTCTTCACCCTCTCATGTCCCTGCTCCTCCCCCTGTCATGTCCCTGCTCCTCCCCCTGTCATGTCCCTGCTCTTCACCCTCTCATGTCCCTGCTCCTCCCCCTGTCATGTCCCTGCTCCTCCCCCTGTCATGTCCCTGCTCCTCACCCTTTCATGTCCCTGCTTCTCACCCTGCGATGTCCCTGCTCCTCACCCTCTCATGTCCCTGCTCCTCACCCTGTCATGTCCCTGCTCCTCACCCTGTCATGTCCCTGCTCCTCAGATGTCAGCCATGGAGAACATGACGGAGAAGCTGGAGAGCTTTGGCACTCTGAAACTGGACGCGCCGCCCAATTCGCTGCAACACTCAGCCCACCCACTGTTCAACTTCCGCTCACCGCCACCCTCCCTCTCGGACGCCATCCTCCGCAAGGGCAAGGAGCGTTATACCTGCAGGTATGTTCCCTATGGTGCAACGTCATGTTATACCTGCAGGTATGTTCCCTGTGGTGCAACGTCATGTTATACCTGCAGGTATGTTCCCTATGGTGCAACGTCATGTTATACCTGCAGGTATGTTCCCTGTGGTGCAACGTCATGTTATACCTGCAGGTATGTTCCCTGTGGTGCAACGTCATGTTATACCTGCAGGTATGTTCCCTATGGTGCAACGTCATGTTATACCTGCAGGTATGTTCCCTATGGTGCAACGTCATGTTATACCTGCAGGTATGTTCCCTGTGGTGCAACGTCATGTTATACCTGCAGGTATGTTTCCTGTGGTGCAACGTCATGTTATACCTGCAGGTATGTTCCCTGTGGTGCAACGTCATGTTATACCTGCAGGTATGTTCCCTGTGGTGCAACGTCATGTTATACCTGCAGGTATGTTCTCTGTGGTGCAACGTCATGTTATACCTGCAGGTATGTTCCCTATGGTGCAACGTCATGTTATACCTGCAGGTATGTTCCCTGTGGTGCAACGTCATGTTATACCTGCAGGTATGTTCCCTATGGTGCAACGTCATGTTATACCTGCAGGTATGTTCCCTGTGGTGCAACGTCATGTTATACCTGCAGGTATGTTCCCTATGGTGCAACGTCATGTTATACCTGCAGGTATGTTCCCTGTGGTGCAACGTCATGTTATACCTGCAGGTATGTTCCCTATGGTGCAACGTCATGTTATACCTGCAGGTATGTTCCCTGTGGTGCAACGTCATGTTATACCTGCAGGTATGTTCCCTGTGGTGCAACGTCATGTTATACCTGCAGGTATGTTCCCTGTGCTGCAACGTCATGTTATACCTGCAGGTATGTTCCCTGTGGTGCAACGTCATGTTATACCTGCAGGTATGTTCCCTGTGGTGCAACGTCATGTTATACCTGCAGGTATGTTCCCTGTGGTGCAACGTCATGTTATACCTGCAGGTATGTTTCCTGTGGTGCAACATCATGTTATACCTGCAGGTATGTTCCCTGTGGTGCAACGTCATGTTATACCTGCAGGTATGTTCCCTGTGGTGCAACGTCATGTTACACCTGCAGGTATGTTCCCTATGGTGCAACGTCATGTTATACCTGCAGGTATGTTCCCTGTGGTGCAACGTCATGTTATACCTGCAGGTATGTTCCCTGTGGTGCAACGTCATGTTATACCTGCAGGTATGTTCCCTATGGTGCAACGTCATGTTATACCTGCAGGTATGTTCCCTATGGTGCAACGTCATGTTAGCTTTCTTCCTTTTTCTTCATGCCTGCCTTTCTGTCCATTCTCCCCTCCAGGTACTGTGGGAAAATCTTCCCTCGTTCAGCAAACCTCACCAGACACTTGCGGACACACACAGGGGAACAACCCTACAGGTACATTCTATTCTATTCTATTCTATTCTATTCTATTCTATTCTATTCTATTCTATTCTTTGTCACATGTTTGTGACAGACTCATGGCTGCTGTATGTAGACATAACATCAGGTGCTATATCAGTACAACAATGTAGGAAGTGACTCTCTTTCCTCACTGCTTTTGTCACTCAAGATGAGTCAGATGCTGCTTGTACATGATGGTTAGATGTGTGTCTATGCTGTTATTCATGTGTACACAGTAACTCTACAGCCATTTAGAACAGATTCTAACCAATTCTAACCAAGCCTTTTTTTTAAGCATCCCCTACTAATTGGAGTGGTAGAGAGAGAGATATTTAGAAACAGGAGAGGGCGCATAACATTTCACTCGGACCAAAACATTAAAAAAAAATCACTTTAAAGAAGAAAAAAAATTCTATGTTGTTTTGGTCCGAGTGAAATGTTCTATCATCTCTCCCGATTCGAAATATAGCTGAACCATTTAGTTTGACCAAGTAAAACTATTTTTATAAGCATTTTACGAAATGTCTATGGGAAAATAAACTGCGGATGAAAATCTCTGGTACAGTGCTGAAGCAGGAAGTGATGTTCACTTTGCCTCTAATGTAGTGGTATTACTGAAAAGAGCCAAGCAACACAATAAAGAAGAAAGAATAAATAGCTGTGAACACTGAGCTTGCAAGATGGGCTGTGTGTGTGTGTGTGTGTGTGTGTGTGTGTGTGTGTGTGTGTGTGTGTGTGCGTGTGCGTGCGCGTGCGTGCGTGCGCCTGCGGTTGTACACATTGCCTGCAGACATGCCCCATTGCTTATGTGTGTTGTGTGTGTTGAGACAGTAGCAACAAATGTCGTTGTAAAACCACTTAAGCCGTGCTGAGATGAAAAGATTTAGTTTGGCCCACTAGACCCAAAAGCCTTGTAGGTCTGCTGATGACTGTTTACACAACATGGAACACAGAGCTCATTTAGCAGCCCTTCACCACACTTCTCTCACAGTTACACTTTCTATTTTTCCATGTTCATTCTCCACCTCTCTGTCCTTCTGACTGTTACAACCTCTGTCCTTCTGACTGTTACAACCTCTCTGTCCTTCTGACTGTTACAACCTCTGTCCTTCTGACTGTTACAACCTCTGTCCTTCTGACTGTTACAACCTCTGTCCTTCTGACTGTTACAACCTCTCTGTCCTTCTGACTGTTATAACCTCTCTGTCCTTCTGACTGTTACAACCTCTGTCCTTCTGACTGTTACAACCTATCTGTCCTTCTGACTGTTACAACCTCTCTGTCCTTCTGACTGTTACAACCTCTGTCCTTCTGACTGTTACAACCTCTGTCCTTCTGACTGTTACAACCTCTGTCCTTCTGACTGTTACAACCTCTCTGTCCTTCTGACTGTTATAACCTCTCTGTCCTTCTGACTGTTACAACCTCTGTCCTTCTGACTGTTACAACCTCTCTGTCCTTCTGACTGTTACAACCTCTCTGTCCTTCTGACTGTTACAACCTCTGTCCTTCTGACTGTTACAACCTCTCTGTCCTTCTGACTGTTACAACCTCTCTGTCCTTCTGACTGTTACAACCTCTCTGTCCTTCTGACTGTTACAACCTCTCTGTCCTTCTGACTGTTACAACCTCTCTGTCCTTCTGACTGTTACAACCTTTGTCCTTCTGACTGTTACAACCTCTGTCCTTCTGACTGTTACAACCTCTCTGTCCTTCTGACTGTTACAACCTCTCTGTCCTTCTGACTGTTACAACCTATCATGTCCTTCTGACTGTTACAACCTCTCTGTCCTTCTGACTGTTACAACCTCTCTGTCCTTCTGACTGTTACAACCTATCATGTCCTTCTGACTGTTACAACCTCTCTGTCCTTCTGACTGTTACAACCTCTCTGTCCTTCTGACTGTTACAACCTCTCTGTCCTTCTGACTGTTACAACCTCTCTGTCCTTCTGACTGTTACAACCTATCATGTCCTTCTGACTGTTACAACCTCTCTGTCCTTCTGACTGTTACAACCTCTCTGTCCTTCTGACTGTTACAACCTCTCTGTCCTTCTGACTGTTACAACCTCTCTGTCCTTCTGACTGTTACAACCTCTCTGTCCTTCTGACTGTTAGAACCTCTCTGTCCTTCTGACTGTTATAACCTCTCTGTCCTTCTGACTGTTAGAACCTCTCTGTCCTTCTGACTGTTACAACCTCTCTGTCCTTCTGACTGTTACAACCTATCATGTCCTTCTGACTGTTACAACCTCTCTGTCCTTCTGACTGTTAGAACCTCTCTGTCCTTCTGACTGTTACAACCTCTCTGTCCTTCTGACTGTTAGAACCTCTCTGTCCTTCTGACTGTTAGAACCTCTCTGTCCTTCTGACTGTTACAACCTCTCTGTCCTTCTGACTGTTACAACCTCTCTGTCCTTCTGACTGTTACAACCTCTCTGTCCTTCTGACTGTTACAACCTATCATGTCCTTCTGACTGTTACAACCTCTCTGTCCTTCTGACTGTTACAACCTCTCTGTCCTTCTGACTGTTACAACCTCTCTGTCCTTCTGACTGTTACAACCTCTCTGTCCTTCTGACTGTTACAACCTCTCTGTCCTTCTGACTGTTACAACCTCTCTGTCCTTCTGACTGTTACAACCTCTCTGTCCTTCTGACTGTTACAACCTCTCTGTCCTTCTGACTGTTAGAACCTCTCTGTCCTTCTGACTGTTACAACCTATCATGTCCTTCTGACTGTTAGAACCTCTGTCCTTCTGACTGTTACAACCTATCATGTCCTTCTGACTGTTACAACCTCTCTGTCCTTCTGACTGTTACAACCTCTCTGTCCTTCTGACTGTTATAACCTCTCTGTCCTTCTGACTGTTACAACCTCTCTGTCCTTCTGACTGTTACAACCTCTCTGTCCTTCTGACTGTTACAACCTCTCTGTCCTTCTGACTGTTACAACCTCTCTGTCCTTCTGACTGTTACAACCTCTGTCCTTCTGACTGTTACAACCTCTCTGTCCTTCTGACTGTTACAACCTCTCTGTCCTTCTGACTGTTACAACCTCTCTGTCCTTCTGACTGTTACAACCTCTGTCCTTCTGACTGTTACAACCTCTCTGTCCTTCTGACTGTTACAACCTCTGTCCTTCTGACTGTTACAACCTCTCTGTCCTTCTGACTGTTACAACCTCTCTGTCCTTCTGACTGTTACAACCTCTCTGTCCTTCTGACTGTTACAACCTATCATGTCCTTCTGACTGTTACAACCTCTCTGTCCTTCTGACTGTTACAACCTATCATGTCCTTCTGACTGTTACAACCTCTCTGTCCTTCTGACTGTTACAACCTCTCTGTCCTTCTGACTGTTACAACCTCTCTGTCCTTCTGACTGTTACAACCTCTCTGTCCTTCTGACTGTTACAACCTCTCTGTCCTTCTGACTGTTACAACCTATCATGTCCTTCTGACTGTTACAACCTCTCTGTCCTTCTGACTGTTACAACCTCTCTGTCCCTCTGACTGTTACAACCTCTCTGTCCTTCTGACTGTTACAACCTATCATGTCCTTCTGACTGTTACAACCTATCATGTCCTTCTGACTGTTACAACCTATCATGTCCTTCTGACTGTTACAACCTCTCTGTCCTTCTGACTGTTAGAACCTCTCTGTCCTTCTGACTGTTACAACCTCTCTGTCCTTCTGACTGTTACAACCTCTCTGTCCTTCTGACTGTTACAACCTCTGTCCTTCTGACTGTTACAACCTCTCTGTCCTTCTGACTGTTACAACCTCTCTGTCCTTCTGACTGTTACAACCTCTCTGTCCTTCTGACTGTTACAACCTCTCTGTCCTTCTGACTGTTACAACCTCTCTGTCCTTCTGACTGTTACAACCTCTCTGTCCTTCTGACTGTTACAACCTATCATGTCCTTCTGACTGTTACAACCTCTCTGTCCTTCTGACTGTTACAACCTATCATGTCCTTCTGACTGTTAGAACCTCTCTGTCCTTCTGACTGTTATAACCTCTCTGTCCTTCTGACTGTTACAACCTCTCTGTCCTTCTGACTGTTACAACCTCTCTGTCCTACTGACTTTTACAACCTCTCTGTCCTTCTGACTGTTACAACCTCTCTGTCCTTCTGACTGTTACAACCTCTCTGTCCTTCTGACTGTTACAACCTCTCTGTCCTTCTGACTGTTACACTTGATCCCTGAAGGCCCCATCTGCAGGGACCTCAGAGATCAGGTGAGCTTGTTTCTCACCGGGGCTTGAACCCTGCCTGGTTCAGGACAGTCTCTTACTCTCGTTACGTGCCCCTGCTGCTCTCCTCCTAACCCCTCGCTCTCCTCTCTCGGCAGGTGTAAATACTGTGACCGCTCATTCAGCATCTCGTCCAACCTCCAACGTCACGTTCGCAACATCCACAACAAGGAGAAGCCCTTCAAGTGTCACCTGTGCAACCGCTGCTTTGGTCAGCAGACCAACCTGGACCGCCATCTGAAGAAGCACGAGCACGAGAACATCCCTGGTCAGTAGGCAACACCTAACTGTGCCTTGCACTGGTTAAGTTTGGCTCAGTCTTGTCTGAGAAAAAGTCTGAGTTACAACTGTAGTGATTAAAACAGGGATTTGGTATGTAGTGTTTTGTCAGTAGGCTGAATAATGAATGGTTCACATGACCCGTTTTGGAAAAGTTGACAGACCTGTTGAAGACTTCACCTCTGCAAATGTCTGTAAATGTTTAGCTTGGTGAGGCAAATGGTTTCAAAGCAGTAAACCACTTTTCTTACAAATTCACACTTACAGTACTATTCCTACTGTGTGTGGCCAAGAACAATCTGACAACTACTGTATTTATTATATCCAGCATGGACGTACGCCATTGAATATGGATATAAGACAGAGATTTTGAACTAAAATATTGTGTGTTGGAGCTTTCACTTTATTTCACAGTAGCGTTAACATCTCTGAATTATAAATGTGTAAACCCTAA
>NC_139629.1:44009969-44094969 GCF_964638095.1 Poromitra crassiceps | reverse complement strand
GACGAGGCGCCAGAGTCCCCGTCTCCTGTCACCATGACAACAGGCGTGTATGAAGAGGACGAGGACGAGGACGAGGCGGAGGCCGCTCCGTTAGCGATGAGCTATGAACACACTCGCAGGTATGCATTCTGCTACAGGTAGAACCAAAGGCTCTGTTAGCAGAGAGTTAGCAAGCTATAACCACAACAACCATAGTATGTAGAACAACTCAACTAGCGTTAACTAATATCTACAGTTAACAACCACAACCAACATACGCCATATTATCTCTGTACAAACCAACTCACCAGCAACCACCACTTATTTCTTCTTCCCCATTCCAACTAATGTCACTCACTACTAAACTCTTAACATTTGATTTTGAGAAAAAGCGATCGAGCTAAAGAATGGACTGAACATGTAGTTACATCAACACCCAGATATTATTAGGCTTCAGTCTATTGATGTATTGTTGACTTTGTAGCCTTTTGTCTCTCGTTTCTCATTTCTGTTGTTTCATCTCCTTATATATATACCTAAAAATTCACAGAGCAGCCGTTTTGAAGTGTTGGGGTGGGAAACTCCACACAAAAGATTGGTATAATATATATATTAAAGGATAATGCTAGGGCATTCACGACTAGTGAATTTTACTAGTCGACTAGTCGTCCCTAAAGGTAGTCGACTAGTCGACTAACCGTTTTTAATTTATTTTTAATAATTTATTTTTTTTTTTTTTTTTAATCTTTAAGAAAGAACATGAGGTATTTACACGACATACATGGACTATCATATCCCATATCCCCCACAAAGAACATCAAAACACAACAAAACAAAACAAGAAAACTGCATAAGATACACAATAATCCAAGAACAAACAAGACTATTGAACAAACAACCAAACAAAAACAATGCATTCAGCTCCTATCCTGATAAGCCTAATGACACTGGGGTAAAAAGTTCTTAAAGTCAAACTCTGTATGTGGTTGCCATATTTTGGGGATGTCTAAGAATCTGATTCTTGTAGTAAATTTCTTGTAGTAAATGTTATCCAACGTATGGTAGCTTGAGAGTTCATTCCACCAGTGAACTACAGCTGGGGGATTGGATGCTTTCCAATTTAAAGCTATGCATTTCCTAGCTGCCAACAGGGCAAGATCTATGTATTTACTTTGAATGCATTGTTTTTGTTTGGTTGTTTGTCCAATAGTCTTGTTTGTTCTTGGATTATTGTGTATTTTATGCAGTTTTCTTGTTTTGTTTTGTTGTGTTTTGATGTTCTTTGTGGGGGATATGGGATATGATAGTCCATGTATGTTCTTTCTTAAAGATATAAAAAAATTTTTTTTTTTTTTTTCTAAAACGACTAGTCGACTACTAAGCACAGTGTCGACTAGTGGTTTTACTAGTCGACTAGTCGACTAGTCGACTAGTCTGTGAATGCCCTAGATAATGCTGGTGTTTTTAATGCATTTCTTACCATCAACAAATCCTATGAAAATAACAAAATCAGCGATGATTTTGTTTTGCCAATAAGCCGATGCCCCTAGTATTGAAAACAAAGAAAACGATTAAAAACATGTCAAAAAGCCATGCCGTTGCTCTGGGTAGCATATTTCATCATAGCGATGTACCGGGCCAGTCGATTAGCTTGCAATCGCAGGAACAACAACTATGCCTTCTTCTTCTTTTTTTAGCAGGGAAGTTAGCTAACTCACTAGCTTCTTAGCTACTAGCTATCTACACAGACTATATTGTGGTAGCTAGTGATAATGAGCCAAACTTACATGTACCTCAACATGTGAACCTGTGTCCCTCTAAATTCTTGAGGTCCAAATCATTGCGAACATGTTTTTCAGTGGAAATCGGTGAATTGATAAATGTTTATATGATGTGAATGTTGGTACACAGCTGCGCTGGACTTGATCGCCAAGTCGTTTCCAACTTCAAGTGTGATGTAAGGTCAAAACGACATGAACTTTTGTCATTAACTAAATTCATGTGCATGCCTGGTCTCAAGGCCTGAGGTTTCAATGGTGAAGTGTCTCTTGTCCAACGAAAATGTCCTAGTATTCCACGAGACCATCACGCTTTGAACAGCTGCTTGTATGAGAATAGCAAAATCACTTGCTTCTTTTTGTATCCCGTTTTGTCCTTTGTGAGTCTTTATCTTATCTGTTCATCTGTTACCTCATCCGTCAAGATGTTTGCCACAAATGTACACCCATAGTCTGCCTGTTGTTCTGGCCAGCCTGAAGACATAGTCTGAAGACATGGTCTGCCTGTTGGTCTGGCCAGCCTGAAGACATAGTCTGAAGACATAGTCTGAATACATGGTCTGCCTGTTGGTCTGGCCAGCCTGAAGGCATAGTCTGAAGACATAGTCTGAAGACATAGTCTGAAGACGATAGTCTGCCTGTTGGTCTGGCCAGCCTGAAGACAGGAGATGAGTGTTTCAGTTGAGCTAACGTGAGGTCAACTCCTGCTCCTACCTTTCCCCTTCTTTTCTTCTCCAAATTCTTTCCCTCCACCCATCGACCACATTCTCCACATTTTCTCTCCCTCCTTTCTCCTCTGCCCCGTCTCTCGATTCCATTCCCTTCCCTAAACGTGTTTTCCTTCCAAAACTAAACCTACTTCGTTCTTTTCTTCTGCACCCTTCCCTGCCATCTATCCACCCATTCCTTCCCTACATCCCACCAATACGTCCGTCCCCCATCGTTCCATCCATCCATCCATCCCTCCCTGTCTCTGCCCCGCTCCATTCCTTGGTGTGCAGGTGTATAGAGGAGGAGGGCTCTCTCCTGGACCTGGAGGGTCTGCCCAGCTTTCCCAAGAGCCTGGACGGGCTACGTAAAGCAGCCAGTGACCAGCAGCCCTTTGACGTTAAAGACATATTTAACACTTCGCTAGAGTCGGAGGCATTGAAAGAGACATTGTACAGGCAGGCTAAAACCCAGGTACGTGACTGCCCTTCGGACGCCCGATAAAACAGCGAGGTACAGGACAGAGACGGGAGGTACAGGACAGAGACAGGAGGTACAGGACAGAGACAGGAGGTACAGGACAGAGACAGGAGGTACAGGACAGAGACAGGAGAGGCAGAATGCCTGTAAAGTCAGTGTTAAGAGAGGAGAGGGCTCCTTTATCACAGCAGAGCTTTTTTCAAATGCTTGATCAAAAAGGTTTGCATTCCAGCTCACGTTTAAGTTCAAGTGAGCTGTAGCTAGCATAGCATCTCTTGTGCTGCCCGACTCACATGCTCTCCTCCCACTTAACCTACTAACATATTAACTCTAAACTTCTCTTATCCTTTCTCTAAACTTCAACTTTGTGGGAAAATCATCGGGCTTGTCTCGTGTTCTATCTATACTGCTAATTTCTCGGCAGGTCTTTGAAGAAAATAGAGAAATGTTATAACGCAAATGAGTTTTGGTTGAAAACATATGACCCATGTTCTTCTCCCTCGTTAATTATTAGTCATCTGTCTTCTCCTGCCAGGCTTATGCAATGATGCTGTCTCTCTCAGAGAACAACCCTTTGCACGCGCCCTCCCAGAACTCTCTGGACGCTTGGCTGAGCATGGGAGGTGGACCGTCTGAGACGAGCGGCTTTCACCCACTCAACCACATCTAGACGAGAGAGGAAGAGGGAGGAAGAGGAGGACCACAGTGGACAAGAGACAAGAGAGGGGACAAGCGTAGCCTAGTGAGAAGACAAGTGAAGACCAGAGGACAATCCGGTGGCATACAGTACATTCAAGATTGATAGATTGAAGAACGCGCGTGTGTGTGTGTGTGTGTGTGTGTGTGTGTGTGTGTGTGTGTGTGTGTGTGTGTGTGTGTGCGTGCGCGCGTGCGTGCGTGTGCGTGCAAGAGAGAGAAGTAGGGAGCTAGAGATTGTCCCTGGATGAGGGGTCTCACAAGACTCTGGCAAAGAGAAAGCGTGCTCGGCCCCTGTTGATGTGAAGGACATGATGCTTCTCAGCAGCATTGAGACTCCTCCCCCAGTCCACAAGGCTCACTCAAGCCCCACAGAGACCCTATGTAAGGCTCTCATAAAGACGCTTAACGACTAGTATGTCACTAAAGTCTATGTACGCCGCCCACCACAGCACTGCAGCATCAGCACTGCATTAGCACTGCATGTCCATAGGGTGGTGCTGTTTCACCAGGAGCAACAATAGGAACATATAGTGGGCGCGTGCACTATTGTATCCAGGTTTCCCCACCAATCACGACTGACTCTGTTCTTGTTTCAACTGTAACTTCTGAATCAACGATAGCACCATACTAAATGTTACTTGAGGAAATCACACTGTGTTTGGTTTAGAAAACACGTTCCAGTAGATGCTTTGAGCTGATTTTTGAATGATTACAATGGTGAATGACATCAATGTTCAAATGTGCATAGCAACTGGTGATTTTTATATTAGTTACCCGGGACACTTGCCATTTTAACTGGTTACCCAATTTGATCATGCTGAAAATGACGTTAAATCATACTCAAAAATGAGGAGAGTGTTTCTCTCCTTGTTCAATTCTCATTATTTGTTAATTTTATTTACCTTTTTCCTCTTAGATACAACAGTATTGTTTCTTTGTAGGCACCACAGTGCTCAAATGTTAATATAATTATTTTAGAGAAGGACCAAAATTGTATGATATTGTCGTATGATGTACAAAATAACCTAGATGTTCATAGCAAGAGTGGTATGTGCCAAATAACCCATAGAAAATGTTTTGTTCTCTGACAATCATTTCATTTCCAAGGGGCTTGCATTTGCTGTCATAGTTGTTTGTTTGTTTTTTTGTTCTTATTAGACTCTTATATATTTGATTTCGAAAGTGTGTGTATCTATTTATTTTTGGTTGTGTTGTCACGATTGGAGGGGTGAAAATGAAAAGTCATTGTATTCCTCTTTTCTTGTTGCTGAAGGAATGAGCGCCTATCAGAACGTTGAGGGAGATTCTGAATCTCTGGTTTTGATGCGTTAGTGTGCCAAAATGGAAAGAACCCATGAAATCATCTGTTTTTATTTATAGTGAACGATAGCTGTAGCTAGTTTTAAATCCTATTTGGCATTGTTACGTCCTGCAATGTTTGCTTTTGTCTTGTTCAAGTTCTACCATTTGACCCAGTATGCTGAATGTGTCTCGTTCAAATTGGTTCGAGTATTATGGTGGGACTTTTGGTCATCCTTCACTATGAACGTCAGAGAAGGGCATTACACTGTCATGCTATTGAATATGACCAGTTTCCACCAATGTTTCTCCTTTACAATACATTTAATGTAACCCATGAATATTCTTTTTAAAACAAGCTGAAATGCCATGTCCTGTATTACATGGTCCAAAATTGATAAACCGTCACACCTGCATGAACAAAAGGTTTTCACTACAATGGAGAGACAGAATCACTGCTCATTATGAAGGAAGGCAAGGACCCATGAAATCAAAAAAGAAAGAGTCAACTAAACCACAAGATGGACATCATATTTTTGTTTGTAGTAATGGTGATCCATACATACTGTTTGTATTTGACAGTCCTTCCAACACATGTAAAATATTTCTAATAATAAGACATGATTCTGGACGGGTACAACAAAAACACTTTGTCATTTGAATTTCATATTCACTTGCTTCTTCTGAGATCATACAGAGAACTCATTCCATATGGTCTACAAGGTATATGCCAGTTAGGGCATGAGGCATTTACTGTAGATAGCTGTAGGGGTGAGCGTTGTTGATCATTGTTGCCTTGGTCCTCCTGGCATAATGGGACTTTCAGAACTACGCCTGAAGCTGTCCTTTCAAACTAGCACTTAAACTATGGGTCCAAGCCATACATTGATCAGGCTTAGGTCTCTAGAACTTAGCACGCAGATACATTTTCAAACTAGTTTGCCTTCCAATAGATGAGCAACACCTGCTCGAAATGGAAAGGAAAACAAAATCTGAAACTGAAGCACTGTCATTTTTCTTTCATGACAGCAGGTGGTAGTAGTGCGATGCTGGGACTGCTGCATCATCTCACTTTTTCTAAAGACAGAGGTCTTTTTTTAAATTCTACTGAATGAGATTTCATTCATGGTAAACGCATTGTTTTCCAACACCTGGTTATAAAATGCAAAGACTTGGGTTGATAAGTTTTTAGGTTGGATATATGTAGTAATTCATGTCATGTACTACTGTAATAAGTACGCGCTGTGTAAAGCAAAGGATTCACATTGAAGTATTCCATTTTGCCAACTTTGGAAAGTGGCAAATGATCACTGAAATATGGTTCAGAATAATAGAACATGGTTGCTGCCCCCCCCCCCCCCCCACTGTTACAGGATAAAGTAAAACATACATATTGTTTCTTTTTAACTGTATAGTATTTTAAAGAATTAAAAAAGCAATGGTGCATTTGTCTGAAGAAAAAAAATCATTGAAAAATATGGGTTTAAATGGATGGTGCTTGTTTTGTTTGAATCTGAGTTGTATATCACCTCTGTTATGTTTATTGAAAACAAACAAAAAAAAGATATTGTGCATGACGTGTTTAGCAGTCATAATGATGTCCATTTGTGAAATGTGTATCAAATTGAAAAAAATGAAAAGAAAATGAAAAGAAAAAAATAAATCCGTAGATGCACTTATTGTACATGTGGTTAGGTTAGTAGGTTTGACTTCAAGTTCTTGACTGCCTTACAAATGTATTGGGCAGGTGGTTCTGAAAGACATAGAAGAGACTTGTGGGAGAAGACATAATGAAAAAAATAAAGGATTGTAGAATAATGTTGAACAATTCTGAAATTGCAGTTCTTTTGATGCTTGTGATTATTGAAGATGTACTTTAGAGAAATTTCATTGAAAAGATATGACTCTGATGTTAATTCTGTAGAATAGAAATGTATACCAAATGTAATCTTTCCAATGCTATGAAGAATTTATACATGAAATTGATATGCAATAAAACCTGTGTGCTTTTTAAATGAAATGTTCAATGTTTGTTTGTGAGCTACCATCCTCCTGAGTCCCAGACTCAGGATGGGGATAAAAAGAAAGACAAAAGATGTTGCAGTGATCGTCCCCCCCCCCCCTTATGCATTATTTTTTGTTGTTGAATGGACCCTCTAGTGGTCACACAGGAGAGGATTCATAGATTTGATCTGATTATTAAAATGTTATTTCAATAAATCAAAAAATTAGATAGGCCTATGTTCTCAAACATTACCAAAATGAGAACTGATGCTAGCCTACCACAACATTAGCCTTGTCATGTGTTCTTTTTTGATAACTTTCTCAAATCATCAAGTTTACTTATTCACAATACTCTTATATGAATAATTCATAAGAGTATTGTAGTCTACTTTAATGTTTTGATAACACATCCATTTACGGAATACAGATGTAGCTGTTATCAGAGATGGGAAAAGTATTCATAGAAATCCTTGTTAAAGTTCACAGCTAGTTATTCATTTATTCATTTAAAACAGATATTTACAATTACAGAAATATGGTATATATGGTATAAAACAAACAAAACCCAGAAGAACCCAGAAGAGATTATAAAGACACAAGAAAACATATATGAATACTTTATACATATTTACAAGATAAGATCAAATTAAAGGGATTTCATCACCTCTAAAATTCAACATTTTTAAAACTTATAGAAATATGGGATATATGGTATAAAATGATATAAAACAAACCCCAGAAGAACCCAGAAGAGATTAAAAGACATAAGAAAACATGAATACTTTATACCTAATATTTACAAGATATGATACAATTAAAGGCATTCCATTACCTCAATTTAAAATTAAATTTTTTCAAAACTTATTCCAATTTAAAAATCAGTTAAGTCCACAGGGAACAACTTCCGGTAGTTCCCCTCTTATTTGGATGAAATATCTAACTTTGTTAGAGTTATAAGAAAGATGTGTTTTTCGGCGGGAGACAGTGTGCTGCAGGTGGCTGTACAGGTCTCTCTGGCTGCACTCGCCGGCCCAGGTGAGTGAGAACAGAACGTCCTCCGGTCCTCCTTGAAGTCTTTGTGAGGCGGGCCGGTATGACTCGGATTCAGATCCGGACTGCAGAGAAGGAGACAGATTCAAAATACTGAAACTACTGATGGGTTCAAAACTACAATAAAAATAGTTAAAAGCAGGCAACTGGTCCTTCAACAAAATGATCAACATCTTTACAGGCGGCTTGCTCTATGGTTGCTCTATATAATATAGAGCAAGCAGTCTGTAAAGATTTTAGAATATGCTGACTTTGTCTTGGCATCAAAACCTAAAGGCCCTGATACAACATGAGCGCTCTGACAGGGAAACACAGCTGTGGCTTGCCTATCCCAGCGTTGTTGCTGTGTTCTACTTACACACAAACTTGGGCTCCTTCAGCATGATGACCTTGCGGACGTAGACATTGTGCTTGCTAGCAGTGTCTGGAATCCTGGAGCACAAGAGACATTTCACAACACATGAGTTAGTACACAGCACGCCATTAACCATTTATTATTATTCAGCCTATGAGACTGGAGTCTTATGCCGGGATCAGACTACACGAATTCAGCCTGATTTTACAACGATTTGGTCGCGCGCGGCCCTGATGAAAAGACTGGCATGCTAGTCTTTTCATCACGTCTGAATTATTTTCTCATGTAGTTTGATAAACTATTAGGACGAGTTCCTTTTGACTTCAGCTTGAAGTGCGGAAAAACACAGAGCGTCCCCTCCCCGTAACCATAGCAACTCACACACTCTGCCTGCCTGATGAGAGAGGAGAGAGAGAGCAACAGCAGCATGCTGTGAGCTACACAATCTATTATTGTAGGCTACAAATATACCAGGCTAAAAAAAAAAAAACTACCACTCTATTCCTTCAAAACTTGTAGCTGTCATAGATTGTGTTGCATAGTTGATTTCTCTATTGTTGACAAAATGTGTTATTGTAAGTCACTTTGGATAAAGGCGTCTGCCAAATGATGTAATGTAATGTAATGCTAGATTTTGTAACCTATAGGCTATTTTCTGCTGTGGTGCTGTGCTGTCTGTCTTGCCTGCCCGTGTGCTGTCAGTCATGTTTTCACTCCGTGAGGTTATCAGTGTGATTTTGTTTTTCACTGCGTGAGAAAATGGACTTGTGGTGTGCGGGTTGTTGTCGATGTTCTGCGTCAAGAGTTGGCGGTCCTGGTCGGGATCAGACTTGTAGTGTTGCCACTCTCCCGGGCCAAGACAACGTCACAAACTTATGACAGAATGATTGCCTCGTCTGACATGGTGACATCATGCCTCGTCTGACATGGTGACATCATGCCTCGTCTGACATGGTGACATCGTGAAAGACAAAAAATATCGTGTAGTCTGATCCCGGCATTAAACAGAAAGCCAAATTCACAGCAGACAGATGATCTAAAATACAGACATCACTTTAAAAAGACATTCCATCGGGGCAGCAGCGATGCTGCAGGCTTAGTACCGATACCTACGCAACTGTGTAGTCACAGCAAGAACATCTCACTACTACAATAAGGCCAGGGGTTCACAGCAAGAACATCTCACTACTACAATAAGGCCAGGGGTTCCAGGGGTTCCACGCGTGGGCCTCACAATTGCTCAAATGCACAGGCGTGAAGCACTTGTGCAGTTGAGCAGGCGAGGCATGCTAGAATGATGTTCAAGTCAGACGGAGGGGGGGGGGGGATGGTGTGCGTCACTTACAGCTTGTTGACAACTTCCTTCAGGTCGTTGGTCCCAACCTCACGAGACACGATCTCCTTCATCTTCTGTCGGAGCTGCTGCTTCTGGGCGCAGGAGGTCTTTCCCATCAGGTACGTGCTCTTCTTTGTGAAACCCACACAGGACAGTCGGAGCCGGTAGCCGTCGGACGTCGTTACAACGACACGGGCCTCAATCGGGGTCTGAACAGAGGGAATATCATCACGTCTTGGTTAGCACATCCGTATTTGACACGGGGAGGTGAGGACATTTATAAAGGGCTAATGCCACCCTTTCATAGTGTTTCCCCCACATGCAGCATGGCCACCCACTGCTATAGCTTTTTTCTTTCAAAATGAACCTTATATTACAGACGCTTTATATCCAGTCAATTCACACACCTGTGAGTAGTAAAGCGTAGAACGGTAAACAATAACCTTTGTGCTTCATGGCTTACCTGATCATGTCAGCACAACACAAAGGTGTAGGAAGCATGGGGGGGGCAGCCAGGGGAAAGGTGGTTCAAATGTACCCCTCTAAAAATGTAATACTAAAGTCTGTTAATTACCGCCACATTGAAAAACTGTTATTTTGAAAAGCCGTTATTTTGAAAAGGTTGGTTTTTTTGGATGGGCCTATGTATGTTTAATTAAAATGGGGGAATCCTGTGAAATGCCATGATGTTTTTGGTAGATACTGTACCATACTGTGAAATGTCATACCATTACATCCCAATGGCCTAATACAATTTGGCTGTCCTACTAGACAGGACAGGACTAGACAGGCTGTCCTACTAGACAGGACAGGACTAGACAGGCTGTCCTACTAGACAGGACAGGACTAGGCAGGGAAATAAAGAAAATTGTGCTTCACCACCGCTGCTACAACTCCATTCTAGAGGAAACACTGGTACTCGTACACTGCTAGATTTGTTTTGTTCGATGCATTTGAGTTACATTCTGATGAAGTCACAATATAACTCTTTACAGTAAGTATAGTAAAGGGATTCCAGTTTGTTTCAGAGCCATGTTAAGAGTTTGTAAGCAGATTTGGACGATTCTCGCGATAATATCATTCATCGTGATGATTTCGGACAAGATAATCGTAACATGAAATTGTCATATCATCCTACCCCTATCTGGGAGGCCTCGGTGCTCTTCTCCTGGGAGGCCTTGGACCTCTTGTCCTGGGATGCCTTGATAGACTGCACGGCCAGGGGACGCTGCTGCAGCTCTGATGTATGCTCTTCCTCAATGTTACCCATGGTCCTCCTCAGCTAGGTATGGGAGGAGAGAGAGGGACAATCTGTTAATACAAACAGTCAGTGCCACCTGACATTTTCATTTGAAAAGACAGACTAACAAGCCACAACTTGAACGAAAATTAACTACTTTACATTGAGTTCAGTTGACTACCCCCGACGAACCTAACAACAACAAACTAGTGGGCCTGTGCAACATAAAGTAGCATCACTTCTCATGTCCAATATGGCCAGTCTAAAAATGATAAAGTCGCTAATTTCAAAAAGCAGGAATCAAGCAAAGAAGTAGCACTTAGAAATCCATTCTAAAATGAGGGGGGAGTTGGGGCATGAGTGAGTGTGTAGTTAGGACTGACCTTCCAGGGACTTCCTGGGCACCACTCCACGGTGATACGGCGTCTCTCATCACTGCCTGGAGCTTCCTCCTGCCTGGGCCGCTTTGCCGGACGGGACACTGCCCTGGGCATGAAGAGCTCCCGTGCAGTACAGCGGTTGACAGGCTGATGGGGGGGGGGGGGGGCAGGGGAAAGGTGGTTCAAATGTACCCCTCTAAAAATGTAATACTAAAGTCTGTTAATTACCGCCACATTGAAAAACTGTTATTTTGAAAAGCCGTTATTTTGAAAAGGTTGTTTTTTTTGGATGGGCCTATGTATGTTTAATTAAAATGGGGGAATACTGTGAAATGCCATGATGTTTTTGGTAGATATTGTACCATACTGTGAAATGTCATACCATTACATCCCGATGGCCTAATACAATTTGGCTGTCCTACTAGACAGGACAGGACTAGGCAGGCTGTCCTACTAGACAGGACAGGACTAGACAGGCTGTCCTACTAGACAGGACAGGACTAGGCAGGGAAATAAAGACAATTGTGCTTCACCACCGCTGCTACAACTCCATTCTAGAGGAAACACTGGTACTCGTACACTGCTAGATTTGTTTTGTTCGATGCATTTGAGTTACATTCTGATGAAGTCACAATATAACTCTTTACAGTAAGTATAGTAAAGGGATTCCAGTTTGTTTCAGAGCCATGTTAAGAGTTTGTAAGCAGATTTGGACGATTCTCGCGATAATATCATTCATCGAGATGATTTCGGACAAGATAATCGTAACATGAAATTGTCATATCATCCTACCCC
This sequence comes from Poromitra crassiceps, assembly GCF_964638095.1. Classification (NCBI taxonomy): domain Eukaryota; kingdom Metazoa; phylum Chordata; class Actinopteri; order Beryciformes; family Melamphaidae; genus Poromitra; species Poromitra crassiceps. Next base: position 44,082,866 of record NC_139629.1, on the reverse strand, counting down.
TATCTGGGAGGCCTCGGTGCTCTTCTCCTGGGAGGCCTTGGACCTCTTGTCCTGGGATGCCTTGATAGACTGCACGGCCAGGGGACGCTGCTGCAGCTCTGATGTATGCTCTTCCTCAATGTTACCCATGGTCCTCATCAGCTAGGTATGGGAGGAGAGAGGGACAATCTGTTAATACAAACAGTCAGTACCACCTGACATTTTCATTTGAAAAGACAGACTAATAAGCCACAACTTGAACGAAAATTAACTACTTTACATTGAGTTCAGTTGACTACCCCCGACGAACCTAACAACAACAAACTAGTGGGCCTGTGCAACATACAGTAGCATCACTTCTCATGTCCAATATGGCCAGTCTAAAAATGATAAAGTCGCTAATTTCAAAAAGCAGGAATCAAGCAAAGAAGTAGCACTTAGAAATCCATTCTAAAATGAGGGGGGAGTTGGGGCATGAGTGAGTGTGTAGTTAGGACTGACCTTCCAGGGACTTCCTGGGCACCACTCCACGGTGATACGGCGTCTCTCATCACTGTCTGGAGCTTCCTCCTGCCTGGGCCGCTTTGCCGGACGGGACACTGCCCTGGGCATGAAGAGCTCCCGTGCAGTACAGCGGTTGACAGGCTGATGGGGGGGCAGGGGAAAGGTGGTTCAAATGTACCCCTCTAAAAATGTAATACTAAAGTCTGTTAATTACCGCCACATTGAAAAACTGTTCTTTTGAAAAGCCGTTATTTTGAAAAGGTGTTTTTTTTTGGGATGGGCCTATGTATGTTTAATTAAAATGGGGGAATACTGTGAAATGCCATGATGTTTTTGGTAGATACTGTACCATACTGTGAAATGTCATACCATTACATCCCGATGGCCTAATACAATTTGGCTGTCCTACTAGACAGGACAGGACTAGGCAGGGAAATAAAGAAAATTGTGCTTCACCACCGCTGCTACAACTCCATTCTAGAGGAAACACTGGTACTCGTACACTGCTAATTTGTTTTGGTCGATGCATTTGAGTTACATTCTGATGAAGTCACAATATAACTCTTTACAGTAAGTATAGTAAAGGGATTCCAGTTTGTTTCAGAGCCATGTTAAGAGTTTGTAAGCAGATTTGGACGATTCTCGCGATAATATCATTCATCGTGATGATTTCGGACAAGATAATCGTAACATGAAATTGTCATATCATCCTACCCCTATCTGGGAGGCCTTGGTGCTCTTCTCCTGGGAGGCCTTGGACCTCTTGTCGTGGGATGCCTTGATGGACTGCACGGCCAGGGGACGCTGCTGCAGCTCTGATGTATGCTCTTCCTCAATGTTACCCGTGGTCCTCCTCAGCTAGGTATGGGAGGAGAGAGAGGGACAATCTGTTAATACAAACAGTCAGTGCCACCTGACATTTTCATTTGAAAAGACAGACTAACAAGCCACAACTTGAACGAAAATTAACTACTTTACATTGAGTTCAGTTGACTACCCCCGACGAACCTAACAACAACAAACTAGTGGGCCTGTGCAACATAAAGTAGCATCACTTCTCATGTCCAATATGGCCAGTCTAAAAATGATAAAGTCGCTAATTTCAAAAAGCAGGAATCAAGCAAAGAAGTAGCACTTAGAAATCCATTCTAAAATGAGGGGGGAGTTGGGGCATGAGTGAGTGTGTAGTTAGGACTGACCTTCCAGGGACTTCCTGGGCACCACTCCACGGTGATACGGCGTCTCTCATCACTGCCTGGAGCTTCCTCCTGCCTGGGCCGCTTTGCCGGACGGGACACTGCCCTGGGCATGAAGAGCTCCCGTGCAGTACAGCGGTTGACAGGCTGATGGGGGGGGGGGGGGGCAGGGGAAAGGTGGTTCAAATGTACCCCTCTAAAAATGTAATACTAAAGTCTGTTAATTACCGCCACATTGAAAAACTGTTATTTTGAAAAGCCGTTATTTTGAAAAGGTTGTTTTTTTTGGATGGGCCTATGTATGTTTAATTAAAATGGGGGAATACTGTGAAATGCCATGATGTTTTTGGTAGATATTGTACCATACTGTGAAATGTCATACCATTACATCCCGATGGCCTAATACAATTTGGCTGTCCTACTAGACAGGACAGGACTAGGCAGGCTGTCCTACTAGACAGGACAGGACTAGACAGGCTGTCCTACTAGACAGGACAGGACTAGGCAGGGAAATAAAGACAATTGTGCTTCACCACCGCTGCTACAACTCCATTCTAGAGGAAACACTGGTACTCGTACACTGCTAGATTTGTTTTGTTCGATGCATTTGAGTTACATTCTGATGAAGTCACAATATAACTCTTTACAGTAAGTATAGTAAAGGGATTCCAGTTTGTTTCAGAGCCATGTTAAGAGTTTGTAAGCAGATTTGGACGATTCTCGCGATAATATCATTCATCGAGATGATTTCGGACAAGATAATCGTAACATGAAATTGTCATATCATCCTACCCCTATCTGGGAGGCCTCGGTGCTCTTCTCCTGGGAGGCCTTGGACCTCTTGTCCTGGGATGCCTTGATAGACTGCACGGCCAGGGGACGCTGCTGCAGCTCTGATGTATGCTCTTCCTCAATGTTACCCATGGTCCTCATCAGCTAGGTATGGGAGGAGAGAGGGACAATCTGTTAATACAAACAGTCAGTACCACCTGACATTTTCATTTGAAAAGACAGACTAATAAGCCACAACTTGAACGAAAATTAACTACTTTACATTGAGTTCAGTTGACTACCCCCGACGAACCTAACAACAACAAACTAGTGGGCCTGTGCAACATACAGTAGCATCACTTCTCATGTCCAATATGGCCAGTCTAAAAATGATAAAGTCGCTAATTTCAAAAAGCAGGAATCAAGCAAAGAAGTAGCACTTAGAAATCCATTCTAAAATGAGGGGGGAGTTGGGGCATGAGTGAGTGTGTAGTTAGGACTGACCTTCCAGGGACTTCCTGGGCACCACTCCACGGTGATACGGCGTCTCTCATCACTGTCTGGAGCTTCCTCCTGCCTGGGCCGCTTTGCCGGACGGGACACTGCCCTGGGCATGAAGAGCTCCCGTGCAGTACAGCGGTTGACAGGCTGATGGGGGGGCAGGGGAAAGGTGGTTCAAATGTACCCCTCTAAAAATGTAATACTAAAGTCTGTTAATTACCGCCACATTGAAAAACTGTTCTTTTGAAAAGCCGTTATTTTGAAAAGGTGTTTTTTTTTGGGATGGGCCTATGTATGTTTAATTAAAATGGGGGAATACTGTGAAATGCCATGATGTTTTTGGTAGATACTGTACCATACTGTGAAATGTCATACCATTACATCCCGATGGCCTAATACAATTTGGCTGTCCTACTAGACAGGACAGGACTAGGCAGGGAAATAAAGAAAATTGTGCTTCACCACCGCTGCTACAACTCCATTCTAGAGGAAACACTGGTACTCGTACACTGCTAATTTGTTTTGGTCGATGCATTTGAGTTACATTCTGATGAAGTCACAATATAACTCTTTACAGTAAGTATAGTAAAGGGATTCCAGTTTGTTTCAGAGCCATGTTAAGAGTTTGTAAGCAGATTTGGACGATTCTCGCGATAATATCATTCATCGTGATGATTTCGGACAAGATAATCGTAACATGAAATTGTCATATCATCCTACCCCTATCTGGGAGGCCTTGGTGCTCTTCTCCTGGGAGGCCTTGGACCTCTTGTCGTGGGATGCCTTGATGGACTGCACGGCCAGGGGACGCTGCTGCAGCTCTGATGTATGCTCTTCCTCAATGTTACCCGTGGTCCTCCTCAGCTAGGTATGGGAGGAGAGAGAGGGACAATCTGTTAATACAAACAGTCAGTACCACCTGACATTTTCATTTGAAAAGACAGACTAATAAGCCACAACTTGAACGAAAATTAACTACTTTACATTCAGTTCAGTTGACTACCCCCGACGAACCTAACAACAACAAACTAGTGGGCCTGTGCAACATACAGTAGCATCACTTCTCATGTCCAATATGGCCAGTCTAAAAATGATAAAGTCGCTAATTTCAAAAAGCAGGAATCAAGCAAAGAAGTAGTACTTAGAAATCCATTCTAAAATGAGGGGGGAGTTGGGGCATGAGTGAGTGTGTAGTTAGGACTGACCTTCCAGGGACTTCCTGGGCACCACTCCACGGTGATACGGCGTCTCTCATCACTGTCTGGAGCTTCCTCCTGCCTGGGCCGCTTTGCCGGACGGGACACTGCCCTGGGCATGAAGAGCTCCCGTGCAGTACAGCGGTTGACAGGCTGGGGGGGGGGGGGGGGGGGGGGGGGGGGGTGATACATTCAAATTAATTACCTAATTTACATTTTAGGCCTTCAGCTGACACCCTTATGCAAAGTGACTAACAATTAAAATTAGATAAATATCTGACTAATAATGCAGGCAGCATGTAACATAAAGCCTCGAGGTCTGTTAGGGTAAAGACTTGGGATGACAACTTGATTTTCACTTATCGATCCCCTATCGATCGCTGCAGCTCTTAAGTGACAACCTATGTGAGAGCAGCGTTTATAGGAAGCTAGCCGCCGTTAGCGTTACCTGTATCCTTCCAATTGTGTTCGGATGGTGACCTGCGTTAGGCATGGCTGTAGTAAAGACAGCAATAAAGTCCCCGTGGTTTGTTTCTATCTCTACCGTCCACAGACGTGAAGGGAGCGAGACTGAGGATACGTCAGCAGCACAGGAGAGGTGTGTGGATAGTTGGGAGAGACAGGTGAAACTTTCTGACAGCTCCTCACAGCAAAGTCTGTTCACCTCGTTTTTTCTTTTGTTTATTATTACAGGCATTAACAGCAGCATACAACTCTGGGGTTGTTATTGCTGTCATCACTATCGCAATTTTGTAATGGAACAGAAACGACAATAAGGCCGTTACTATAGTTGTCAGCTGCAGGACGGTATATCAACAATATGGCGCTGTCCGGGGTTAGCGAATAAGGTCTATACAGGCCAGACATAAAGTATAGTATCAAAGCAAACTCCTCACCAGTGCTCCCATAGGATTATTTTCATCCAAGCCGTGGTCACCTCCAACTTGGGAACGGGTGGATTTTTCCCCTTTACCTAGGAAAAGTGCATCATTGGTTAACAGATTTCAGAAACTTTTACTAAAGAGATCCAACAGCAACCTGTTTGACAAGTCTGCTGAAGACTAAACCCAGGGTTCATACACATTTTGACCAATGGATTTCCATGACTTTTCCATGACTTCAAAACTAATTTTCATGACCAAACATTTTGCACCAAAGTTTTGGTGCACACATGAAAAAGTGAGTGAGTTACGACATTCTACTTTAAAATGACACTATAGCCTACACTTCACTTACTGTAATGCAGCCTTTACAACCAGGAAAAGACAACATTTATGCTGCATCACCATATCCACATCCAACATCTAACACCTTCTAGTCTCATATCACAATATTGATATACTGTTAAATCAATATATTACCCACCCCTAATATTGAGTGTCAGAATCAACCTCCCAATGATGCAATTTGCAGAAAAAAACGTCATTAGATTTCATTGATTATCAATCACTGCTTTCAACTTCTTTCTGATGTAAATGCACCCTGAGGTCAGTAATTTTAATCACCCACTTTCACTCTTTTGCAGGAATTCAGGTATGTCTTGTGGTTGACGTTGACTCTATCAAGGACCAACCTGTTCCTTCCCTGCTTTTGAGCACTGACCAACTGTAGCCTATTATAACAATTCATGCTTGCTATGCTGATATCACTTATTGATGATGCACATTGCACAGCCATCATGTCACTTTACTACAATAATTATATATTAGAGCAAGAGCAGTAAAACTCTACTGGAAGGCATCCATACTAATGACATATCATTATCAATCATGTGAGGAAGTTACCTGGACTTTTGTTTGATGGTGACAAAACATTAGGCGCCATCTCTCAACGGTTTCAAATCTGTAAAGTAAGGAGAACCCAGATCAGCGACGCCAACTAATTTAACATGCAGTCACTCTGAAACAAGTAACGTTAGCGTAGCATAGTGCTAATATGAGGCAGACGAGATCCGTTAGCTAACTTTGACGCTCCTCGATAACAGCAAACAGGTGGGGCTTAAAACCAGTTAAAATCGGCACTGCGAGCTGTCGTCCATTAACGTACTACTAACGTTACTTTGAATGTCAATTTAGTGTTGGCTAAACAGAACTACATTACTAGCGTCATGTGTTGGAAGTTATCAAGACACTTTAGCTAACGTTAGCATGTTACAGCTGTCGTCTATTAACCGGCTACTCTGAATGCCAATTTACCGTTAGCGAAACAAAACTGCTTTACTACCGTCGGCGTCATGTGTTGAAGTAGTTAAGCAAGACAACGTTAGCATAGACAAGTTAAGCTAGCGTTAGCTCACAAGTTAATAATACTTACAGTCTAAATTTACTGGTGGTGGAATGAATCTGTCTGGCAACTGGCTTGTTAGTTGAAAGTTGGTTGTTGATCAGATCGATCTCTCCTCTCATCTGGTTGTGAGTTGAAAGATGCCGTTAATGACGCTGATCGACGTCACGTGATCGACGCAGGTGACGCAGCTGCCGGAAGTTCTGGTGACTTGGCGGCAAATTTGAAACCATCATGTTTGTAGACAGCAATTAGTATTTGTGGGTGGAGCTGAACTGGTTGCAGAAAGTGACAACTAGCGGCCTTCTCCACATATTTTAAAGCTTTGCCAGCAACACACAGGTTATTACACAAATAACAAGCTAACTCTTCCAATGGGGTGATGTTTCCTGACTGTCAGGATTGGTCTTGCCTGTGCAACATGCAGCAACCACTCCAAATTGGTCTATTGTCAAATGTCAACAGAGGCAGTTCTGAAAATTGAAAAATATAAATATTGGGGGGGGGGGGGACCTCAACAGAGACCGAGGGAGACAACTGCAGTTTTTGGTAATTATTTAGTCAATAAATGCATTTATTTACATTATGTAGGATACACACACACACACACACACACACACACACACACACACACGCGTGTGTGTGTGTGTGTGTGTGTGTGTGTGTGTGTGTGTAAGTGGCGGCTCCTGAGCTAGTTTTAAATCCTATTTGGCATTGTTACGTCCTGCAATGTTTGCTTTTGTCTTGTTCAAGTTCTACCATTTGACCCAGTATGCTCAATGTGTCTCGTTCAAATTGGTTCGAGTATTATGGTGGGACTTTTGGTCATCCTTCACTATGAACGTCAGAGAAGGGCATTACACTGTCATGCTATTGAATATGACCAGTTTCTACCAATGTTTCTCCTTTACAATACATTTAATGTAACCCATGAATATTCTTTTTAAAACAAGCTGAAATGCCATGTCCTGTATTACATGGTCCAAAATTGATAAACCGTCACATCTGCATGAACAAAAGGTTTTCACTACAATGGAGAGACAGAATCACTGCTCATTATGAAGGAAGGCAAGGACCCATGAAATCAAAAAAGAAAGAGTCAACTAAACCACAAGATGGACATCATATTTTTGTTTGTAGTAATGGTGATCCATACATACTGTTTGTATTTGACAGTCCTTCCAACACATGTGAAATATTTCTAATAATAAGACTAATAAGACTCAGGATGGGGATAAAAAGAAAGACAGAAGATGTTGCAGTGATCCCCCCCCCCCTTTTTTCCCCTTATGCATTATTTTTGTTGTTGAATGGACCCTCTAGTGGTCACACAGGAAAGGATTCATAGATTTGATCTGATTATTAAAATGTTATTTCAATAAATCAAAAAATTAGATAGGCCTATGTTCTCAAACATTACCAAAATGAGAACTGATGCTAGCCTACCACAACATTGGCCTTGTCATGTGTTCTTTTTTGATAACTTTCTCAAATCATCAAGTTTACTTATTCACAATACTCTTATATGAATAATTCATAAGAGTATTGTAGTCTACTTTAATGTTTTGATAACACATCCATTTACGGAATACAGATGTAGCTGTTATCAGAGATGGGAAAAGTATTCATAGAAATCCTTGTTAAAGTTCACAGCTAGTTATTAATTTATTATTTTAAAACAGATATTTACAATTACAGAAATATGGTATGTATGGTATAAAACAAACAAAACCCAGAAGAATCCAGAAGAGATTATAAAGACACAAGAAAACATATATGAATACTTTATACATATTTACAAGATAAGATCAAATTAAAGGGATTTCATCACCTCTAAAATTCAACATTTTTAAAACTTATAGAAATATGGGATATATGGTATAAAATGATATAAAACAAACCCCAGAAGAACCCAGAAGAGATTAAAAGACATAAGAAAACATGAATACTTTATACCTAATATTTACAAGATATGATACAATTAAAGGCATTCCATTACCTCAATTTAAAATTAAATTTTTTCAAAACTTATTCCAATTTAAAAATCAGTTAAGTCCACAGGGAACAACTTCCGGTAGTTCCCCTCTTATTTGGATGAAATATCTAACTTTGTTAGAGTTATAAGAAAGATGTGTTTTTCGGCGGGAGACAGTGTGCTGCAGGTGGCTGTACAGGTCTCTCTGGCTGCACTCGCCGGCCCAGGTGAGTGAGAACAGAACGTCCTCCGGTCCTCCTTGAAGTCTTTGTGAGGCGGGCCGGTATGACTCGGATTCAGATCCGGACTGTAGAGAAGAAAGAGACAGATTCAAAATACTGAAACTACTGATGGGTTCAAAACTACAATAAAAATAGTTAAAAGCAGGCAACTGGTCCTTCAACAAAATGATCAACATCTTTACAGACTGCTTGCTCTATGGTTGCTCTATATAATATAGAGCAAGCAGTCTGTAAAGATTTTAGAATATGCTGACTTTGTCTTGGCATCAAAACCTAAAGGCCCTGATACAACATGAGCGCTCTGACAGGGAAACACAGCTGTGGCTTGCCTATCCCAGCGTTGTTGCTGTGTTCTACTTACACACAAACTTGGGCTCCTTCAGCATGATGACCTTGCGGACGTAGACATTGTGCTTGCTAGCAGTGTCTGGAATCCTGGAGCACAAGAGACATTTCACAACACATTAGTTAGTACACAGCACGCCATTAACCATTTATTATTATTCAGTCTATGAGACTGGAGTCTTATGCTGGGATCAGACTACACGAATTCAGCCTGATTTTACAAAGATTTGGTCGCGCGCGACCCTGATGAAAAGACTGGCATGCTAGTCTTTTCATCACGTCTGAATTATTTTCTCATGTAGTTTGATAAACTATTAGGACGAGTTCCTTTTGACTTCAGCTTGAAGTGCGGAAAAACACAGAGCGTCCCCTCCCCGTAACCATAGCAACTCACACACTCTGCCTGCCTGATGAGAGAGGAGAGAGAGAGCAACAGCAGCATGCTGTGAGCTACACACAATCTATTATACTGTAGGCTACAAATATAGCAGGCTAAAAAAACAAAAAACAAAAACACTATTCCTTCAAAGTTGTAGCTGTCATAGATTGTGTTGCATAGTTGATTTCTCTATTGTTATGTGTTATTGTAAGTCACTTTGGATAAAAGCGTCTGCCAATTGACGTAATGTAATGTAATGTAATGTAATGCTAGATTTTGTAACCTATAGGCTATTTTCTGCTGTGGTGCTGTGCTGTCTGTCTTGCCTGCCCGTTTGCTGTCAGTCATGTTTTCACTCCGTGAGGTTATCAGTGTGATTTTGTTTTTCACTGCGTGAGAAAATGGACTTGTGGCGTGCGGGTTGTTGTCGATGTTCTGCGTCAAGAGTTGGCGGTCCTGGTCGGGATCAGACTTGTAGTGTTGCCACTCTCCCGGGCCAAGACAACGTCACAAACTTATGACAGAATGATTGCCTCGTCTGACATGGTGACATCATGCCTCGTCTGACATGGTGACATCATGCCTCGTCTGACACGGTGACATCATGCCTCGTCTGACACGGTGACATCATGCCTCGTCTGACATGGTGACATCATGCCTCGTCTGACACGGTGACATCGTGAAAGACAAAAAATATCGTGTAGTCTGATCCCGGCATTAAACAGAAAGCCAAATTCACAGCAGACAGATGATCTAAAATACAGACATCACTTTGAAATTCTTTGTTTTAATACATCAAGGATTTATAAAGGTCGTTAAAAGAACCGAGGCTGGTTAGTGGTCATTGTTATAGGGCGATAATATGAATACAAAAGCCTCCTTGTGTGGCTTTGTTATTGTGTTGTCATTGTGAAGTGCTTTGTCAAAGATTTGAGAAAAGTGCTGTATGGAAAAAAGCATTTTTCCCCTTCTCTTTTTTAATAATGCACAGACCTGCAGGTCAGAGTCAGCACTGCACCCTGCAGGTCAGAGTCAGCACTGTACCCTGCAGGTCAGAGTCAGCACTGCACCCTGGTAAGAAAAGGTTTATGTCTGATTTAGGAGACATTCCATCGGGGCAGCAGCGATGCTGCAGGCTTAGTACCGATACCTACGCAACTGTGTAGTCACAGCAAGAACATCTCACTACTACAATAAGGCCAGGGGTTCTGTAGTCACAGCAAGAACATCTCACTACTACAATAAGGCCAGGGGTTCCAGGGGTTCCGCGCGTGGGCCTCACAATTACTCAAATGCACAGGCGTGAAGCACTTGAGCAGGCGAGGCATGCTAGAATGATGTTCAAGTCAGACGGAGGGGGGGGGAAATGGTGTGCGTCACTTACAGCTTGTTGACAACTTCCTTCAGGTCGTTGGTCCCAACCTCACGAGACACGATCTCCTTCATCTTCTGTCGGAGCTGCTGCTTCTGGGCGCAGGAGGTCTTTCCCATCAGGTACGTGCTCTTCTTTGTGAAACCCACACAGGACAGTCGGAGCCGGTAGCCGTCGGACGTCGTTACAAGGACACGGGCCTCAATCGGGGTCTGAACAGAGGGAACATCATCACGTCTTGGTTAGCACATCCGTATTTGACACGGGGAGGTGAGGACATTTAGAAAGGGCTAATGCCACCCTTTCATAGTGTTTCCCCCATATGCAGCATGGCCACCCACTGCTATAGCTTTTTTCTTTCAAAACGAACCTTATATTACAGACGCTTTATATCCAGTCAATTCACACACCTGTGTGTAGTAAAGCGTAGAACGGTAAACAATAACCTTTGTGCTTCATGGCTTACCTGATCATGTCAGCACAACACAAAGGTGTAGGAAGCATGGGGGGGGGGGGGGGAAAGGTGGTTCAAATGTACCCCTCTAAAAATGTAATACTAAAGTCTGTTAATTACCGCCACATTGAAAAACTGTTATTTTGAAAAGCCGTTATTTTGAAAAGGTTGGTTTTTTTGGATGGGCCTATGTATGTTTAATTAAAATGGGGGAATACTGTGAAATGCCATGATGTTTTTGGTAGATACTGTACCATAGCCTAGGTAAACCCAGCCCCCACGTGACCTGCTCTCTCAGTTCCCAGTCAGAACAGGTCTGAGAGCAGGTCACGTGGGGGATGGGTTTACCCAGGCTAACTGTACCATACTGTGAAATGTCATACCATTACATCCCAATGGCCTAATACAATTTGGCTGTCCTACTAGACAGGACAGGACTAGGCAGGGAAATAAAGAAAATTGTGCTTCACCACCGCTGCTACAACTCCATTCTAGAGGAAACACTGGTACTCATACACTGCTAGATTTGTTTTGTTCGATGCATTTGAGTTACATTCTGATGAAGTCACAATATAACTCTTTACAGTAAGTATAGTAAAGGGATTCCAGTTTGTTTCAGAGCCATGTTAAGAGTTTGTAAGCAGATTTGGACGATTCTCGTGATAATATCATTCATCGTGATGATTTCGGACAAGATAATCGTAACATGAAATTGTCATATCATCCTACCCCTATCTGGGAGGCCTCGGTGCTCTTCTCCTGGGAGGCCTTGGACCTCTTGTCCTGGGACGCCCTGATGGACTGCACGGCCAGGGGACGCTGCTGCAGCTCTGATGTATGCTCTTCCTCAATGTTACCCGTGGTCCTCCTCAGCTAGGTATGGGAGGAGAGAGAGGGACAATCTGTTAATACAAACAGTCAGTACCACCTGACATTTTCATTTGAAAAGACAGACTAATAAGCCACAACTTGAATGAAAATTAACTACTTTACATTCAGTTCAGTTGACTACCCAACGACGAACCTAACAACAACAAACTAGTGGGCCTGTGCAACATACAGTAGCATCACTTCTCATGTCCAATATGGCCAGTCTAAAAATGATAAAGTCGCTAATTTCAAAAAGCAGGAATCAAGCAAAGAAGTAGCACTTAGAAATCCATTCTAAAATGAGGGGGGAGTTGGGGCATGAGTGAGTGTGTAGTTAGGACTGACCTTCCAGGGACTTCCTGGGCACCACTCCACGGTGATACGGCGTCTCTCATCACTGCCTGGAGCTTCCTCCTGCCTGGGCCGCTTTGCCGGACGGGACACTGCCCTGGGCATGAAGAGCTCCCGTGCAGTACAGCGGTTGACAGGCTGATGGCGGAGGGGGGGGGGGGGGGTGGGGGAAGGGTGCATTCAAATTAATTACCTAATTTACATTTTATAACTCTTTACAGTAAGTATAGTAAAGGGATTCCAGTTTGTTTCAGAGCCATGTTAAGAGTTTGTAAGCAGATTTGGACGATTCTCGCGATAATATCATTCATCGTGATGATTTCGGACAAGATAATCGTAACGTGAAATTGTCATATCATCCTACCCCTATCTGGGAGGCCTCGGTGCTCTTCTCCTGGGAGGCCTTGGACCTCTTGTCCTGGGACGCCCTGATGGACTGCACGGCCAGGGGACGCTGCTGCAGCTCTGATGTATGCTCTTCCTCAATGTTACCCGTGGTCCTCCTCAGCTAGGTATGGGAGGAGAGAGAGGGACAATCTGTTAATACAAACAGTCAGTACCACCTGACATTTTCATTTGAAAAGACAGACTAATAAGCCACAACTTGAAAGAAAATTAACTACTTTACATTGAGTTCAGTTGACTACCCCTGACGAACCTAACAACAACAAACTAGTGGGCCTGTGCAACATACAGTAGCATCACTTCTCATGTCCAATATGGCCAGTCTAAAAATGATAAAGTCGCTAATTTCAAAAAGCAGGAATCAAGCAAAGAAGTAGCACTTAGAAATCCATTCTAAAATGAGGGGGGAGTTGGGGCATGAGTGAGTGTGTAGTTAGGACTGACCTTCCAGGGACTTCCTGGGCACCACTCCACGGTGATACGGCGTCTCTCATCACTGTCTGGAGCTTCCTCCTGCCTGGGCCGCTTTGCCGGACGGGACACTGCCCTGGGCATGAAGAGCTCCCGTGCAGTACAGCGGTTGACAGGCTGATGGGGGGGGGGGGGGGGGGGCAGGGGAAAGGTGGTTCAAATGTACCCCTCTAAAAATGTAATACTAAAGTCTGTTAATTACCGCCACATTGAAAAACTGTTCTTTTGAAAAGCCGTTATTTTGAAAAGGTGTTTTTTTTTGGATGGGCCTATGTATGTTTAATTAAAATGGGGGAATACTGTGAAATGCCATGATGTTTTTGGTAGATACTGTACCATACTGTGAAATGTCATACCATTACATCCCAATGGCCTAATACAATTTGGCTGTCCTACTAGACAGGACAGGACTAGACAGGCTGTCCTACTAGACAGGACAGGACTAGACAGGCTGTCCTACTAGACAGGACAGGACTAGGCAGGAAATAAAGAAAATTGTGCTTCACCACCGCTGCTACAACTCCATTCTAGAGGAAACACTGGTACTCGTACACTGCTAATTTGTTTTGGTCGATGCATTTGAGTTACATTCTGATGAAGTCACAATATAACTCTTTACAGTAAGTATAGTAAAGGGATTCCAGTTTGTTTCAGAGCCATGTTAAGAGTTTGTAAGCAGATTTGGACGATTCTCGCGATAATATCATTCATCGTGATGATTTCGGACAAGATAATCGTAACATGAAATTGTCATATCATCCTACCCCTATCTGGGAGGCCTTGGTGCTCTTCTCCTGGGAGGCCTTGGACCTCTTGTCCTGGGATGCCTTGATAGACTGCACGGCCAGGGGACGCTGCTGCAGCTCTGATGTATGCTCTTCCTCAATGTTACCCGTGGTCCTCCTCAGCTAGGTATGGGAGGAGAGAGAGGGACAATCTGTTACAAACAGTCAGTACCACCTGACATTTTCATTTGAAAAGACAGACTAATAAGCCACAACTTGAACGAAAATTAACTACTTTACATTCAGTTCAGTTGACTACCCCCGACGAACCTAACAACAACAAACTAGTGGGCCTGTACAACATACAGTAGCATCACTTCTCATGTCCAATATCGCCAGTCTAAAAATGATAAAGTCGCTAATTTCAAAAAGCAGGAATCAAGCGAAGAAGTAGCACTTAGAAATCCATTCTAAAATGAGGGGGGAGTTGGGGCATGAGTGAGTGTGTAGTTAGGACTGACCTTCCAGGGACTTCCTGGGCACCACTCCACAGTGATACGGCGTCTCTTATCACTGCCTGGAGCTTCCTCCTGCCTGGGCCGCTTTGCCGGACGGGACACTGCCCTGGGCATGAAGAGCTCCCGTGCAGTACAGCGGTTGACAGGCTGGGGGGGGGGGGGGGGGGGTGATACATTCAAATTAATTACCTAATTTACATTTTAGGCCTTCAGCTGACACCCTTATGCAAAGTGACTAACAATTAAAATTAGATAAATATCTGACTAATAATGCAGGCAGCATGTAACATAAAGCCTCGAGGTCTGTTAGGGTAAAGACTTGGGATGACAACTTGATTTTCACTTATCGATCCCCTATCGATCGCTGCAGCTCTTAAGTGACAACCTATGTGAGAGCAGCGTTTATAGGAAGCTAGCCGCCGTTAGCGTTACCTGTATCCTTCCAATTGTGTTCGGATGGTGACCTGCGTTAGGCATGGCTGTAGTAATGACAGCAATAAAGTCCCCGTGGTTTGTTTCTATCTCTACCGTCCACAGACGTGAAGGGAGCGAGACTGAGGATACGTCAGCAGCACAGGAGAGGTGTGTGGATAGTTGGGAGAGACAGGTGAAACTTTCTGACAGCTCCTCACAGCAAAGTCTGTTCACCTCGTTTTTTCTTTTGTTTATTATTACAGGCATTAACGGCAGCATACAACTCTGGGGTTGTTATTGCTGTCATCACTATCGCTATTTTGTAATGGAACAGAAACGACAATAAGGCCGTTACTATAGTTGTCAGCTGCAGGACGGTATGTCAACAATATGGCGCTGTCCGGGGTTAGCGAATAAGGTCTATACAGGCCAGACATAAAGTATAGTATCAAAGCAAACTCCTCACCAGTGCTCCCATAGGATTATTTTCATCCAAGCGGTGGTCACCTCCAACTTGGGAACGGGTGGATTTTTCCCCTTTACCTAGGAAAAGTGCATCATTGGTTAACAGATTTCAGAAACTTTTACTAAAGAGATCCAACAGTAATCTGTTTGACAAGTCTGCTGAAGTCTAAACCCAGGGTTCATACACATTTTGACCAATGGATTTCCATGACTTTTCCATGACTTCAAAACTAATTTTCATGACCAAACATTTTGTGAAGTTTTGGTGCAGACATGAAAAAGTGAGTGAGTTACGACATTCTACTTTAAAATGACACTATAGCCTACACTTCACTTACTGTAATGCAGCCTTTACAACCAGGAAAAGACAACATTTATGCTGCATCACCATATCCACATCCAACATCTAACACCTTCTAGTCTCATATCACAATATATATACTGTTAAATCAATATATTGCCCACCCCTAATATTGAGTGTCAGAATCAACCTCCCAATGATGCAATTTGCAGAAAAAAACGTCATTAGATTTCATTGATTATCAATCACTGCTTTCAACTTCTTTCTGATGTAAATGCATCCTGAGGTCAGTTGTTTATTAATTTTAATCACCCACTTTCACTCTTTTGCAGGAATTCAAAAGAGTGGTTGACTCTAGGACCAACCTGTTCCTTCCCTGCTTTTGAGCACTGACCAACTGTAGCCTATTATAACAATGCATGCTTGCTATGCTGATATCACTTATTGATGATGCACATTGCACAGCCATCATGTCACTTTACTACAATAATTATATATTAGAGCAAGAGCAGTAAAACTCTACTGGAAGGCATCCATACTAATTACATATCAATCATGTGAGGAAGTTACCTGGACTTTTGTTTGATGGTGACAAAACATTAGGCGCCATCTCTCGACGGTTTCAAATCTGTAAAGTAAGGAAAACCCAGATATTATCTCAGTGACGCCAACTAATTTAACATGCAGTCACTCTGAAACAAGTAACGTTAGCGTAGCATAGTGCTAATATGAGGCAGACGAGATCCGTTAGCTAACTTTGAGGCTCCTCATTTAACGTTAGCAGCAAACAGGTGGGGCTTAAAACCAGTTAAAATCGGCACTGCGAGCTGTCGTCCATTAACGTACTACTAACGTTACTTTGAATGTCAATTTAGTGTTGGCTAAACAGAACTACATTACTAGCGTCATGTGTTGGAAGTTATCAAGACACTTTAGCTAACGTTAGCATGTTACAGCTGTCGTCTATTAACCGGCTACTCTGAATGCCAATTTACCGTTAGCTAAACAAAACTGCTTTACTACCGTCGGCGTCATGTGTTGAAGTAGTTAAGCAAGACAACGTTAGCATAGACAAGTTAAGCTAGCGTTAGCTCACAAGTTAATAATACTTACAGTCTAAATTTACTGGTGGTGGAATGAATCTGTCTGGCAACTGGTTTGTTAGTTGAAAGTTGGTTGTTGATCAGATCGATCTCTCCTCTCATCTGGTTGTGAGTTGAAAGATGCCGTTAATGACGCTGATCGACGTCACGTGATCGACGCAGGTGACGCAGCTGCCGGAAGTTCTGGTGACTTGGCGGCAAATTTGAAACCATCATGTTTGTAAACAGCAATTAGTATTTGTGGGTGGAGCTGAACTGGTTGCAGAAAGTGACAACTAGCGGCCTTCTCCACATATTTTAAAGCTTTGCCAGCAACACACAGGTTATCTTACTGTAAGATAACCTGTGTGTTACAAAGAATTTGTGTAAGATTCTTACACAAATAACAAGCTAACTCTTCCAATGGGGTGATGTTTCCTGACTGTCAGGATTGGTCTTGCCTGTGCAACATGCAGCAACCACTCCAAATTGGTCTATTGTCAAATGTCAACAGAGGCAGTTCTGAAAATTGAAAAATATAAATATCGGGGGGGAGGACCTCAGCAGAGACCGAGGGAGACAACTGCAGTTTTTGGTAATTATTTAGTCAATAAATGCATTTATTTACATTATGTAGGATGTGTGTGTGTGGGTGTGTGTGTGTGTGTGTGTGTGTGTGTGTGTGTGTGTGTGTGTGTGTGTGTGTGTGTGTGTGTGTGTGTGTGTGTGTGTGTGTGTGTGTGTGTGTGTGTGTGTGTGTGTGTGTGTGTGTGTGTGTGTGTGTGTGTGGCGGCTCCTGAGCTCGAACCATGGCTCAAACACAAGGGGGGACTTTGGAAACGCTGACACCCTCACTGGCCTTTCCTCTTTAACACCAATAAACTTGGTTGTGTTTATGCAAGTAAAACATCTTGGTTAGGTTGAAATCTCGACTTTGGAAATGCTGTGATCATGACCGGCTCTCTGGTGTGAAAGGCAGGTGGTTACACCCTCCATCCACCCCGACAGCATAAAAAGCAGATACATTACCAAGGAAATGAAATGCCCAAGGGGGTAATGTTATTGTAACGTACCCCTAAGGGCACAGCCACAGACAGACCCACTGGCACAGACTGTCTGCATGCTGCTCCATCAGTGCCCTACAGGTGTCACTGTCGTAGCATTTTAAGAATATCATGAATACCATGAATTTTATTAAGAAAAAACACATTTGATTGATATTTTATATTAAAAAAATATTATTATATAAAATCCCCCATCTCTTCTAAAAAATAAGGGAGGCTCATCCTCCCTAGCACTACATTAGTAACCTGATATATATATGTGTATAAATATGTATCAGGGTGTGTGTATATATATATATATATATATATATATATATATATATATATATATATATATATATATATATATATATATATATATATATATATATATATATATATATATATATATATACTGTATACCCTGATACATATTACACACTCCGGTGCAGCAGGTGGCGGTATGCACTTATCCACGTTGGATGCGATCCTCCATTCGACAAAAAGAAGAAGGCGTTCTTGAAAGGAGTAGCAGTTTCCCCTCATAAGTTTAATTTACAAACACAACAAGACTCGTATGTGCGGATGATACAGTATTATCACGAACATATAAAGCGGAGCGAACTCTGAGGGGAAGAAGAAGCTCTTGTGCGACTAAGGTGAATGGTTTAGCTGTGAAGCTAACGTTAGCTTAGCTGTGAAGCTAAGCGCCTAACTGCGACTGTTGAAGAGATATTTTGACTTTTTTGAAAGAACGATAGCAGAGTACGAGGAGGAAGCTGCTCGTTCAAGAGAGGATATCGACCGAGAAGGAAAACTGCTGGACGCTGTGCGGTTACACAGAGCAGCCTTGTCTAAAGAAGAGGTTCCCATTGAGCAGCAGGAGTGGAGCTCCAGTCTGGACCAGTGGTCTCTCGTAACTCTCGTAACGGGACAAGCCCTGACTTTTATTGTCACACGAACACCACACAACACATGCATGCGGCCACATGGACCAGGGGGGCCAGAGCCCCCACATATTAAAGAGGAACAGGAGGAACTCTGGACCAGTTAGGAGCAGGGAGAGCAGCTTCAAGAGCTGGACGAGGCTGATATCACCAAGTTCCCATTCACCCCTGTTCGTGTGAAGAGTGAAGATGATGAAGAGAAACCTCAGTCCTCACAGCTTCATCAAAGACAAACTGAGGACTGCAGAGCCTGTAGTGAGCAGCTCAACTGAACAGATTAAAACAGAAGCTGATGGAGAGGACTGTGGAGTATCAGAACCAGCCAGGAACTTAGATCCAGCTAGTAATTTACAACAAACTAGTGATGACAAGACTTCATACTCTTTTGAACCTGAGACTGAAGACAGTGATGAAGTATGGATCGAAACTAGTGAACCTCAGTCAGGTTTCGACTCGCAGAGAAACAGTGAAGTTCTTTGGAAGAAACACTTGAGTCACTCAGTTTGTGGTAATAGATTTGGTGATAAAGCACACTTGAAGACACGGATGATAGTCTACACAGGTGAGAAACCATTTCATTGCTCAGTCTGTGGTAAAGGTTTTGGTTTTAAAGCAACCCTGAAAAGACACATGATAGTCCACACAGGAGAGAAAAATTATTGCTCAGTCTGTGGTAAAGGTTTTGGTCTTAAAGCCACCTTGAAAAGACACATGGTAGTCCACACAGGAGAGACAAATTATTGTTGCTCAGTCTGTGGTAAAGGTTTTGGTCAGAAAGGACAGTTGAAGTCACACATGCTAGTCCACACAGGTGAGACACAATTTAATTGCTCAGTCTGTGGTAAAGGTTTTGAATATAAAGTATACTTGAACAGACACATGATAATCCACACAGGTGAGAAACAATTTAATTGCTCAGTCTGTGGTAAAGGTGTTGGTCATAAAGCAGACTTGAACAAACACATGATAGTCCACACAGGTGAGAAACAATTTAATTGCTCAATCTGTGGTAAAGAATTTGGTCGTAAAGGAGACTTGAACACACACATGGTAGTCCACACAGGTGAGAGACAATTCCTTTGCACAGTCTGTGGTAAACGGTTTCGTCATAAAGGAGACTTGAACAGACACATGATAATCCACACAGGTGAGAAACAATTTCATTGCTCAGTCTGTGGTAAAGGTTTTGGTCTTAAAGCAACCGTGAAAATACACATGTTAGTCCACACAGGAGAGAAAAGTAATACTTGCTCAGTCTGTGGTAAAGGTTTTAATCGTAAAGAAACCTTGAAGACACACATGATAGTCCACACAGGTGAGAAACAATTTAATTGCTTCATCTGTGGTAAAGGTTTTTGTCAAAAAGGAGGCTTGAACAGACACATGATAATCCACACAAGAGAGCAAAACATTTAATTGCTATCTGTGGTGGGCGGATTTGAGTGTTTATGTATGTGACTACTGTGTTTGTATATACACATACAGTATATGGGGGCGGCATTAGCTCAGGAGGTAGAGCTGTTGCGTGGGAATCTGAAAGTTCCCGGCTGGCTCCTCCCGGCAGTGTGTCGAAGTGTCCTTGAGCAAGAGACTGAACCCCTACTCTCTCCCCAGATTCAAATATTATGTTGAATCGCTGCGCTCCACATATTACATAAATGAGTCTGTGCCACTTCACAGCCACTGCTGGTTTTTTAATTGTATTAACTGTACACGACGTGATTCATTTACTTTGCTGTCAAAACTGGTAACTGTGATGATGCTATTGTGAAACACTTTAGGGATACTCACAAGGGTGACACGTTTCTTTCACAGCGATCGGTTTAGATCACGTCACTCTAGAAGAGGTGATAGAGAGAGCTCTCCACCAATTAGAGAGCAGATGGATTTACAAACTCCAAGCTATGACATCTCCAGGCCTGAATGATGCTTATGGGTTATTTTTCTGAGGCCCATACCACGAATGTAGGATAAGCAGATCCAGGATCTGTCCCTTGATCTGGTTTGGCTTAACCAGATCTTTTCATTCCAGCTGAACGATACCACGACTCTGGTTTTCAACTCGGTAAATTGATCCAGGTTTTCTAATCAAGTTGAGAGCGCATGTCTGTCGCTTTTACAGCGATAGACATGCCTATTTCCTCATTCATTCAAAGCGCAAATCGTGAAGCTTTACTGTGTCAGAATCAAAATCCGCGTTGGATATTATTAGTCTGTTCCCCAATGACTGTCTAAAGTTACTGCTTTTTATTCACATCAGTAATTTCTTTGAAGAGTGGTTTCTGTTATGATTAACTAATCTTAGCGGTTTCGCTAAGATTAGTGGCTTAGCGAGCTAAACCACTAATCTTGCTTCGTGGTATAGGCCTCTGTAGTTGCTTTTATGTTTTGTCTGTTAACAGGATCTGTATAGATAGCTTCATTGTTTTCCGGTGGCTGTATTGCTAATACTGGTTGATTAGCCTTTATGGTGATCACCTTTAGACTTGTATATCTTATTCTTATCTCTTTCTAAATTGCTTTTGTCTTAACAATATTTTTTTATTGTATTTTATCTGTCAGTATATATGTTTACTTTACATGACTTGCTTCTTTAGTACTGACCTCTGGTGGTGCTTGTTATGTTAGGAGGGCCTACAGCTTTTTTCATCAACAGGTGTTCGCTATCCTTTTAATTGTCTACCTGTGTGGTTATCCACCTTATTTTTTAATGCCCCACTGTAAAAAAAATAATTGTGGGTACAAGGTCCCTGTTTAACGTGACTTATTGTTGCAGCTTGCCATTTCCTTTGTTATACTCGGCTGCAGACCTATGCTGCAGACCCGAATTATAAACCGGAAACTGGAGTACGTTATAAAAGTTATAAATATAGTCACGTTATAAACAACTAACCAACGCTGGGGGTCCGTATGGAAACAGTGTTACTCAAAATGGTTAAAAGTTAAATCAATTTGGTCATTCAGTGGCGTTTTAAATTACTACCATGTAAAGTAACTATTACGCTAGCCGCTAGCATTAGCCACAGTAGCCGACTACCCACAATGCATTACGTTATCCCAGCACCCGAGTGACACGGCTGTAGAGCAGAATGGCTATGCTGTAAAATCCTCAGACGTTTTTTTTGTCAAGTTAAAACAGTCTATTACACCGGAAGCGGAAGAAGCACCCATCAGGCATCATGGCAGCTAGAAATAAGGTGGATATGGTTTGTGTGAACTGCTTCATTCATTACTGCCTTGATGAAGGCCGTGTGGCCGAAACATGTTGGCTGGCTTTTTAATTTGTTCGGAAATGGACTAAGCCTCGAATTAAAGCTTTTTTAAATCTGAGAAGAGTGCCTTGGTTCAGCCTTTTTTTTTATTATGCATGGCATGTTTTGTTTTCCCTTTATTTGTCACTGGACAGGTTGAATGAGCACGTCCTGTATGTTCTGTACTGTATACGAGGGATCAGCGGAGCAGCATTTTGGTGAACAAACCACGTCACTGGGAGGCAACTGCAATGGAACCCTATGGAGTCCAAGTGGCGTGAGGCACGAGTGTCTGACTCTAGCCAGTTAACTCTGTTTACATTTTTAAAACTGTGACAGTTCACACAACTTTAACACGACATGCATATATTATACGTCAAACTCTTGAGCTACTTCTGCTCTCACTCAGAATGTCAAAATATAAGCGATGTGATGTATAGTTTTTGAGATATTAACGTTTGTTTGGGCATTGGCACAACTCATACTATTAACTGCCGCGGGGGGTTCAGCATTTCTGGGTGTCAAGTTATGTGGAAATATTAGTATGTTCCAGAATTGAAGATCATTAAAACATCACACACATGCACACACGCGCGCGCACACAGTCACACACACACACACACACACACACACACACACACACACACACACACACACACACACACACACACAGTCACACACATATTCTTTATTCTTATCAGTAGTAGTATTTTTACATTCTCAAATAAAATTATTTGAATAGGTTTAATTAGTGCATATAAGCTTCTACAAAATCAGTGCTGCTGATTTTGTTGCAGCTACTTTTGAATGCTAAAATAAAGCTGATAATAATGTACAATTTGATTCTAAAAAAAAATCCCTTTCAAAGTACAACACAAACTGTCCATTTTGCTTCAACTCGACAGTGCTGCTTAATCCAGTACCTTACTTCCTGGAACTCTTGAGAGTAAAAAACTGGTCTCTGGAATGGAGATGTCGTGACTCTTCTATATACATGGCTCTGCTTGTTCCTATTCGTAACACCCCCCACAGGCTGAATGTGCAGAGTTATAAATAAATAAGTCACCTTTTCTGGTAGTTTCATTTGATTATTAATGTTGTGAAACTGCTATTCAGCATTTTCACATGAAAAAGGCAAAAATGAGTCACCACACTCTGTTACCCTTTGAATGCCTGAACTCTCATGTAGAAAACCATTAGGATTTTTGAAAAGGAGGAGACAAACACAGTGTTTTGCACAACGTTATTTATTTGATGATCAAGTGCAACAATCAACAACGACAACACAAACCAATCCACATCTTAATTCATGGTCATCACCTAGAAAAAGGAAATCATAAAGAGATGTTTTAAAATGGTATTCCAGAGGGAAAACTGCACTGGATGCTTCTTAATCACAATATATCTAATCTACACTCATCTGAGCCACACACTAAAAGCGAGATTTAGATGATATTATTCTTGTGCATGTATTTTATGATCATATGTACAAACATGTTGCAATGTAAATCATTCTGGTAAATGACTGCATTTATGACTGCTAATATAACAAACACAACATCAAACATGTTATATACATTAACAAACAAGACTTCAAACCTTTTGGGGGGTAAATATTGAAAATTGGGATGAAGATGTAAAAGTACAAAATGAAACTTTTTGCACAGGGAGCCTTTGAATGTTTTTTAATAGTCTCATGCCAACAGCAGCAGTCCAGTTCCTCACATATTTCACTTTACATTGTATACACACACCATACAGTATGTAAAGGTTCAAGCAACAAGTAATACATGAAAAATGTTCAGGATCTACATGTTGAAAACTAGAATCAGGTGATGCTAAATGTACAAACGTTTTGCACAATAGCCTTCAAATGTTTTTTAATCATTTCATAGCCAAAGCATCTCCCACCAACTCTTCTATTGTTTGCTGTTCAGGGAAATCTAGACCAAAACCATGACAGTGTCATGTCCTGCATTAGCCAAGAACGGAAAAAGTATTATATTATAGGATCATTTTCATTAAAGTCGAGACTAGAGTCTGTTGTTGTTGTTGCTATACTCTGCATTGTCCTGAACACCCAGGACATACAAGGAAGACGGAAGGAAGCAAAAGTAAATAAGATATATGTTTATCAGGCTATAAGAATACTATACTTTGCCATAAAGATACTCAGAGCTATAATTAAATGACATTGAAGGACTTGTTTAAGACACTCCTATTACTATTCATTTATACTATTATCATAAATGTAAAAATGCACAACTCGATCATAGAGTAAGAAATCAAGTGATTTATCCATTGTGTTACATGGTGAACAGCAGATGACCACTGAAGGTGCTGTGGTGATTTGCATTGTCAAACATTCTTGTGTTCTCATAGAGACGCACAACCACAGTATCTCCAACCTCCAGATGCAGGGAGGCACCGTTAGCGGAACTCCCATAGCCAGCTGGCTGATGTTCCCACGCAATACATATCTGCTGTCCATTCTTGACCAAGACAGCAGCTGATGCAGTTGCATGTCCATGTGCACCCACGTAGAACTCGAAGTGGTAGGCACCTCTCACTGGCGCAATGAAGTAACCTGAAGAACATTTTGTTGTACTTTTAAAATCAACTGATACAACATGTGACAAACAACTTGACATCAAATTGATCGCTGGAAGTCATGAGTTTGTAGAATACCTGTGTTTGAGTTGTAGGCATTTCCAATGTTAGTGACGACGCGTTTGTAGACTAGAGTGATCCTTGTGTTATATGGTCCAAGAGTCTGAGAGCCTGAAGCCACCAGAGAGGCTGAGAAAGCCACCTGAGAGACTGAGAGAAAGCAATGTCATCTTTTTTAGTGTGGCCAAGGTTGAAGCAATGAGATTGTTGCAATAAAATGTTTGAGTTTGTGTCAAAATTGCTGTCTAAAATGTAGACGTTTCAGTCAAATTGGTGACATTTAGTCTACATTGGACTTATTTTAAAACGTACTGTACCAAAGTTTTGTGTGATTTAAATGTTATTTTTTGTGAGATCCACAATTTTTAGGTAGGGTTCAATTATATTGTTTTTTCATAGTTTTATTGTCAGTCTTACCTTCTCTGTCTCTCTTCAGAGCCTCCACCTTGGTTTTTGTGATGTCTGATCTGGCCTTCACAGTGGTGAGTTCTACTGCTTGTGCTGAAACCAGGTTAAGAGAAAAGAAAACAGTTAAGTGACATACCTCTCCTCTAATGCAGTGGTTCTCAAATGGGGGGAAAAAAACATGTATTTAAATATTTGACAATTGAAAAAAAAATGCAATGGTCACTACTCATTTGGCTATCTTCCAGGCTTGCTACAGTCAGTGAAAACTTGGAAATTGTGATAGAACTTGAAACTTGTGCACTGTAGTGTTTACTGTCAACTTTACAGTAGCTATTGGCCACTGGCTAGGTCACTGGCTATCATTGTTCTTATGAAATATTATCAGTGATTGTTCACTAACATTATCAGAGCCATTATGATCTCCACACAATACCTCTAAGCCGTGTCTTCATCTCGTTCAGTTCTCTCAGTTGAGTTGCCTGTGCTGCAACAATGGCTGCAACAGAATCATCACAATGTTCATAAAGTGAGCAGAGGGTAGAAAAATATGTCATCTTTTTTAGTGTGGCCAAGGTTGAAGCAATGAGATTGTTGCAATAAAATGTTTGAGTTTGTGTCAAAATTGCTGTCTAAAATGTAGACGTTTCAGTCAAATTGGTGACATTTAGTCTACATTGGACTTATTTTAAAACGTACTGTACCAAAGTTTTGTGTGAGTAAATGTTATTTTTTGTGAGATCCACAATTTTTAGGTAGGGTTCAATTATATTGTTTTTTTCATAGTTTTATTGTCAGTCTGACCTTCTCTGTCTCTCTTCAGAGCCTCCACCTGGGTTTTCACAGTGGTGAGTTCTACTGCTTGTGCTGAAACCAGGTTAAGAGAAAAGAAAACAGTTAAGTGACATACCTCTCATTATGATCTCCACACAATACCTCTAAGCCGTGTCTTCATCTCGTTCAGTTCTCTCAGTTGAGTTGCCTGTGCTGCAACAATGGCTGCAACAGAATCATCACAATGTTCATAAAGTGAGCAGAGGGTAGACAAATATTCACAGAAAAACAGGTGGATCTTCACCATATGTTTGTTTCTTCTCTTTTACTGCACCTTCAGTCTCCTTGGAAATTGTTCAAAAGCATGTTGTGCGTCATTCACATTGACTGTATAAATAATGTCATTCAACAAACAACCAGATGTGGTGGGGAATGCTTCCCTATTATAGGTGTAGTGTTGGTGAATGCAACCCCAGGCCCATGGGAACCCAGTCTATTTTGGCATGGGAAAAAAAATTAATGATAATGATAAGTTGGTTATACAACAATGTTAAAATTGTTTGGCAAAGTTATATGACTAAACCCAGGCAAAAAAACAGCAGCAGGTGGAGGCTTTGGAGCTCTACAAAAGAGACATGTCAACCACCTGAATACACAATATAATCTATTCAAAAGTGTCCGGGGTCTACTCACTGTAGTAGAAAAGAGTCTACAAGTAGCCTACGAAGAAGGGCAAGGAAGGGCTTAGGGCCCCCAGATGTGCAGGGCCGGGGTACGGATTCTGCTCGCCCTACAGAATTTGCTCGCCCTACCGGAAGCGATAATTTTTTTCCCATGATGGCGAAGGCATGACCCGCCCCTCTCTGCCTCTGATTGGCTGACTGTACTCGGCTGCTCTCACCTTCTTTCCAGGCGAGCCAGAAGTATCTCAAACGTGAGCAGCAGGTGCAAAACAATCATTAAATCAACAAGCATGAGGTACTTCATTATATGGAACGTTACAATTGCAAACCCTATATCTGAGTTATTTAGGCCTACTTAGCCTATTGCACAGACGTGTAATTTTTTCTTGTCATTCCAAATTTAATCACATTGTTGCTCTGATTAAGTAGAAGTACAGTTATTTGTGTGATTTAAACGTTATTTTTTGTGAGATCCACAGTTTTTAGGTAGGGTTCAATTATATTGTTTTTTTCATAGTTTTATTGTCAGTCTTACCTTCTCTGTCTCTCTTCAGAGCCTCCACCTGGGTTTTTGTGATGTTTGATCTGGCCTTCACAGTGGTGAGTTCTACTGCTTGTGCTGAAACCAGGTTAAGAGAAAAGAAAACAGTTAAGTGACATACCTCTCCTCTAATGCAGTGGTTCTCAAATGGGGGGAAAAAAACATGTATTTAAATATTTGACAATTGAAAAAAAATGCAATGGTCACTACTCATTTGGCTATCTTCCAGGCTTGCTACAGTCAGTGAAAACTTGGAAATTGTGATAGAATTTGAAACTTGTGCATTGTAGTGTTTACTGTCAACTTTACAGTAGCTATTGGTCACTGGCTAGGTCACTGGCTATCATTGTTCTTATGAAATATTATCAGTGATTGTTCACTAACATTATCAGAGCCAGTATGATCTCCACACAATACCTCTAAGCCGTGTCTTCATCTCGTTCAGTTCTCTCAGTTGAGTTGCCTGTGCTGCAACATTGGCTGCAACAGAATCATCACAATGTTCATAAAGTGAGCAGAGGGTAGAAAAAGATTCACAGCAAAGCAGGTGGATCTTCACCATATGTATGTTTCTTCTCTTTTACTGCACCTTCAGTCTCCTTAGAAATTGTTCAAAAGCATGTTGTGCGTCATTCACATTGACTGTATAAATAATGTCATTCAACAAACAACCAGATGTGGTGGGGAATGCAGGTGTCCGTGGCACTTTGCCAGGGGGTCCACCAAAAGTTTTCAGGAAAATAAAATATTAATTATTTTTTTTGCAAAAGCTTCATAGTTCCACGAACCTATTTGATGCTTTAAATCTAAAATGGTTCATGGATTACATCCTAATCTAAGAAACATATCAATTTAAAAGTCAAGCTACCGTGGAAACAATTAAGCTTAGCCCAAAATCACAAATCAGAATGAGGGGGTCCCCGGTATATTTTCTATCTTGTAAGGGCTCCTTGGCTGAAAAACATTTGAGAACCTCTGCTCTAATGTAAAAAAACAACATGTATTTAAATATTTGACAATTGAAAAAAAAAATGCAATGGTCACTACTCATTTGGCTATCTTCCAGGCTTGCTACAGTCAGTGAAAACGTGGAAATTGTGATAGAACTTGAAACTTGTGCATTGTAGTGTTTACTTTACAGTAGCTATTGATCACTGGCTAGGTCACTGGCTATCATTGTTCTTATGAAATATTATCAGTGATTGTTTACTAACATTATCAGAGCCATTATGATCTCCACACAATACCTTTAAGCCGTGTCTTCATCTTGTTCAGTTCTCTCAGTTGAGTTGCCTGTGCTGCAACAATGGCTGCAACAGAATCATCACAATGTTCATAAAGTGAGCAGAGGGTAGAAAAAGATTCACAGAAAAACAGGTGGATCTTCACCATATGTATGTTTCTTTTCTTTTACTGCACCTTCAGTCTCCTTAGAAATTGTTCAAAAGCATGTTGTGCGTCATTCACATTGACTGTATAAATAATGTCATTCAACAAACAACCAGATGTGGTGGGGAATGCTTCCCTATTATAGGTGTAGTGTTGGTGAACGCAACCCCAGGCCCATGGGAATCCAGTCTATTTTGGCATGGGAAAAAAATAAATTAATGCTAACATGTTAGCCTTCCTTCTGTCATGACCAAGTAGCCCATCTTCAACCTCAGTTCAGCCATCAAGATGCTCATGTCTCCCAGCAAGTCTTTGCCGGTCTGTTGGAGGTGAGAATAAGTAAGTAGGTAAGTAAAGTTTATTATAGCACCTTTCACAGAGCAGAGTCTCAAAGTGCTTCACGTGATCAAATACAGTTAGAACAAGTACATTGAATAGTAAAAGAAAAACACAAGCAAGACAAATAATAATACAGAGATAGATACACAGAGAGAGGAGTGTGCAGCGTCACCTGCCTTGGTTTCAGCGGTGGTTTCATTCCCAGCCTTAGCTCCAGACAGACAGCAGACCAGCAGCAACAGCTGAACAACCACAGTGACCTCCATTACACTTGTAATCTGCTCTTCACCTGTGTTGTTTCAGTTCATCTCGGCCTTATATACTGTAGTGTCTTACCCCATTCAGTCACACACTGTACACTGGGAAACGGGTTTATTCACTTTGATTTATTGATTGATTTATTAAGGTGTCATGCCCTTTTGTCATTGAGACATCCTTGTTCCTCGTTCCTTGTTCCCAGAGCAATTTAGAGAGAGAGTGATGTCAGCGGAGGACCAAAATGCGTGACTCATTTCATTAGCCAATGAACAGCCAGGAAGGGGTCGCGCGCTACTTTTCAATGCTAAATTAAAGCTGATAATGTACAATTTGATAAAAAAAAAAAAAATCCCTTTCAAAGTACAACACAAACTGTCCATTTTGCTGCAACTCGACAGTGCTGCTTAATCCAGGACCTTACTTCCTGGAACTCTTGAGAGTAAAAAACTGGTCTCTGGAATGGAGATGTCGTGACTCTTCTATATACATGGCTCTGCTTGTTCCTATTCGTAACACCCCCCACAGGCTGAATGTGTAGAGTTATAAATAAATGTCACCTTTGCTGGTAGTTTCATTTGATTATTAATGCTGTGAAACTGCTATTCAGCATTTTCACATGAAAAAGGCAAAAATTAGTCACCCAAATCTGTTACCCTTTGGATGCCTGAACTCTCATGTAGAAAACCATTAGGATTTTTGAAAAGGAGGAGACGAACACAGTGTTTTGCACGACATTATTTTTTTTATGATCAAGTGCAACAACCAACAACGACAACACAAACCAATCCACGTCTTAATTCATGGTCATCACCTAGAAAAAGGAAATCATAAAGAGACGTTTTAAAATGGTATTCCAGAGGGAAAACTCTGCACTGGATGCTTCTTAATCACAATATATCTAATCTACACTCATCTGAGCCACACACTAAAAGCGAGATTTAGATGATATTATTCTTGTGCATGTATTTTATGATCATATGTACAAACATGTTGCAATGTAAATCATTCTGGTAAATGACTGCATTTATCACTGCTAATATAACAAACACAACATCAAACATTTTATATACATTAACAAACAAGACTTCAAACCTTTTGGGGGGTAAATATTGAAAAGTGGGATGAAGATGTAAAAGTACAAAATGAAACTTTTTGCACAGGGACCCTTTGAATGTTTTTTAATAGTCTCATGCCAACAGCAGGAGCCAAGTCCAGTTCCTCCCATATTTCACTTTACATTGTATACACACACCATATGTAAAGGTTCAAGCAACAAGTAATACATGAAAAATGTTCAGGATCTACATGTTGAAAACTGGAATCAGGTGATGCTAAATGTACAAACGTTTTGCACAATAGCCTCCAAATGTTTTTTAATCATTTCATAGCCAAAGCATCTCCCACCAACTCTTCTATTGTTTGCTGTTCAGGGAAATCTAGACCAAAACCATGACAGTGTCATGTCCTGCATTAGCCAAGAACGGAAAAAGTCATATT
Organism: Poromitra crassiceps; assembly: GCF_964638095.1. Taxonomy (NCBI): domain Eukaryota; kingdom Metazoa; phylum Chordata; class Actinopteri; order Beryciformes; family Melamphaidae; genus Poromitra; species Poromitra crassiceps. Next base: position 44,052,270 of record NC_139629.1, on the reverse strand, counting down.
ATATTATAGGATCATTTTCATTAAAGTCGAGACTAGAGTCTGTTGTTGTTGTTGCTATACTCTGCATTGTCCTGAACACCCAGCACATACAAGGAAGACGGAAGGAAGCAAAAGTAAATAAGATATATGTTTATCAGGCTATAAGAATACTATACTTTGCCATAAAGATACTCAGAGCTATAATTAAATGACATTGAAGGACTTGTTTAAGACACTCCTATTACTATTCATTTATACTATTATCATAAATGTAAAATGCACAACTCGATCATAGAGTAAGAAATCAAGTGATTTATCCATTGTGTCACATGGTGAACAGCAGATGACCACTGAAGGTGCTATGGTGATTTCCATTGTCAAACATTCTTGTGTGCTCATAGAGACGCACAACTACAACATCTCCAACCTCCAGATACAGGGAGGCGCCGTTAGCGGAACTCCCATAGCCAGCTGCCTGATATTCATATGCAACACATATCTGCTGTCCATTCTTGACCAAGACAGCACCTGAACCATGTGAAGGATGTCCAGCTGCACCCACGTAGAACTCGAAGTGGTAGGCACCTCTCACTGGCGCAACGAAGGAACCTGAAGAACATTTTGTTGTACTTTTAAAATCAACTGATACAACATGTGACAAACAACTTGACATCAAATTGATCGCTGGAAGTCATGAGTTTGTAGAATACCTGTGTTTGAGTTGTAGGCATTTCCAATGTTAATGATGACGCGTTTGTAGACTAGAGGGGTTTTTGTGTTATATGGTCCAAAAGTCCGATTGCCTGAAGCCACCAGAGAGGCTGAGAAAGCCACCTGAGAGACTGAGAGAGAGCAATGTCATCTTTTTTAGTGTGGCCAAGGTTGAAGCAATGGAGATTGTTGCAATAAAATGTTTGAGTTTGTGTCAAAATTGCTGTCTAAAATGTAGACGTTTCAGTCAAATTGGTGACATTTAGTCTACATTGGACTTATTTTAAAATGTACTGTACCAAAGTTTTGTGTGATTTAAATGTTATTTTTTGTGAGATCCACAATTTTTACGTAGGGTTCAATTATATTGTTTTTTTCATAGTTTTATTGTCAGTCTTACCTTCTCTCTCTCTCTTCAGAGCCTCCACCTGGGTTTTTGTGATGTTTGATCTGGCCTTCACAGTGGTGAGTTCTACTGCTTGTGCTGAAACCAGGTTAAGAGAAAAGAAAACAGTTAAGTGACATACCTCTCCTCTAATGCAGTGGTTCTCAAATGGGGGGAAAAAAACATGTATTTAAATATTTGACAATTGAAAAAAAATGCAATGGTCACTACTCATTTGGCTATCTTCCAGGCTTGCTACAGTCAGTGAAAACTTGGAAATTGTGATAGAATTTGAAACTTGTGCATTGTAGTGTTTACTGTCAACTTTACAGTAGCTATTGGTCACTGGCTAGGTCACTGGCTATCATTGTTCTTATGAAATATTATCAGTGATTGTTCACTAACATTATCAGAGCCATTATGATCTCCACACAATACCTTTAAGCTGTGTCTTCATCTCGTTCAGTTCTCTCAGTTGAGTTGCCTGTGCTGCAACAATGGCTGCAACAGAATCATCACAATGTTCATAAAGTGAGCAGAGGGTAGAAAAATATTCACAGCAAAACAGGTGGATCTTCACCATATGTTTGTTTCTTCTCTTTTACTGCACCTTCAGTCTCCTTAGAAATTGTTCGAAAGCATGTTGTGCGTCATTCACATTTACTGTATAAATAATGTCATTCAACAAACAACCAGATGTGGTGGGGAATGCTTCCCTATTATAGGTGTAGTGTTGGTGAACGCAACCCCAGGCCCATGGGAATCCAGTCTATTTTGGCATGGGAAAAAAATAAATGAATGCTAACATGTTAGCCTTCCTTCTGTCATGACCTGCCATAGGCTACTGTACCTTCATTCTGATTCTTCAAGTAGCCCATCTTCAACCTCAGTTCAGCCATCAAGATGCTCATGTCTCCCAGCAAGTCTTTGCAGGTCTGTTGGAGGTGAGAATAAGTAAGTAAGTAGGTAAGTAAAGTTTATTATAGCACCTTTCGCAGAGCAGAGTCTCAAAGTGCTTCACGTGATCAAATACAGTTAGAACAAGTACATTGAATAGTAAAAGAAAAACACAAGCAAGACAAATAATAATACAGAAATAGATACACAGAGAGAGGAGTGTGCAGCGTCACCTGCCTTGGTTTCAGCGGGGATTTCATTCCCAGCCTTAGCTCCAGACAGACAGCAGACCAGCAGCAACAGCTGAACAACCACAGTGACCTCCATTACACTTGTAAGCTGCTCTTCGACCTGTGTTGTTTCAGTTCATCTCAGCCTTATATACTGTAGTGTCTTACCCTGTTCAGTCACACACTGTACACTGGGAAACGGGTTTGTTCACTGAGGAGACGAGACGATGAGATGATAAGATGAGATCAACTTTATTGGCCCAGAAGGGAAATTTGTCTTGGGCAAAAGCGTGACAAAAACACAAGTAAACACAAACAGGACAGACACAGCATTGCACTAGGACACAGTGGGGAGATGCCAACTGAGACATGCAATTGCACAGCCCTATTGCACAATTTGTTTAAATCATACATACCCGTAGGTAAAAATATAAAATCAACAATAAACAATAAAACCAGCAGCGGGATATTGGATAAAAGAGTAAAAGAATAAAACATTAAAATAAGATTAAATGAAAAGTAAAAGAAATAAAATAAGAAGGTAATACATGGGGCTAAGATGACCGTTCCTACTTGTGCAGCGTCACCTGCCTTGGTTTCAGCGGTGGTTTCATTCCCAGCCTTAGCTCCAGACAGACAGCAGACCAGCAGCAACAGCTGAACAACCACAGTGACCTCCATTACACTTGTAAGCTGCTCTTCGACCTGTGTTGTTTCAGTTCATCTCAGCCTTATATACTGTAGTGTCTTACCCCGTTCAGTCACACACTGTACACTGGGAAACGGGTTTATTCACTTTGATTTATTGATTGATTTATTAAGGTGTCATGCCCTTTTGTCATTGAGACATCATTGTTCCTCGTTCCTTGTTCCCAGAGCAATTTAGAGAGAGAGTGGTGTCAGCGGAGGACCAAAATGCATGACTCATTTCATTAGCCAATGAACAGCCAGGAAGGGGTCGCGCGCTACTTTTGAATGCTAAATTAAAGCTGATAATGTACAATTTGATTTAAAAAAAAATCCCTTTCAAAGTACAACACAAACTGTCCATTTTGCTGCAACTCGCCAGTGCTGCTTAATCCAGGACCTTACTTCCTGGAACTCTTGAGAGTAAAAAACTGGTCTCTGGAATGGAGATGTCGTGACTCTTCTATACATGGCTCTGCTTGTTCCTATTCGTAACCCCCCCCCCCCCCCCCCCCCCCCACAGGCTGAATGTGCAGAGTTATAAATAAATAAGTCACCTTTTCTGGTAGTTTCATTTGATTATTAATGCTGTGAAACTGCTATTCAGCATTTTCACATGAAAAAGGCAAAAATTAGTCACCCAAATCTGTTACCCTTTGGATGCCTGAACTCTCATGTAGAAAACCATTAGGATTTTTGAAAAGGAGGAGACGAACACAGTGTTTTGCACGACATTATTTTTTTTATGATCAAGTGCAACAACCAACAACGACAACACAAACCAATCCACGTCTTAATTCATGGTCATCACCTAGAAAAAGGAAATCATAAAGAGATGTTTTAAAATGGTATTCCAGAGGGAAAACTCTGCACTGGATGCTTCTTAATCACAATATATCTAATCTACACTCATCTGAGCCACACACTAAAAGCGAGATTTAGATGATATTATTCTTGTGCATGTATTTTATGATCATATGTACAAACATGTTGCAATGTAAATCATTCTGGTAAATGACTGCATTTATCACTGCTAATATAACAAACACAACATCAAACATTTTATATACATTAACAAACAAGACTTCAAACCTTTTGGGGGGTAAATATTGAAAAGTGGGATGAAGATGTAAAAGTACAAAATGAAACTTTTTGCACAGGACCCTTTGAATGTTTTTTAATAGTCTCATGCCAACAGCAGCAGTCCAGTTCCTCCCATATTTCACTTTACATTGTATACACACACCATATGTAAAGGTTCAAGCAACAAGTAATACATGAAAAATGTTCAGGATCTACATGTTGAAAACTGGAATCAGGTGATGCTAAATGTACAAACGTTTTGCACAATAGCCTTCAAATGTTTTTTAATCATTTCATAGCCAAAGCATCTCCCACCAACTCTTCTATTGTTTGCTGTTCAGGGAAATCTAGACCAAAACCATGACAGTGTCATGTCCTGCATTAGCCAAGAACGGAAAAAGTATTATATTATAGGATCATTTTCATTAAAGTCGAGACTAGAGTCTGTTGTTGTTGTTGCTATACTCTGCATTGTCCTGAACACCCAGGACATACAAGGAAGAGGGAAGGAAGCAAAAGTAAATAAGATATATGTTTATCAGGCTACAAGAATACTATACTTTGCCATAAAGATACTCAGAGCTATAATTAAATGACATTGAAGGACTTGTTTAAGACACTCCTATTACTATTCATTTATACTATTATCATAAATGTAAAAATGCACAACTCGATCATAGAGTAAGAAATCAAGTGATTTATCCATTGTGTTACATGGTGAACAGCAGATGACCACTGAAGGTGCAATGGTGATTTGAATTGTCAAACATTCTTGTGTTCTCAATGAGACGCACAACCACACAATCTCCAACCTCCAGATGCAGGGAGGCACCGTTAGCGGAACTCCCATAGCCAGCTGCCTGATGTTCATACGCAATACATATCTCCTGTCCATTCTTGACCAAGACAGCACTTGATGCAGTTGCATGTCCCTGTGCACCCACGTAGAACTCGAAGTGGTAGGCACCTCTCACTGGCGCAATGAAGTAACCTGAAGAACATTTTGTTGTACTTTTAAAATCAACTGATACAACATGTGACAAACAACTTGACATCAAATTGATCGCTGGAAGTCATGAGTTTGTAGAATACCTGTGTTTGAGTTGTAGGCATTTCCAATGTTAGTGACGACGCGTTTGTAGATTAGAGGGGTTTTTATGTTATATGGCCCAAGAGTCTGATGGCCTGAAGCCACCAGAGAGGCTGAGAAAGCCACCTGAGAGACTGAGAGAGAGCAATGTCATATTTTTTAGTGTGGCCAAGGTTGAAGCAATGAGATTGTTGCAATAAAATGTTTGAGTTTGTGTCAAAATTGCTGTCTAAAATGTAGACGTTTCAGTCAAATTGGTGACATTTAGTCTACATTGGACTTATTTTAAAATGTACTGTACCAAAGTTTTGTGTGATTTAAATGTTATTTTTTGTGAGATCCACAATTTTTAGGTAGGGTTCAATTATATTGTTTTTTTCATAGTTTTATTGACAGTCTTACCTTCTCTGTCTCTCTTCAGAGCCTCCACCTGGGTTTTTGTGATGTCTGATCTGGCCTTCACAGTGGTGAGTTCTACTGCTTGTGCTGAAACCAGGTTAAGAGAAAAGAAAACAGTTAAGTGACATACCTCTCCTCTAATGCAGTGGTTCTCAAATGGGGGGAAAAAAACATGTATTTAAATATTTGACAATTGAAAAAAAAATGCAATGGTCACTACTCATTTGGCTATCTTCCAGGCTTGCTACAGTCAGTGAAAACTTGGAAATTGTGATAGAACTTGAAACTTGTGCACTGTAGTGTTTACTGTCAACTTTACAGTAGCTATTGGTCACTGGCTAGGTCACTGGCTATCATTGTTCTTATGAAATATTATCAGTGATTGTTCACTAACATTATCAGAGCCAGTATGATCTCCACACAATACCTCTAAGCCGTGTCTTCGTCTCGTTCAGTTCTCTCAGTTGAGTTGCCTGTGCTGCAACAATGGCTGCAACAGAATCATCACAATGTTCATAAAGTGAGCAGAGGGTAGAAAAAGATTCACAGCAAAACAGGTGGATCTTCACCATATGTTTGTTTCTTCTCTTTTACTGCACCTTCAGTCTCCTTAGAAATTGTTCAAAAGCATGTTGTGCGTCATTCACATTGACTGTATAAATAATGTCATTCAACAAACAACCAGATGTGGTGGGGAATGCTTCCCTATTATAGGTGTAGTGTTGGTGAATGCAACCCCAGGCCCATGGGAACCCAGTCTATTTTGGCATGGGAAAAAAATTAATGATAATGATAAGTTGGTTATACAATAATGTTAAAATTGTTTGGCAAAGTTATATGACTAAACCCAGGCAAAAAAACAGCAGCAGGTGGAGGCTTTGGAGCTCTACAAAAGAGACATGTCAACCACCTGAATACACAATATAATCTATTCAAAAGTGTCCGGGGTCTACTCACTGTAGTAGAAAAGAGTCTACAAGTAGCCTACGAAGAAGGGCAAGGAAGGGCTTAGGGCCCCCAGATGTGCAGGGCCGGGGTACGGATTCTGCTCGCCCTACAAAATTTGCTCGCCCTACCGGAAGCAATAATTTTTTTCCCATGAGGGCGAAGGCATGACCCGCCCCTCTCTGCCTCTGATTGGCTGACTGTACTCGGCTGCTCCCACCTTCTTTCCAGGTGAGCCAGAAGTATCTCAAACGTGAGCAGCAGGTGCAAAACAATCATTAAATCAACAAGCATGAGATACTTCATTATATGGAACGTTACAATTGCAAACCCTATATCTGAGTTATTTAGGCCTACTTAGCCTATTGCACAGACGTGTAATTTTTTCTTGTCATTCCAAATTTAATCACATTGTTGCTCTGATTAAGTAGAAGTACAGTTATTTGTGTGATTTATACTTTATTTTTTGTGAGATCCACAATTTTTAGGTAGGGTTCAATTATATTGTTTTTTTCATAGTTTTATTGTCAGTCTTACCTTCTCTGTCTCTCTTCAGAGCCTCCACCTGGGTTTTTGTGATGTTTGATCTGGCCTTCACAGTGGTGAGTTCTACTGCTTGTGCTGAAACCAGGTTAAGAGAAAAGAAAACAGTTAAATGACATACCTCTCCTCTAATGCAGTGGTTCTCAAATGGGGGGAAAAAAACATGTATTTAAATATTTGACATTTGAAAAAAAAAAAATGCAATGGTCACTACTCATTTGGCTGTCTTCCAGGCTTGCTACAGTCAGTGAAAACTTGGAAATTGTGATAGAACTTGAAACTTGTGCACTGTAGTGTTTACTGTCAACTTTACAGTAGCTATTGGTCACTGGCTAGGTCACTGGCTATCATTGTTCTTATGAAATATTATCAGTGATTGTTCACTAACATTATCAGAGCCAGTATGATCTCCACACAATACCTCTAAGCCGTGTCTTCGTCTCGTTCAGTTCTCTCAGTTGAGTTGCCTGTGCTGCAACAATGGCTGCAACAGAATCATCACAATGTTCATGAAGTGAGCAGAGGGTAGAAAAATATTCAGAGCAAAACAGGTGGATCTTCACCATATGTATGTTTCTTCTCTTTTACTGCACCTTCAGTCTCCTTAGAAATTGTTCAAAAGCATGTTGTGCATCATTCACATTAAAATTAAAAGAGAGATTTTTTTTTTTTTTTTTTTTTTTTTTTTTTTATTAATCCATAGATAAGCCGCACCGGACTATAAGCCGCAGGGGCCAAAAAACCGGTAAAAAGCCGTGGCTTATAGTCCGAAATTTACGGTGTCATTCAACAAACAACCAGATGTGGTGGGGAATGCAGGTGTCCGTGGCACTTTGCAGGGGGTCCGCGAAAAGTTTTCAGGAAAAAAAAATATAAAAAAAAAAATTGCAAAAGCTTCATAGTTCCACAAACCTATTTGATGCTTTAAATCTAAAATGGTTCATGGATTACATCCTAATCTAAGAAACATATCAATTTAAAAGTCAAGCTACCGTGGAAACAATTAAGCTTAGCCCAAAATCACAAATCAGAATGAGGGGGTCCCCGGGTATATTTTCTATCTTGTAAGGGCTCCTTGGCTGAAAAACATTTGAGAACCTCTGCTCTAATGTAAAAAACAACAACATGTATTTAAATATTTGACAATTGAAAAAAAAAATGCAATGGTCACTACTCATTTGGCTATCTTCCAGGCTTGCTACAGTCAGTGAAAACTTGGAATTTGTGATAGAACTTCAAACTTGTGCGCTGTAGTGTTTACTGTCAACTTTACAGTAGCTATTGGTCACTGGCTAGGTCACTGGCTATCATTGTTCTTATGAAATATTATCAGTGATTGTTCACTAACATTATCAGAGCCATTATGATCTCCACACAATACCTCTAAGCCGTGTCTTCATCTTGTTCAGTTCTCTCAGTTGAGTTGCCTGTGCTGCAACATTGGCTGCAACAGAATCATCACAATGTTCATAAAGTGAGCAGAGGGTAGAAAAAGATTCACAGCAAAACAGGTGGATCTTCACCATATGTTTGTTTCTTCTCTTTTACTGCACCTTCAGTCTCCTTAGAAATTGTTTCGAAAGCATGTTGTACGTCATTCACATTGACTGTATAAATAATGTCATTCAACAAACAACCAGATGTGGTGGGGAATGCTTCCCTATTATAGGTGTAGTGTTGGTGAACGCAACCCCAGGCCCATGGGAATCCAGTCTATTTTGGCATGGAAAAAAAATAATTAATGCTAACATGTTAGCCTTCCTTCTGTCAAGTAGCCCATCTTCAACCTCAGTTCAGCCATCAAGATGCTCATGTCTCCCAGCAAGTCTTTGCAGGTCTGTTGGAGGTGAGAATAAGTAAGTAAGTAGGTAAGTAAAGTTTATTATAGCACCTTTCACAGAGCAGAGTCTCAAAGTGCTTCACGTGATCAAATACAGTTAGAACAAGTACATTGAATAGTAAAAGAAAAACACAAGCAAGACAAATAATAATACAGAGATAGATACACAGAGAGAGGAGTGTGCAGCGTCACCTGCCTTGGTTTCAGCGGTGGTTTCATTCCCAGCCTTAGCTCCAGACAGACAGCAGACCAGCAGCAACAGCTGAACAACCACAGTGACCTCCATTACACTTGTAAGCTGCTCTTCGACCTGTGTTGTTTCAGTTCATCTCGGCCTTATATACTGTAGTGTCTTACCCTGTTCAGTCACACACTGTACACTGGGAAACAGGTTTATTCACTTTGATTTATTGATTGATTTATTAAGGTGTCATGCCCTTTTGTCATTGAGACATCATTGTTCCTCGTTCCTTGTTCCCAGAGCAATTTAGAGAGAGAGTTGTGTCAGCGGAGGACCAAAATGCATGACTCATTTCATTAGCCAATGAACAGCCAGGAAGGGGTCGCGCGCTACTTTTGAATGCTAAATTAAAGCTGATAATGTACAATTTGATAAAAAAAAAAAAAATCCCTTTCAAAGTACAACACAAACTGTCCATTTTTCTGCAACTTGACAGTGCTGCTTAATCCAGGACCTTACTTCCTGGAACTCTTGAGAGTAAAAAACTGGTCTCTGGAATGGAGATGTCGTGACTCTTCTATATACATGGCTCTGCTTGTTCCTATTCGTAACACCCCCCACAGGCTGAATGTGCAGAGTTATAAATAAATAAGTCACCTTTGCTGGTAGTTTCATTTGATTATTAATGCTGTGAAACTGCTATTCAGCATTTTCACATGAAAAAGGCAAAAATTAGTCACCCAAATCTGTTACCCTTTAGATGCCTGAACTCTCATGTAGAAAACCATTAGGATTTTTGAAAAGGAGGAGACGAACACAGTGTTTTGCACGACATTATTTTTTTTATGATCAAGTGCAACAACCAACAACGACAACACAAACCAATCCACGTCTTAATTCATGGTCATCACCTAGAAAAAGGAAATCATAAAGAGACGTTTTAAAATGGTATTCCAGAGGGAAAACTCTGCACTGGATGCTTCTTAATCACAATATATCTAATCTACACTCATCTGAGCCACACACTAAAAGTGAGATTTAGATGATATTATTCTTGTGCATGTATTTTATGATCATATATACAAACATGTTGCAATGTAAATCATTCTGGTAAATGACTGCATTTCCTATGCTAATATGACAAACACAACATCAAACATTTTATATACATTAACAAACAAGACTGCAAACCTTTTGGGGGGTAAATATTGAAAAGTGGGATGAAGATGTAAAAGTACAAAATGAAACTTTTTGCACAGGGAGCCTTTGAATGCTTTTTAATAGTCTCATGCCAACAGCAGGAGCCAAGTCCAGTTCCTCCCATATTTCACTTTACATTGTATACACACACCATATGTAAAGGTTCAAGCAACAAGTAATACATGAAAAATGTTCAGGATCTACATGTTGAAAACTGGAATCAGGTGATGCTAAATGTACAAACGTTTTGCACAATAGCCTCCAAATGTTTTTTAATCATTTCATAGCCAAAGCATCTCCCACCAACTCTTCTATTGTTTGCTGTTCAGGGAAATCTAGACCAAAACCATGACAGTGTCATGTCCTGCATTAGCCAAGAACGGAAAAAGTAATATTATATTATAGGATCATTTTCATTAAAGTCGAGACTAGAGTCTGTTGTTGTTGTTGCTATACTCTGCATTGTCCTGAACACCCAGCACATACAAGGAAGACGGAAGGAAGCAAAAGTAAATAAGATATATGTTTATCAGGCTATAAGAATACTATACTTTGCCATAAAGATACTCAGAGCTATAATTAAATGACATTGAAGGACTTGTTTAAGACACTCCTATTACTATTCATTTATACTATTATCATAAATGTAAAAATGCACAACTCGATCATAGAGTAAGAAATCAAGTGATTTATCCATTGTGTTACATGGTGAACAGCAGATGACCACTGAAGGTGCAATGGTGATTTCCATTGTCAAACATTCTTGTGTTCTCATAGAGACGCACAACTACAACATCTCCAACCTCCAGATGCAGGGAGGCGCCGTTAGCGGAACTCCCATAGCCAGCTGCCTGATATTCATATGCAACACATATCTGCTGTCCATTCTTGACCAAGACAGCACCTGAACCATGTGAAGGATCTCCAGCTGCACCCACGTAGAACTCGAAGTGGTAGGCACCTCTCACTGGCGCAACGAAGGAACCTGAAGAACATTTTGTTGTACTTTTAAAATCAACTGATACAACATGTGACAAACACCTTGACATCAAATTGATCGCTGGAAGTCATGAGTTTGTAGAATACCTGTGCTTGAGTTGTAGGCATTTCCAATGTTAATGACGACGCGTTTGTAGACTAGAGTGGTTTTGTTGTTATATGGTCCAAGAGTCCCATGGCCTGAAGCCACCAGAGAGGCTGAGAAAGCTACCTGAGAGACTGAGAGAGAGCAATGTCATCTTTTTTAGTGCGGCCAAGGTTGAAGCAATGAGATTGTTGCAATAAAATGTTTGAGTTTGTGTCAAAATTGCTGTCTAAAATGTAGACGTTTCAGTCAAATTGGTGACATTTAGTCTACATTGGACTTATTTTAAAATGTACTGTACCAAAGTTTTGTGTGATTTAAATGTTATTTTTTGTGAGATCCACAATTTTTACGTAGGGTTCAATTATATTGTTTTTTTCATAGTTTTATTGTCAGTCTTACCTTCTCTGTCTCTCTTCAGAGCCTCCACCTGGGTTTTTGTGATGTCTGATCTGGCCTTCACAGTGGTGAGTTCTACTGCTTGTGCTGAAACCAGGTTAAGAGAAAAGAAAACAGTTAAGTGACATACCTCTCCTCTAATGCAGTGGTTCTCAAATGGGGGAAAAAAAACATGTATTTAAATATTTGACAATTGAAAAAAAATGCAATGGTCACTACTCATTTGGCTATCTTCCAGGCTTGCTACAGTCAGTGAAAACTTGGAAATTGTGATAGAACTTGAAACTTGTGCATTGTAGTGTTTACTGTCAACTTTAGAGTAGCTATTGGTCACTGGCTAGGTCACTGGCTATCATTGTTCTTATGAAATATTATCAGTGATTGTTCACTAACATTATCAGAGCCATTATGATCTCCACACAATACCTTTAAGCTGTGTCTTCGTCTCGTTCAGTTCTCTCAGTTGAGTTGCCTGTGCTGCAACAATGGCTGCAACAGAATCATCACAATGTTCATAAAGTGAGCAGAGGGTAGAAAAAGATTCACAGCAAAACAGGTGGATCTTCACCATATGTTTGTTTCTTCTCTTTTACTGCACCTTCAGTCTCCTTAGAAATTGTTCGAAAGCATGTTGTGCGTCATTCACATTGACTGTATAAATAATGTCATTCAACAAACAACCAGATGTGGTGGGGAATGCTTCCCTATTATAGGTGTAGTGTTGGTGAACGCAACCCCAGGCCCATGGGAACCCAGTCTATTTTGGCATGGGGAAAAAAATAAATGAATGCTAACATGTTAGCCTTCCTTCTGTCATGACCTGCCATAGGCTAGTACCTTCATTCTGATTCTTCAAGTAGCCCATCTTCAACCTCAGTTCAGCCATCAAGATGCTCATGTCTCCCAGCAAGTCGTTGCAGGTCTGTTGGAGGTGAGAATAAGTATGTAAGTAGGTAAGTAAAGTTTATTATAGCACCTTTCACAGAGCAGAGTCTCAAAGTGCTTCACGTGATCAAATACAGTTAGAACAAGTACATTGAATAGTAAAAGAAAAACACAAGCAAGACAAATAATAATACAGAGATAGATACACAGAGAGAGGAGTGTGCAGCGTCACCTGCCTTGGTTTCAGCGGTGATTTCATTCCCAGCCTTAGCTCCAGACAGACAGCAGACCAGCAGCAACAGCTGAACAACCACAGTGACCTCCATTGCACTTGTAAGCTGCTCTTCACCTGTGTTGTTTCAGTTCATCTCGGCCTTATATACTGTAGTGTCCAGGGCCGTAGCTAGCTATGAGGACGGGGAGGTCCGGACCTCCCCTAATATTTCAGAGGAATTTTTTTTTTATTTTTTTTATTTTTTATAAAACAATCTGCATGGAAAAGCATGAAAAACACGGGATCGCTTTTATTTTGAAACGAAAGGCAGGTCAGGCAGGAAGTCATCTGACGCCGCGTCCGCAGTAACTTGATTCCGAGAGAGCAGCAGCATGGTGGTGAGTGATGACTGTCTGTCTGCCTGGCGAGATAATTGAAGGTGAGCGACCTGCGAGACAGTGAGCGAGTGAACGACAGACAGTGAGTGACACTGACAGATTTTTTAGCAACAACCAAGAAAGTAAGTGTCTAGTCTGTCTCTTAAGTAATGTTACCTGTGTGACACGTTGGGATGCTACTGGCTAATCATGCATGATGCCAATTGCCAAGCTCCCGAAGTCAGGTATGCAGGTGGCTATATGCATGGTTTCAGTTTCATGACCCAATAAGTAACAAAAAGAGGTGGTGTAAAGTTAAAAACAACATAATATATTTTATTTTATTTTTCAATCGTTCCTATCAGGAATAAATAAATGTCCCTCTGTATGTTTTTTTTATTATCGATGATGACTTTGTGTGTTGTGTACGGCTTGGGTTGTGTACCTGTGTTTGAAGGTGTCATTTTGATATGAATTTGGCTAAAACAGTTTGTGTTTGTTAGTTACAATTATGTTGACAGGAGAGCTGAGCAGGTGGTGACATGAAAGAGAATATACTGAATAATGACATCACAACAGTATAATCCTAATGTTGATTTAAAATGATATATTACTCTAAATATGGCTTAAAAAGGGGGAAAAAAAACTCAAAATTTTTTCGCCGCCGAATCCGCCTCCCCTTGCTGGACCTCCCCTATTTCGGAACCCTGGCTACGGCCCTGTGTCTTACCCTGTTCAGTCACACACTGTACACTGGGAAACGGGTTTGTTCACTGAGGAGACGAGATGATGAGATGATAAGATGAGATCAACTTTATTGGCCCAGAAGGGAAATTTGTCTTGGGCAAAAGCGTGACAAAAACACAAGTAAACACAAACAGGACAGACACAGCATTGCACTAGGACACAGTGGGGAGATGCCAACTGAGACATGCAATTGCACAGCCCTATTGCACAATTTGTTTAAATCATACATACCCGTAGGTAAAAGAATATAAAATCAACAATAAACAATAAAACCAGCAGCGGGATATTGGATAAAAGAGTAAAAGAATAAAACATTAAAATAAGAATAAATGAAAAGTAAAAGAAATAAAATAAGAAGGTAATACATGGGGCTAAGATGACCGTTCCAACTTGTGCAGCGTCACCTGCCTTGGTTTCAGCGGTGGTTTCATTCCCAGCCTTAGCTCCAGACAGACAGCAGACCAGCAGCAACAGCGGAACAACCACAGTGACCTCCATTACACTTGTAATCTGCTCTTCACCTGTGTTGTTTCAGTTCATCTCGGCCTTATACTGTAGTGTCTTACCCCGTTCAGTCACACACTGTACACTGGGAAACGGGTTTATTCACTTTGATTTATTGATTGATTTATTAAGGTGTCATGCCCTTTTGTCATTGAGACATCATTGTTCCTCGTTCCTTGTTCCCAGAGCAATTTAGAGAGAGAGTGGTGTCAGCGGAGGACCAAAATGCATGACTCATTTCATTAGCCAATGAACAGCCAGGAAGGGGTCGCGCGCTACTTTTGAATGCTAAATTAAAGCTGATAATGTACAATTTGATTTAAAAAAAATCCCTTTCAAAGTACAACACAAACTGTCCATTTTGCTGCAACTCGCCAGTGCTGCTTAATCCAGGACCTTACTTCCTGGTAAAAAACTGGTCTCTGGAATGGGAGATGTCGTGACTCTTCTATACATGGCTCTGCTTGTTCCTATTCGTAACCCCCCCCCCCCCCCCCCCACAGGCTGAATGTGCAGAGTTATAAATAAATAAGTCACCTTTGCTGGTAGTTTCATTTGATTATTAATGCTGTGAAACTGCTATTCAGCATTTTCACATGAAAAAGGCAAAAATTAGTCACCCAAATCTGTTACCCTTTGGATGCCTGAACTCTCATGTAGAAAACCATTAGGATTTTTGAAAAGGAGGAGACGAACACAGTGTTTTGCACGACATTATTTTTTTTATGATCAAGTGCAACAACCAACAACGACAACACAAACCAATCCACGTCTTAATTCATGGTCATCACCTAGAAAAAGGAAATCATAAAGAGATGTTTTAAAATGGTATTCCAGAGGGAAAACTCTGCACTGGATGCTTCTTATGTAAAGCTGTGACTTAGGACCCAGGTGCAGAGATGACAGACACAAGGAGCAGTTTTACGTCTTTTACTTAGACTTTCAGGCATCAAAAACAAACAAGGAATCTCGTGAAAAAGGATAACAAAGATAGCCTAAACTGTGTCGGGAGCACCGACGGATAAAGTCAATATTTCCCCAAGGAGCCAGGAGCAGGGACAGTCCAAGGAATCTCTCCCATCAGACGAGAGCAAAGAGAGGCACAGCTTCAGGAAGGTTAGGATCAGCAACGGGTTCTGAAAGCAGAAGTGATTATATAGTGTGCCAACCAGGTGCAAGCAATCACAGTGGGATTAGCAGGATTACGTCATTGATCACTCATAGGCTGCCTTCTCCCGCTCCTGTTAGTGGCGCGGGAAGATTGTCTAGTACCACGGACAGCATCGGCTTGGCCTCTGCGTGCTTTGGCCGGTTCAGCACTCTGGACAGTTCCTTCCCTATAGCTCGTAGCGGAGCCACCAGGCCGGACTCCGATGGGTGTGTCATTACCCCCCTCCCTAAGGACGCCACCTGGCGACCCCACGGCTTGACCACGTTGCTGGAAATCCTGGATCAGGGTGCGGTCCATGATATTTCGAGCCGGCACCCAGCACCTCTCCTCTGGCCCGTATCCCTCCCAATCGACCAAGTACTGCATGCTGCGGCGCACCCGGCGTGAATCCATGATCCTCCGGACCGTGTACACAGGTCCTCCCTCAACCCAGCGAGGAGGAGGGGGAGGTGGGACAGGGGGGGACAAAGGACTGGACACCACAGGTTTTAATAGGGACACATGAAATACAGGATGGATTTTCATGGCAGCAGGCAGTATTAATCGGTACGATACTGGACCAACCTGTGATGCCACTTCAAACGGGCCCACGAAGCGCGGGGCCAATTTCTTGCTCTCCACCCTTAGTGGAAGGTCTCTGGAGGACAGCCAGACTCTATCCCCTGGCCGAAAAGGGATTGACGGCCGTCGCCGCCGATTCGCCTGCTGGGAATACCTGGTCCTCGCTCGTAATAGAGCTGCTCTGGCTGTTCTCCAGGTCCGCGCACACCGCCTCACAAAGTCTGTTGCCGCCGGTACCCCCACCTCAGGTTCTTGATCTGGAAACAGGGGCGGCTGATAGCCCAGCTGGCACTCAAACGGGGTCATGCCTGTGGAGGAGGACTTCAGAGAGTTATGTGCATATTCTGCCCACATGAGATGCGAACTCCATGATGAGGGGTCGGAAGCGGCCAGGCAGCGTAATGTAGTTTCCAACTCTTGATTTACCCTCTCAGTCTGTCCGTTTGACTGAGGATGGAAGCCTGAGGAGAGACTGGCAGTGGCACCAAGGAGTTTGCAAAAGGCTTTCCAAAACTGCGCAGAAAACTGAGGACCTCGGTCAGACACTACATCACGTGGGATGCCGTGCACACGGAACACGTGATCCATTACTAACACTGCAGTCTCCCTCGCTGAGGGGAGTTTGGCCAGGGCGATGAACCGTGCTGCTTTAGAAAAACGGTCCACCACTACCAAAATAGCCGTTTTTCCCCCCGAGCGAGGGAGACCCGTGACAAAGTCAAGAGAGATGTGAGACCAGGGACGTCGTGGAATCAGCAACGGACATAGCAAACCTGCTGGACGCTGACGAGGACTCTTGTGTTGTGCACAGGTGACACAGGCTGCCACAAATAGAAGTACGTCCCCGCGGACGTTGGGCCACCAGAATCTCCGGGCGATAAAGTCCAGGGTGCGCCTCCCCCCTGGATGTCCCACCAGCCGAGACGAGTGCCCCCACTCCAACACCCGGGTCCGCACCCCCGGAGGGACATACAGGCGGTTGCGTGGACAGTCCTCTGGCCCTGGGTCAGCATGCTGCGCCGCCTTCACCTCCGTCTCAATCCCCCATATGACTGGGGCGATGATCCGAGATGGTGCCAGGATGAGCTCCGGCTCAGCACCCTTATCTGCAGAATCATACTGACGGGACAGTGCGTCGGCTTTGGTGTTTTTAGACCCCGGCCGATATGACAGAATAAATTCAAATCGATTAAAGAAGAGGGCCCACCTGGCTTGGCGAGAGTTCAGGCGTCTGGCACTTTGGATATAGGCCAGATTCTTGTGGTCGGTCCACACCACAAACGGATGCTCCGCGCCTTCCAGCCAATGCCTCCATTGCTCCAATGCTTCCTTGACAGCTAGAAGCTCCCGGTTGCCCACGTCATAGTTTCTCTCTGCCGGATCAAGCCTTCTTGAAAAAAAAGTACATGGATGCAACTTGTTATCAGCAGGGGAACGTTGTGACAGAATGGCGCCCACCCCCACCTCTGATGCATCCACCTCTACTACAAAAGGCAGAGCTGGGTTTGGGTGGATGAGGACGGGGCCTGTGGTAAATAGCTGTTTCAGTTTGGCAAATGCTTCAGCTGCTTGGGGAGTCCAGCTAAACCGGGCGGGCAGTTTTTTAGTGAGAACATTCATGGGGGCTGCGATGGAACTGAACCCTCGGATAAACCTGCGATAGAAGTTTGCAAACCCCATGAAACGTTGCACTTGTTTAATGGAGGCAGGCTGGGGCCACTCCAATACTGCACGCACCTTTTCAGGATCCATGGATGTTCCGGAGGGGGAGAGGATGTAGCCCAGAAAAGGTACTGTGTTTAGATGGAACTCACATTTTTCTGGCTTGGCGTACAGATGGTGTTGGAGCAGTCTCTTTAGGACACGACGCACATGTTGTACATGTTCCTGACGGGTCTGGGAAAAAATAAGTATATCATCGAGATATGCATATACAAATTTATTCAACATGTCCCGTAGAACGTCATTGATGAATGCTTGGAACACCGCAGGGGCATTTGACAGTCCGAAAGGCATTACCCTGTACTCGTAGTGACCAGTGGGCGTGATGAATCCTGTTTTCCATTCATCCCCCTCTTGGATACGTATCAGGTTGTATGCATTCCGTAAGTCAATCTTGGTGAAGATGCAGGCCCCCCGCAAGTGTTCAAAGGCCGTTGCTAACAGGGGGAGAGGATACCGGTTTTTAACAGTAATGTCATTTAGCTGCCTATAATCAATGCAAGGACGGAGTGATCCGTCTTTTTTCCCCACAAAGAAAAACCCGGCTGAGGCAGGGGATGTGGAGGGCCGGATGAAACCTAACTCCAGTGCCTCCTTTACATCTCCATGGCTGCAGTCTCTGGTGCCGAAAGAGAATATAAGTGTCCCCTGGGTGGACTTGTCCCTTTTAACAGCTTTATTTGGCAGTCATAAGACCGGTGGGGAGGAAGAGTAGTGGCCCGTCTTTTACTGAACACTTCTTTGAGGTCTAAGTATTCAGAGGGAACATTGGTTACATTTATAGACTCACTTTCTTTCACTTCCACGCCCCGAGCTGCTTCTTCTGGGGTTTTTAGACATGAAAACTGACACAATGGACCCCATTCCTCCACCTGGCCTACTGCCCAGTCTAAGCGGGGATTATGCTGCGCTAACCATGGATAGCCTAGGACTAGAGGCAACGCTGGTGAGTCAGTTAAATGGAAAGAAATCTCTTCATGATGTTTTCCCTCTAACACTAATGTGATGGGAACAGTGCAGTGATGTATCTTACCAGACCCCAAGGGACGCCCGTCAAGGGCTGTAATATCCACTGACTCCTCCAGTGGGCGTGTTGGGACACCCCACTGTTTTGCCCAGGTTTTATCCAGGAAATTCCCCGCAGCACCAGAGTCAATGAAACCTTTTAGAGAATGTGTGTTGGAGCCCCAGGATAACGTGGCCGGTATGACCATTCGAGATGGGAAAGAGGGGAGTATAGAGACACGACCCGTCAGTAGCTCCTCTTCTACTGGCGGGCCCCGTCTTTTACTGGCCTCTTCGGACAACGTCACTCCACAATATAGGCAACAGCCCTCCTTCATGCGGCGAGCCCGCTCCTCCGGTGACAGCCTCGCCGCGCCGATCTGCATGGGCTCATCTGTAGGGAAGATCGGCGTGGGAGACACAACCCGACCAGTTTGCTGTCCCAGGAAACTTCCTCTCCTCTCGCGCCGCCGCTCCCGAATCCGGTTGTCTACCCGGATGGCCAGTTTGATGAGTTCCTCCATATCGTCCTGCTGCTCCCGGGCGGCTAGTTCATCTTTGATTTCTTCAGAAAGGCCTTGCTGATATGCGGTGAGAAGAGAGGGAACGTTCCAGCCGCTCGCTACTGCCAGTGTGCGGAACTTAATTGTGTACTCTGCCACCGTCTCGCTCCCCTGTCTGAGGGCGTACAGCCGTTTCGCTGCCTCCTGGCCTGTCACGGGATGATCAAACACTCTGCGTATTTCTGCAACAAAGTTGTGAAAGTTCTGGCAAGCCGCCGCCTGCTGCTCCCATAACGCTGTTGCCCAGGCCAGTGGAGGTCCAGACAGGAGCTGTGTGACAAACAAAACTTAAGCCAATTCATTAGAAAATGTCATGGGCTGAGCACTAATGGCAAGTTCACATTGAACCAGAAACTGTCTACATGTTTCCGGGTTGCCTGAATATTTCTCAGGTGGTGGCAGGTTCGGTTCTGGGAGACGAGCGGAGCTGAGTAGCGCACTGGTAGCGGGAGCGGACGGGGTGGAGCTTGGAGCTGCCTGGGTCTGTAGCGCGGCGGTGAGAGTAGCGAGCGTAGTCCTCATCTCCTGCTGGTGAGTGCTGATCTGCTGGATCTGCCGGAGTGAAGGACCTACTCCCGCCATGGACTGGGAGAGGGCTCGCAGATTGGCCTCCAGAGATTGGATCTGGGTCTGTTGTTCGCCCAGCGTTAATGTCTGCATTTGAAATGCGGTGCGCAATTGTTCCATCTCTGCTGGGTCCATTTAATGGCTGATCCTACTGTAAAGCTGTGACTTAGGACCCAGGTGCAGAGATGACAGACACAAGGAGCAGTTTTACGTCTTTTACTTAGACTTTCAGGCATCAAAAACAAACAAGGAATCTCGTGAAAAAGGATAACAAAGATAGCCTAAACTGTGTCGGGAGCACCGACGGATAAAGTCAATATTTCCCCAAGGAGCCAGGAGCAGGGACAGTCCAAGGAATCTCTCCCATCAGACCAGAGCAAAGAGAGGCACAGCTTCAGGAAGGTTAGGATCAGCAACGGGTTCTAAAAGCAGAAGTGATTATATAGTGTGCCAACCAGGTGCAAGCAATCACAGTGGGATTAGCAGGATTACGTCATTGATCACTCATAGGCTGCCTTCTCCCGCCACTGTTAGTGGCGCGGGAAGATTGTCTAGTACCACGGACAGCATCGGCTTGGCCTCTGCGTGCTTTGGCCGGTTCAGCACTCCGGACAGTTCCTTCCCTATAGCTCGTAGCGGAGCCACCAGGCCGGACTCCGATGGGTGTGTCATCTTAATCACAATATATCTACCGTAATCTACACTCATCTGAGCCACACACTAAAAGCGATATTTAGATGATATTATTCTTGTGCATGTATTTTATGATCATATGTACAAACATGTTGCAATGTAAATCATTCTGGTAAATGACTGCATTTATCACTGCTAATATAACAAACACAACATCAAACATTTTATATACATTAACAAACAAGACTTCAAACCTTTTGGGGGGTAAATATTGAAAAGTGGGATGAAGATGTAAAAGTACAAAATGAAACTTTTTGCACAGGACCCTTTGAATGTTTTTTAATAGTCTCATGCCAACAGCAGCAGTCCAGTTCCTCCCATATTTCACTTTACATTGTATACACACACCATATGTAAAGGTTCAAGCAACAAGTAATACATGAAAAATGTTCAGGATCTACATGTTGAAAACTGGAATCAGGTGATGCTAAATGTACAAACGTTTTGCACAATAGCCTCCAAATGTTTTTTAATCATTTCATAGCCAAAGCATCTCCCACCAACTCTTCTATTGTTTGCTGTTCAGGGAAATCTAGACCAAAACCATGACAGTGTCATGTCCTGCATTAGCCAAGAACGGAAAAAGTATTATATTATAGGATCATTTTCATTAAAGTCGAGACTAGAGTCTGTTGTTGTTGTTGCTATACTCTGCATTGTCCTGAACACCCAGGAAGGAAGACGGAAGGAAGCAAAAGTAAATAAGATATATGTTTATCAGGCTATAAGAATACTATACTTTGCCATAAAGATACTCAGAGCTATAATTAAATGACATTGAAGGACTTGTTTAAGACACTCCTATTACTATTCATTTATACTATTATCATAAATGTAAAAATGCACAACTCGATCATAGAGTAAGAAATCAAGTGATTTATCCATTGTGTTACATGGTGAACAGCAGATGACCACTGAAGGTGCTGTGGTGATTTACATTGTCAAACATTCTTGTGTTCTGATAGAGACGCACAACTACAACATCTCCAACCTCCAGATGCAGGGAGGCACCGTTAGCGGAACTCCCATAGCCAGCTGCCTGTTGTCCCCACGCAATACATATCTGCTGTCCATTCTTGACCAAGACAGCACCTGAAGCATTTCCATGTCCCCGTGCACTCACGTAGAACTCGAAGTGGTAGGCACCTCTCACTGGCGCAATGAAGGAACCTGAAGAACATTTTGTTGTACTTTTAAAATCAACTGATACAACATGTGACAAACAACTTGACATAAAATTGATCGCTGGAAGTCATGAGTTTGTAGAATACCTGTGTTTGAGTTGTAGGCATTTCCAATGTTAGTGACGACGCGTTTGTAGACTAGAGTGGTTTTTCTGTTATATGGCCCAAAAGTCTGATCGCCTGAAACCACCAGAGAGGCTGAGAAAGCCACCTGAGAGACTGAGAGAGAGCAATGTCATATCTTTTAGTGTGGCCAAGGTTGAAGCAATGAGATTGTTGCAATAAAATGTTTGAGTTTGTGTCAAAATTGCTGTCTAAAATGTAGACGTTTCAGTCAAATTGGTGACATTTAGTCTACATTGGACTTATTTTAAAATGTACTGTACCAACGTTTTGTGTGATTTAAACGTTATTTTTTGTGAGATCCACAATTTTTAGGTAGGGTTCAATTATATTGTTTTTTTCATAGTTTTATTGTCAGTCTTACCTTCTCTGTCTCTCTTCAGAGCCTCCACCTGGGTTTTCACAGTAGTGAGTTCTACTGCTTGTGCTGAAACCAGGTTAAGAGAAAAGAAAACAGTTAAGTGACATACCTCTCCTCTAATGCAGTGGTTCTCAAATGGGGGGAAAAAAACATGTATTTAAATATTTGACAATTGAAAAAAAATGCAATGGTCAATACTCATTTGGCTATCTTCCAGGCTTGCTACAGTCAGTGAAAACTTGGAAATTGTGATAGAACTTGAAACTTGTGCATTGTAGTGTTTACTGTCAACTTTAGAGTAGCTATTGGCCACTGGCTTTATTCACAGAAAAACAGGTGGATCTTCACCATATGTTTGTTTCTTCTCTTTTACTGCACCTTCAGTCTCCTTAGAAATGGTTCGAAAGCATGTTGTGCATCATTCACATTGACTGTATAAATAATGTCATTCAACAAACAACACAACAACCAGTCTATTTTGGCATGGGGATTTTTTTTAATGCTAACATGTTAGCCTTCCTTCTGTCATGACCTGACATAGGCTACGGTACCTTCATTCTGATCCTTCAAGGAACCCATCTTCATCTTCAGTTCAGCCATCAAGATGCTCATGTCTCCCAGCAAGCTGTTGATGGCAGGTGGACAGCTCTGTTGGAGGTGAGAATAAGTAAGTAAGTAGGTAAGTAAAGTTTATTATAGCACCTTTCACAGAGCAGAGTCTCAAAGTGCTTCACGTGATCAAATACAGTTAGAACAAGTACATTGAATAGTAAAAGAAAAACACAAGCAAGACAAATAATAATACAGAGATAGATACACAGAGAGAGGAGTGTGCAGCGTCACCTGCCTTGGTTTCAGCGGTGATTTCATTCCCAGCCTTAGCTCCAGACAGACAGCAGACCAGCAGCAACAGCTGAACAACCACAGTGACCTCCATTACACTTGTAAGCTGCTCTTCGACCAGTGTTGTTTCAGTTCATCTCGGCCTTATATACTGTAGTGCCTTACCCTGTTCAGTCACACACTGTACACTGGGAAACAGGTTTGTTCACTGAGGAGACAGAGACATATGTGTCACAGTATGTGATTGAATTACGGTAGTAGGTTTGATTTGATTGATTGATTGGTTTATTAAGGTGTCATGCCCTTCGTCGAGCCCAACCCAAACGGGTTTCCAAGACACACACTAAAGTACAATAATAATACAACATTGACACATGTACAGTGGTACAATTAAATAAATAAATAAAACAGATTGTAGGACATTGTACTGCTCAGACAGCAATACAGAGCAATACATCAATTACTAAACAAAGAGTTTTGCCCTTTCTCCCAAGCTTTACAAATAAACTCTGCTGTGGGGAAGGTTCCTTTTTTAAAGCATAACTCAAGTTTCACATAATCGTCCAATTCAAAGAAGTCAGCATAAATGGAGGACAGTTTACTAAAGAGTACTTCCCTAGCGTCATCATAAGCAGTACAGTAGAACAGTAAATTAATTTCATTTTCAATTTTGCGTAATTCACATAGTAAACAGAGTCTATCTTCTTCAGGGGTTGCTTTATACCTACCAGTCTCTAGTGCTAATGGAAGAGTTCCAGAGCGCAGTTGTGCACACAGATATCCTTTTCGTCTGTTCAAGTCAAACTTCACATAGGGCTCTACACTGTAACTGTCTTTTATGAGACGATAAGTTCTTAATTTTGGTTTATACCATAGGTCGACAGACCATTTATTTTTATACATACATTACTGAACATATTACTCATAGTCTCTCGGGTGTCACAAAGTAGCTTGTTATGAAAAATAAAAGACAAGTCCTTTGAGTAAAATATGGATTTCAATTCATTTGCCCAAGGGTGACTATTGGCAATGTCCCAATTAAATATATTTTTAGTGAGTCTCTGGTCAGACATTCTTACCAGCCTATTCCAAAGTCAAAGCATTTGACCCTTGTGTCTGATGCTTGAGGATTCCCATCCCATGTCGCCACTAATGGCCAACATTGGGGTGAGTTTATGAACTCCCAGAAAATAACGGATGGCTCTAAGATGCACAGTATCACAGACTGAGTGTTCATCCTGAGTGTCCCTTGATCTGGTTTGGCTTAACCAGATCATTTCATTCCAGCTGAACGATACCACGACTCTGGTTTTCAACTCGGTAAATTGATCCAGGTTTTCTAATCAAGTTGAGAGCGCATGTCTGTCGCTTTTAGTGGCTTAGCGAGCTAAACCACTAATCTTGCTTCGTGGTATAGGCCTCTGTAGTTGCTTTTATGTTTTGTCTGTTAACAGGATCTGTATATATAGCTTCATTGCTGTATTGCTAATACTGGTTGATTAGCCTTTATGGTGATCACCTTTAGACTTGTATATCTTATTCTTATCTCTTTCTAAATTGCTTTTGTCTTAACAATATTTTTTTATTGTATTTTATCTGTCACTGTCAGTATACACCTGTCTCAGTTCTGGTTGTGTCCCAGCTGCCTTCAAGCATGATTTGGTACAGCCGCTCATCAAAAAGAAAAACCTGGATCCCTCCATTCTCTCCAACTTCCGCCCCATCTCCCAACTACCCTTCCTCTCTAAAGTCCTGGAGCGAGCTGTATACATCCAGCTACAATCATTCTTGGATAGGCATAACATCCATGAAAAGTTCCAATCTGGTTTTAAACCGCGTCACAGCACCGAAGCGGTTCTCCTGAGAGTGCTAAATTACCTCCTCTTAGCCGCTGACTCCGGTAGTCCTTCCATCCTGGTACTTTTAGACCTCACAGCCGCCTTCGACACCGTGGATCATAACATCCTACTGTCCCGCCTTGAGCATGTTGTAGGCTTCTCAGGTGTCGCCCTAGATTGGTTTAGATCAGTGGTTCCCAACCTACGGTACGCGTACCGTAGGTGGTACTTGCGCCCCCTGCTGGTGGTACTTGGAAGGCTCTGTAAAAAAAAAAAAAAAAAAAAAGTTTTTGTGCAAAATCCATGGTGGTCATTAGTAGTAGTTTTCAAACATGTGAAAGTGAAATAATAATAATAATTATTAATATTATTGGCAGTGTTTCTCAAGGTAGGTGGTACTTGCGCCTCCCCCTGCTGGTGGTACTTGATCCCTGGAATCCCAATATTTAAATTATGAAATAAACCCAACTTTAAAATCAATTGTAAAACATGTTTATCTATCAAAATAATACTACGAATTAAAATAAACTTGTGATCATTGAAATTGAGGTTTATTTTGTTGTCTTGAGATTTAGAAACAAATATTTGTTTCTGACGGACACTATACCTGTTGCGCATGCACATTTACCTGCCCGCCCCGCATGGTTACACAAGTGGTGAACAAAGACGAGGAGGGATGCTAAAGTGGATCAAAACGGGAGGGAATCGTAAAAGAGCTGTAGTAGAGGAGAGCAGCAACGATGAAGCACAAGGAGGTGAAGACAGCAGTCAACCCAGCACAAGTGCAGCTGCAGGTTGCACATAGGCTGCAGGCAGGCGCGGACTGCATAATCGGGCACATCGGGCAAATGCCCGGTGGCCTGGCCTGGCCTGGCCTGCAAAAAAAAAAAAAAAAAAATTGGTGCCCCCAGTCAGGCCACTCACTGAACAGCAGGCCAGGCGCTGCCTACTGGTTTACTAGTGGTTTTATTACTTTATTCAGGGTTAAAGTGGGTGCATCTCATTGTAAAATTGGACTCGGCCCAAATTGGGCTTCAAACGGCCCAAATCTGGCTTCAAACGGCCCAAATCTGGCTTCAAACGGCCCAAATCTGGCTTCAAACAGCCCAAATTGGGCTTCAAACGGCTCAAATTGAGCTTCAAATGGCCCAAACCTTTCACCGTCGCCCTACGGACGCCAGCACGTGCATCAGCCCGTATTGGCTTGGCCTGCTTGCTATGTAATGCCCGGCCTGAATTAGAATCCCAGTCCGCCCCTGGCTGCAGGTTAGAATAAATTTGCCTCCTGCGTGAACTGTGCATAGCTGAATAGACTGTATTTTAACGTCGGTCATATGGTGGTACTTGGAGAGCCAACTACTTTCTCAGGTGGTACTTGGTGTAAAAAGGTTGGGAACCACTGGTTTAGATCATATCTGACTGGCCGGAGTTTCTCTGTCCAGTTAGGCAAAATGTTTTCTTCTGTGGCCCCTCTTACCTGTGGGGTGCCCCAAGGGTCGATTTTGGGCCCCGCCCTCTTCTTAGTATACATGTTGCCCCTAGGTGAAATCCTGACAAAGCATAATATGGCCTTCCACTATTTTGCAGACGATGTACAGCTCTACCTACCCCTAAAGGCCAACAAAGGTAAGACTGCACTACATCCACTCCTTGACTGTTTAGCTGAGATCAAAACCTGGATGAGCGCCAACTTTCTCAACCTAAATGAGGGTAAAACTGAGATTATTTTATTTGGCAACATTTCCCCGTCCCCTGTTGCCGATGCCCTAGGCCCTCTCGGCCCAAACATGCGCTCCTCCGTCAGGAATCTTGGCGTGACCTTCGATAGTGCTTTTAAATTTGACAAACAGATAAGCTCCGTGGTAAAAACCAGCTTTTTTCAACTGAGACTTTTAGCTAAAACGAAACCTTACTTCTCTCGAATGGACCTGGAGAGGGTGATCCACGCATTCATCACAAATCGATTAGATTACTGTAATGCACTTTATGTCGTCTCCAGATGGTCCAAAAAGCAGCTGCCCTGTTTACATTTTAAAAACTGTGACAGTTCACACAACTTTAACACGACATGCATATATTATACGTCAAACTCTTGAGCTACTGCTCTCACTCAGAATGTCAAAATATAAGCAATGTGCTGTATAGTTTTTGAGATATTAACGTTTGTTTGGCACAACTCATACTATTAACTGCCGCGGGGTTCAGCATTTCTGGGTGTCAAGTGACGGCACGCTGATTCGTCCTATGTCCTGCTTCACAGTCTTTCTCTGACCTTTCCCTGATTTACTTTGAAAACAACAATTCACTGTGATGCTGTCAGTCTGAGGCTCCAAGTTATGTGGAAATATTAGTATGTTGTTATGGTTGGCTGAGGTATGCACTCTACTGTTAAGACAGTAAGTTAAGCCTGTTAAGACAGTAAGTTAAGCCTGTTAAGACCAGGGGGTTTCCACCTTTTGTCATTGAGACATCCTTGTTCCTTGTTCCTTGTTCCTATAAATAAATCTGAGAAGAGTGCCTTGGTTCAGCCTTTTTTTTAATTATGCATGGCATGTTTTGTTTTCCCTTTATTTGTCACTGGACAGGTTGAATGAGCACGTCCTGTATGTTCTGTACTGTATACGAGGGATCAGCAGAGCAGCATTTTGGTGAACAAACCGCGTCACTGGGTGGTAACTGCAATGGAACCCTATGGAGTCCAAGTGGCGTGAGGCGCGAGTGTCTGACTCTAGCCAGTTAACTCTGTTTACATTTTAAAAACTGTGACAGTTCACACAACTTTAACACGACATGCATATTATACGTCAAACTCTTGAGCTACTTCTGCTCTCACTCAGAATGTCAAAATATAAGCGATGTGATGTATAGTTTTTGAGATATTAACGTTTGTTTGGGCATTGGCACAACTCATACTATTAACTGCCGCGGGGGGTTCAGCATTTCTGGGTGTCAAGTTATGTGGAAATATTAGTATGTTCCAGAATTGAAGATCATTAAAACATCACACACATGCACACACGCGCGCGCACACAGTCACACACACACACACACACACACACACACACACACACACACACACACACACACACACACACACACACACACACACACACACACACACACACACACACACACACACAGTCACACACACATTCATTATTCTTATCAGTAGTAGTATTTTTACATTCTCAAATAAAATTATTTGAATAGGTTTAATTAGTGCATATAGGCTTCTACAAAATCAGTGCTGCTGGTAGACTTTCAAAACCATGTGGAATAGTGATCACTGGTCATGCTTTACTTCCTTCAGTTGAAAGGTTACCTCCACCAACAGAGTTGGCTGGGGAGGTCATGATTTTGTTTTGTTCGTCTGTTAACCCATTGATACCAGATGCAGCATTTGTGTGTGTATCCCTTTAAGACCGCGAACCGCATCACAAATGAGGGATATACACGCAAATGCTGCATCAGGTATCAACCTGACCTTGTAGACAAGGTCATGGGCCTACTTAGAACTCATTCACTTTCATTGCCCACTGGCCAAAAGGGGGTGTGCCAATGGGCATGGCCAATCACAAAAAGGTTCCCAGCCTCCAAACGGATTTATGTAACACAACAAAATGTTATTATGGTTGGCTGAGGTATGCACTCTACTGTTAAGACGGTAAGTTAAGCCTGTTAGACCAGGGGGTTTCCACCTTTTGTCATTGAGACATCCTTGTTCCTCGTTCCTTGTTCCTTGTTCCCAGAGCAATTTAGAGAGAGAGTGGTGTCAGCGGAGGACCAAAATGCGTGACTCATTAGCCAATGAACAGCCAGGAAGGGGTCTCGCGCTACTTTTGAATGCTAAAATAAAGCTGATAATGTACAATTTGATTCTAAAAAAAATCCCTTTCAAAGTACAACACAAACTGTCCATTTTGCTGCAACTCGACAGTGCTGCTTAATCCAGGACCTTACTTCCTGGAACTCTTGAGAGTACTGTAAAAAACTGGTGTCTGGAATGGAGATGTCGTGACTCTTCTATATACATGGCTCTGCTTGTTCCTATTCGTAACACCCCCCACAGGCTGAATGTGCAGAGTTATAAATAAATAAGTCACCTTTTCTGGTAGTTTAATTTGATTATTAATGCTGTGAAACTGCTATTCAGCATTTTCACATGAAAAAGGCAAAAATTAGTCACCCAAATCTGTTACCCTTTGGATGCCTGAACTCTCATGTAGAAAACCATTAGGATTTTTGAAAAGGAGGAGACGAACACAGTGTTTTTGCATGACATTATTTTTTTTATGATCAAGTGCAACAACCAACAACGACAACACAAACCAATCCACGTCTTAATTCATGGTCATCGGTCAAGGGTGGAAAACTCTGGAACACAATCCCATCGGCCATTAGGGAATGCCCAACACTTGGCATGTTCAAGGGTCAAGTGAAGAGATGGCTGAAGTCCACTCAACTATGCACACATCACTAGGGCATAGAATAGTATGTTTATACTATATGTGTTGTATCTCTGTTTTTTTATTCTTTATCTTTTCTTATATCTTGTCTGAGTGAGTCCTTTATGTGGATCTCACTTTTTAGCTGTATGTTGATCCCAAACTCAGGTTTTAGTATCAGACTGTAATTCCTGTATACTTTGCACTCAGCACTTTTCACTTAGCCATGTAGAGCCATGTAGAGCTCTAACTCAGTTTCTCACTTTGCATTGTGTTTATATTTTAATATGTTTTGTTGCACTATGTAACTTTTTACCCCTATTAGGACTACCTCTCTGCATACTTGCACTTTGTTTTGTGTTTACATTTTAAATATGTTTTTGCTGCACTGTTACTTTTTACCCGTATCAGGACTCTAAGCCTATATCATCGGTCAGGGGGACAAGCAATGGAAATCAGTCCTGTGACGGCAATTGTCGTGCATTTGCATTTTTTTTTAAATGTTCATTAATGTACACCTGTCCCCTATCGAACAAATAAACGAATTGAATTGAATCACCTAGACAAAGGAAATCATAAAGAGATGTTTTAAAATGGTATTCCAGAGGGAAAACTCTGCACTGGATGCTTCTTAATCACAATATATCTAATCTACACTCATCTGAGCCACACACTAAAAGCGAGATTTAGATGATATTATTCTTGTGCATGTATTTTATGATCATATGTACAAACATGTTGCAATGTAAATCATTCTGGTAAATGACTGCATTTCCTATGCTAATATAACAAACACAACATCAAACATTTTATATACATTAACAAACAAGACTTCAAACCTTTTGGGGGGTAAATATTGAAAAGTGGGATGAAGATGTAAAAGTACAAAATGAAACTTTTTGCACAGGGAGCCTTTGAATGCTTTTTAATAGTCTCATGCCAACAGCAGCAGTCCAGTTCCTCACATATTTCACTTTACATTGTATACACACACCATATGTAAAGGTTCAAGCAACAAGTAATACATGAAAAATGTTCAGGATCTACATGTTGAAAACTGGAATCAGGTGATGCTAAATGTACAAATGTTTTGCACAATAGCCTTCAAATGTTTTTTAATCATTTCATAGCCAAAGCATCTCCCACCAACTCTTCTATTGTTTGCTGTTCAGGGAAATCTAGACCAAAACCATGACAGTGTCATGTCCTGCATTAGCCAAGAACGGAAAAAGTATTATATTATAGGATCATTTTCATTAAAGTCGAGACTAGAGTCTGTTGTTGTTGTTGCTATACTCTGCATTGTCCTGAACACCCAGGACATACAAGGAAGACGGAAGGAAGCAAAAGTAAATAAGATATATGTTTATCAGGTTACAAGAATACTATACTTTGCCATAAAGATACTCAGAGCTATAATTAAATGACATTGAAGGACTTGTTTAAGACACTCCTATTACTATTCATTTATACTATTATCATACATTTAAAAAAACAGAAATCTAGATACATATAAGAATGCCCAACTAGATCATAGAGTAAGAAATCAAGTGATTTATCCATTGTGTTACATGGTGAACAGCAGATGACCACTGAAGGTGCTGTGGTGATTTCCATTGTCAAACACTCTTGTGGTCAGAAAGAGACGCACAACTACAACATCTCCAACCTCCAGATGCAGGGAGGCGCCGTTAGCGGAACTCACAAAGCCAGCTGCCTGATGTTCATACGCAGTACATATATGCCATCCATTCTTGACCAAGACAGCACCTGAAGGACGTGAATGTCCAAATGCACCCACGTAGAACTCGAAGTGGTAGGCACCTCTCACTGGCGCAATGAAGGAACCTGAAGAACATTTTGTTGTACTTTTACTTTTAAAATCAACTGATACAACATGTGACAAACAACTTGACATCAAATTGATTGCTGGAAGTCATGAGTTT
Source organism: Poromitra crassiceps (assembly GCF_964638095.1). Lineage (NCBI taxonomy): Eukaryota > Metazoa > Chordata > Actinopteri > Beryciformes > Melamphaidae > Poromitra > Poromitra crassiceps. The sequence continues at coordinate 44,020,868 of NC_139629.1, read as the reverse complement.
GTAGAATACCTGTGTTTGAGTTGTAGGCATTTCCAATGTTAGTGACGACGCGTTTGTAGACTAGAGTGGTCATTGTCTTATATGGTCCAAGAGTCTGTTGGCCTGAAGCCACCAGAGAGGCTGAGAAAGCCACCTGAGAGACTGAGAGAGAGCAATGTTATCTTTTTTAGTGCGGCCAAGGTTGAAGCAATGGAGATTGTTGCAATAAAATGTTTGAGTTTGTGTCAAAATTGCTGTCTAAAATGTAGACGTTTCAGTCAAATTGGTGACATTTAGTCTACATTGGACTTATTTTAAAACGTACTGTACCAAAGTTTTGTGTGATTTAAATGTTATTTTTTGTGAGATCCACAATTTTTAGGTAGGGTTCAATTATATTGTTTTTTTCATAGTTTTATTGTCAGTCTTACCTTCTCTGTCTCTCTTCAGAGCCTCCACCTGGGTTTTTGTGATGTCTGATCTGGCCTTCACAGTGGTGAGTTCTACTGCTTGTGCTGAAACCAGGTTAAGAGAAAAGAAAACAGTTAAGTGACATACCTCTCCTCTAATGCAGTGGTTCTCAAATGGGGGGAAAAAAACATGTATTTAAATATTTGACAATTGAAAAAAAAAAATGCAATGGTCACTACTCATTTGGCTATCTTCCAGGCTTGCTACAGTCAGTGAAAACTTGGAAATTGTGATAGAACTTGAAACTTGTGCACTGTAGTGTTTACTGTCAACTTTCCAGTAGCTATTGGTCACTGGCTAGGTCACTGGCTATCATTGTTCTTATGAAATATTATCAGTGATTGTTCACTAACATTATCAGAGCCAGTATGATCTCCACACAATACCTCTAAGCCGTGTCTTCATCTCGTTCAGTTCTCTCAGTTGAGTTGCCTGTGCTGCAACATTGGCTGCAACAGAATCATCACAATGTTCATAAAGTGAGCAGAGGGTAGAAAAAGATTCACAGCAAAACAGGTGGATCTTCACCATATGTTTGTTTCTTCTCTTTTACTGCACCTTCAGTCTCCTTAGAAATTGTTCAAAAGCATGTTGTGCGTCATTCACATTGACTGTATAAATAATGTCATTCAACAAACAACCAGATGTGGTGGGGAATGCAGGTGTCCGTGGCACTTTGCCAGGGGGTCCGCGAAAAGTTTTCAGGAAAATAAAATATTAAAAAAAATTTTTGCAAAAGCTTCATAGTTCCACGAACCTATTTGATGCTTTAAATCTAAAATGGTTCATGGATTACATCCTAATCTAAGAAACATATCAATTTAAAAGTCAAGCTACCGTGGAAACAATTAAGCTTAGCCCAAAATCACAAATCAGAATGAGGGGGTCCCCGGTATATTTTCTATCTTGTAAGGGCTCCTTGGCTGAAAAACATTGAGAACCTCTGCTCTAATGTAAAAAAACAACATGTATTTAAATATTTGACAATTGAAAAAAAAATGCAATGGTCACTACTCATTTGGCTATCTTCCAGGCTTGCTACAGTCAGTGAAAACTTGGAAATTGTGATAGAACTTGAAACTTGTGCACTGTAGTGTTTACTGTCAACTTTACAGTAGCTATTGGCCACTGGCTAGGTCACTGGCTATCATTGTTCTTATGAAATATTATCAGTGATTGTTCACTAACATTATCAGAGCCATTATGATCTCCACACAATACCTCTAAGCCGTGTCTTCATCTTGTTCAGTTCTCTCAGTTGAGTTGCCTGTGCTGCAACATTGGCTGCAACAGAATCATCACAATGTTCATAAAGTGAGCAGAGGGTAGAAAAAGATTCACAGCAAAACAGGTGGATCTTCACCATATGTTTGTTTCTTCTCTTTTACTGCACCTTCAGTCTCCTTAGAAATTGTTCAAAAGCATGTTGTGCGTCATTCACATTGACTGTATAAATAATGTCATTCAACAAACAACCAGATGTGGTGGGGAATGCAGGTGTCCGTGGCACTTTGCCAGGGGGTCCGCGAAAAGTTTTCAGGAAAATAAAATATTAAAACATTTTTTTGCAAAAGCTCCATAGTTCCACGAACCTATTTGATGCTTTAAATCTAAAATGGTTCATGGATTACATCCTAATCTAAGAAACATATCAATTTAAAAGTCAAGCTACCATGGAAACAATTAAGCTTAGCCCAAAATCACAAATCAGAATGAGGGGGTCCCCGGTATATTTTCTATCTTGTAAGGGCTCCTTGGCTGAAAAACATTTGAGAACCTCTGCTCTAATGTAAAAAACAACAACATGTATTTAAATATTTGACAATTGAAAAAAAAAATGCAATGGTCACTACTCATTTGGCTATCTTCCAGGCTTGCTACAGTCAGTGAAAACTTGGAAATCGTGATAGAACTTGAAACTTGTGCACTGTAGTGTTTACTGTCAACTTTACAGTAGCTATTGGTCACTGGCTAGGTCACTGGCTATCATTGTTCTTATGAAATATTATCAGTGATTGTTCACTAACATTATCAGAGCCATTATGATCTCCACACAATACCTCTAAGCCGTGTCTTCATCTCGTTCAGTTCTCTCAGTTGAGTTGCCTGTGCTGCAACAATGGCTGCAACAGAATAATCACAATGTTCATAAAGTGAGCAGAGGGTAGAAAAATATGTCATCTTTTTTAGTGTGGCCAAGGTTGAAGCAATGAGATTGTTGCGATAAAATGTTTGAGTTTGTGTCAAAATTGCTGTCTAAAATGTAGACGTTTCAGTCAAATTGGTGACATTTAGTCTACATTGGACTTATTTTAAAATGTACTGTACCAAAGTTTTGTGTGATTTAAATGTTATTTTTTGTGAGATCCACAATTTTTAGGTAGGGTTCAATTATATTGTTTTTTTCATAGTTTTATTGTCAGTCTTACCTTCTCTGTCTCTCTTCAGAGCCTCCACCTGGGTTTTTGTGATGTTTGATCTGGCCTTCACAGTGGTGAGTTCTACTGCTTGTGCTGAAACCAGGTTAACCTGTTAACCCCTAAGCCCATTTTTCAGCTCACCTGCCGAAAATGACATGCCTGAACTGAATTGAGTATATCTCCACAACTACAGGGTATTTTCCGAAAATTATTTTTTTCAAAAGCTAGCCAACACCTGTGAGATTGCTGTAAAAGTGTCAGAATTAATTACAAATGTACTGTATCAGAGTAAAATCAGTTAGAACATGGCAAAAAATTAAAAATTCAAGCTCCGCCCAAAAAAAACAACACTATTTTGGATGAAAAGCACCTGAAAATCATGGGTTGGTAGCCAAATTATTCTATGGAGCAGTAGACTAATATCTTATGAGTGCTTGTATCAAAGGAAATCCTTAGAAAGTGAACCAGAGCAATTGTACAGATGATTTACTACATGTAGGCCCAGGCGGACATGATCTGGGCACAATTTGGGTATCATGGGTGCCATTTGACTTTTCTATGGTAGAACACTGAAATACCTTTTTTTTCTCCTACTTACATATCACTATAGGTACTCAGTTAATATGCGTTATGGTTTGGATAACCCTCAAGCGTTATATCTGTATTTTTACTCTGTGAAATGCATCAGAAAAGCCTCTTGAAATTGCAGGCAAAGCTTGGGACGTTACGCAGAGGGATATCTCGGGACCCCATTGGCCGATTTCGATGATTGACACCTCTATGGAAGCGTCAGAGCCAATAGAATCGACATAAACTGAAAGAATTTATGTCAGACCGTTTTCCAGGAAATGCTGTCGACTGAGCCCAAAGCTCGTCTATTCTGTGAAGATGACCACTCCATGTAAAATCCTCCATATGGCTTTGTAAACACGATGACTGTAAAAAAACAACACTTTAAGATGATGAAGAGGCATTAGGAGTAGCAATTAGTAGCGTTTTTATGAAGTCAAACACAACTTTTGATTTGAAAACAGCAAAGGTAAGACATAACTTGTAGTTTTATCTGTAAAACGTTAAAACTTTTTTGCTGTTCTTTGACAGCCTACTGAGTGAGTTTTCATCTCTCAGAGACGATCTATACCTCTTTGGAAAGAGCAGAGCCTTAGCTATCCAAAGCCGCCTCGTTTGGAGAGAAAAGATTCACTCGCAAAAACAAATCACCACATAAACGCAGGCATGCACGGTTTTCTTGTTTTTGCTACATGGTGATATTGTTGCTTGGGGTTGGAATTATTTTTCGTTTGAATACAAATGCTTGTCAGAGTCTTGTAGCCACATTTCTTCCTGACATTTTGGTGTACTGTATGTCTCGCTGCCTGCTTCCTAGGCTGCTGTAGATAGTCATTTGTGAGAGATGACAAGGGCTCAGCCCGCCGGCGGGCCCGCTAGGGGGGAAGAGGTTAAGAGAAAAGAAAACAGTTAAGTGACATACCTCTCATTATGATCTCCACACAATACCTCTAAGCCGTGTCTTCGTCTCGTTCAGTTCTCTCAGTTGAGTTGCCTGTGCTGCAACAATGGCTGCAACAGAATCATCACAATGTTCATAAAGTGAGCAGAGGGTAGAAAAAGATTCACAGCAAAACAGGTGGATCTTCACCATATGTATGTTTCTTCTCTTTTACTGCACCTTCAGTCTCCTTAGAAATTGTTCAAAAGCATGTTGTGCGTCATTCACATTGACTGTATAAATAATGTCATTCAACAAACAACCAGATGTGGTGGGGAATGCTTCCCTATTATAGGTGTAGTGTTGGTGAATGCAACCCCAGGCCCATGGGAACCCAGTCTATTTTGGCATGGGAAAAAAATTAATGATAATGATAAGTTGGTTATACAACAATGTTAAAATTGTTTGACAAAGTTATATGACTAAACCCAGGCAAAAAAACAGCAGCAGGTGGAGGCTTTGGAGCTCTACAAAAGAGACATGTCAACCACCTGAATACACAATATAATCTATTCAAAAGTGTCCGGGGTCTACTCACTGTAGTAGAAAAGAGTCTACAAGTAGCCTACGAAGAAGGGCAAGGAAGGGCTTAGGGCCCCCAGATGTGCAGGGCCGGGGTACGGATTCTGCTCGCCCTACCGGAAGCGATAATTTTTTTCCCATGATGGCGAAGGCATGACCCGCCCCTCTCTGCCTCTGATTGGCTGACTGTACTCGGCTGCTCCCACCTTCTTTCCAGGCGAGCCAGAAGTATCTCAAACGTGAGCAGCAGGTGCAAAACAACCATTAAATCAACAAGCATGAGATACTTCATTATATGGAACGTTACAATTGCAAACCCTATATCTGAGTTATTTAGGCCTACTTAGCCTATTGGACAGACGTGTAATTTTTTCTTGTCATTCCAAATTTAATCACATTGTTTCTCTGATTAAGTAGAAGTACAGTTATTTGTGTGATTTAAACGTTATTTTTTGTGAGATCCACAATTTATTCGTAGGGTTCAATTATATTATTTTTTTCATAGTTTTATTGTCAGTCTTACCTTCTCTGACTCTCTTCATAGCCTCCACCTGGGTTTTTGTGATGTTTGATCTGGCCTTCACAGTGGTGAGTTCTACTGCTTGTGCTGAAACCAGGTTAAGAGAAAAGAAAACAGTTAAGTGACATACCTCTCCTCTAATGCAGTGGTTCTCAAATGGGGGGAAAAAAACATGTATTTAAATATTTGACAATTGAAAAAAAATGCAATGGTCACTACTCATTTGGCTATCTTCCAGGCTTGCTACAGTCAGTGAAAACGTGGAAATTGTGATAGAACTTGAAACTTGTGCACTGTAGTGTTTACTGTCAACTTTAAAGTAGCTATTGGTCACTGGCTAGGTCACTGGCTATCATTGTTCTTATGAAATATTATCAGTGATTGTTCACTAACATTATCAGAGCCAGTATGATCTCCACACAATACCTCTAAGCCGTGTCTTCATCTCGTTCAGTTCTCTCAGTTGAGTTGCCTGTGCTGCAACAATGGCTGCAACAGAATCATCACAATGTTCATAAAGTGAGCAGAGGGTAGAAAAAGATTCACAGCAAAACAGGTGGATCTTCACCATATGTTTGTTTCTTCTCTTTTACTGCACCTTCAGTCTCCTTAGAAATTGTTCGAAAGCATGTTGTGCGTCATTCACATTGACTGTATAAATAATGTCATTCAACAAACAACACAACAACCAGATGTGGTGGGGAATGCTTCCCTATTATAGGTGTAGTGTTGGTGAACGCAACCCCAGGCCCATGGGAACCCAGTCTATTTTGGCATGGAAAAAAAATAAATGAATGCTAACATGTTAGCCTTCCTTCTGTCATGACCTGCCATAGGCTACTGTACCTTCATTCTGATTCTTCAAGTAGCCCATCTTCAACCTCAGTTCAGGCATCAAGATGCTCATGTCTCCCAGCAAGTCGTTGCAGGTCTGTTGGAGGTGAGAATAAGTAAGTAGGTAAGTAAAGTTTATTATAGCACCTTTCGCAGAGCAGAGTCTCAAAGTGCTTCACGTGATCAAATACAGTTAGAACAAGTACATTGAATAGTAAAAGAAAAACACAAGCAAGACAAATAATAATACAGAGATAGATACACAGAGAGAGGAGTGTGCAGCGTCACCTGCCTTGGTTTCAGCGGTGATTTCATTCCCAGCCTTAGCTCCAGACAGACAGCAGACCAGCAGCAACAGCTGAACAACCACAGTGACCTCCATTGCACTTGTAAGCTGCTCTTCGACCTGTGTTGTTTCAGTTCATCTCGGCCTTATATACTGTAGTGTCTTACCCTGTTCAGTCACACACTGTACACTGGGAAACGGGTTTGTTCACTGAGGAGACGAGATGATGAGATGATGATGAGATAAACTTCATTGGCCCAGAAGGGAAATTTGTCTTGGGCAAAAGCGTGACAAAAACACAAGTAAACACAAACAGGACAGACACAGCATTGCACTATAGGACACAGTGGGGAGTTGCCTACTGAGACATGAAATTGCACAGTACAAATACGTACTTCCGATGTCAGTAAAATGTCAGCTCTCTGTGGTTTTCTGTCTAATAACCCTCAGCTCATGTCTCTGCAGAGGTCGGGGGGGAGAACAGGCTCACCTCACCGGAATGAGTTTTGAAATGGAGGGACAATAAAATGTCCCCCCACCGACATGATTGCAAGTTCTTGGTAAACAACACGATAGCGTCATATGTAATGGACATGAGTGTACATGAGTGTTACACCTTGCCCTAAAGCCTAAAGAGTAAATGTGGAGTGACACCAGAGGTTTAGCGCAGGTTTAAACAACCACCACCACCACCACCACCACCACCACCACCACCCAAGCTGACCATCCTGATTGTACCTGAAGGAAGCCTCACTTTCATGTGATCGAGAGACATAGAGAGACAATGAGAGAGAGCGAGACTAAGAGAGTTCGGCCAAAATCCCGCTGTAAAAAGTTTGACCTGTCTGGTTTTTAAAATGTTACATTTCAGCTGTCAATAAACATAAAGCTGGTGTGTGTGTGTCGGGGGGGGGGTTCCAGTAGACTATTGTGACACCTTGCCCTAAAGCCTAAGGAGTAAATGTGGAGTGACACCAGAGGTTTAGCACAGGTTTAAACAACCACCACCACCACCACCACCCAAGCTGACCGTCCTGATTGTACCTGAAGGAAGCCTCACTTTCATGTGATCGAGAGACATAGAGAGACAGTGAGAGAGAGAGAGACTAAGAGTTCGGCCAAAATCCCGCTGCAAAAGGTTTGACCTGTCCGGTTTTTAAAATGTTACATTTCAGCTGTCAATCAACATAAAGCTGGTGTGTGTGGGTGGGGGGGGGGTTCCAGTAAACTATTGTTACACCTTGCCCTAAAGCCTAAAGAGTAAATGTGGAGTGACACCAGAGCCCTGTACTACGAAACTAGTTTAACAGATCCGCGATAAGTCCCTTTGATCTGGTTTGACTGAACAGGATCAAAGCTATCTAGTTAACTGATACTACGACGCTGGTTTTTTACTAGGTAAGTGGACCTGGGATCTGCCTGTGCACGCGCACGTTTTTCGCTCGTGCACAGGCGCGCGTCCACGCGAAAGAGGTGCGCCAGCCAATCACATTATGAACAGCTGAGTTTATCCACGCCCACACTCATTTCCACACCCATTTCCTCGTTCAATGAAGCGCAGTGCATGATCAGAGTTTTAGCGGATATTTAATGTATCCGCGATTTAATGTCAGAACGAAAATCCGCGTTGGATAGTCTGCTGAAGGGCTGTCTAAAGCAGCAGCTTGTATTCACATCAGTCATTTGATTTACTTTGATCAGCGATTGATACAGCTGCATTGATACAGGCAGCAGCAACAAATCTAAATGTGTAATCTCAGTCTATACATTTCCACAATCTGTAAGCCTATTTAGACCATAGATTTAGAAACGCATGCTCAATGAATAATGATCTCTATCACTCATGTGTGTGGTTGCACTGATCGAATAATTCATATATAAAATAGCCTAGTATAAAGCCTAATAGCCTACTATAAAAGAGAAAACTGCTCAACTGAATTGAGACGACACCCTCACTCCATTTGAGGGTCCATTCATGATATGCGCTGCGGTGATTAATAGTGATCATATTTCTCCACGCATCGTTGAGCTGTTAAGACATAAAGTGGTAAGTAGGCTTAATTTAATTATGTAGCCTACAGAGCCACAAATGTTTTTCTTGTTATATTCTCAGTTGACTGCAATCTATTTTTCATATGGCGATCTTATATGAACGGTGAGTGACTCCAGAGAGCCGATTATATGGGTCTGTCATGGATTTTGATCTTATCCTCTGAAGCTAACCTGGTCGCGACCAGGTTAGCTTTGCAGCGTCAGTTGCCATGGTGATTGAAAGTTAACTTGCTTTGTAGTACGGCTAAACCAGGTTTAAACTCAAACTTACTCGGATAAGGCATTAAACTAGTTTCGTAGTACAGGCTACAGAGGTTTAGCGCAGGTTTAAACAACCACCACCATCACCCTCAAGCTGACCGGCCTGATTGTACCTGAAGGAAGCCTCACTTTCATGTGATCGAGAGACATACAGTAGAGAGACAGTGAGAGAGAGAGCGAGACTAAGTGTTCGGCCAAAATCCCGCTGCAAAAAGTTTGACCTGCCTGGTTTTAAAAATGTTACATTTCAGCTGTCAATCAACATAAAGCTGGTGTGTGTGTGTGGGGGGGGGGGGGGGGGTTCCAGTATGCAATATTCTTTTTCCCATGATGGCGAAGGCTAGGCGAAGGCATGACCCTCCCCTCTCTGCCTCTGATTGGCTGACTGTACTCGGCTGCTCCCACCTTCTTTCCAGGCGAGCCAGAAGTATCTCAAACATGAGCAGCAGGTGCAAAACAATCATCAAATCAACAAGCATGAGATACTTCATTATAATGGAACGTTACAATTGCAAACCCTATATCTGAGTTATTTAGGCCTACTTAGCCTATTGCACAGACGTGTAATTTTTTCTTGTCATTCTGTAGAACTGTAGAAGTACACTTATTTGTGTAAAAAAAGACTGGTAAAGCAGAAGTACTGATTCAACTTAATTACTCAAGTGAAAGGAAAAAAGTACAGGCTCTGAAATGTACTCAAGTATAAAAGGAAAAGGTTTTCTGTGCAAGGCGAATAGAAACTCACGTCATATTAATATAATTCAAATACTATTCAACTTAAAAGGTCCTTTCAAAACATATTTTAAGATGCATAAAGACTATACTTTAATCTTCTAGTCTTAATCACTATGACCCATTAGCTCAGAGAGTTGGATTGCTGTTGAGCAGTTTGGTGCTTGTGGGTTTGAGCCTCAGTGACTTTTGAGGTTGTGGGTTCGAGCCTCAGTCAGTTTTGAATGTCGACAGCCAGAGGAAAGAGTCATTTAAAGCCCTGAGAAAACCTTATTGAGTCAGTCTGACTTGGTGGCACAGAGAGTAGGTTTGCTGCCTGGCAATATTGAGACCTCTGCCACTTTTGCGGTCGTGGGTTCGAGCCTCAGTCAGTTTTGAACGGTGACAGGCAGAGGGAAGAGACAAGAGCGCCCGGAGAAGAGCTTTGAGTGTGAAGGGCAGCTGGTGGTGTGAAGGAATAATACACACAGAGACACCGGGGCCAGAGGTTGTGGGTTCAATTCCTGCTCCTCTGCCACTACCTGGAGCTAAGCTTTTGTCTCATTCAAAAAAAACTTTTTTGAAAAACTGCTCTAGACTCAGTATATGACATGTCTGGATCTCTTTGCAGTCTGTCCACAGGTGTACATTTCTGTGGATCTGTAGGAGGCGCTGTGTCGCTCTGTGTATCTGCCTGTAGGAGGCGCTACGCTGGTGATGTTAAGGACAGGGCAGTGCTGTAATATGTCTCCTCCATCGGGAATCAAACCAACAGTCTACCTGTCAGACAGAAACTGTGATGCAGCCACTCAGCCGACTGAGCTAGCTGTTGGGAGTTAAGCTTCTGGTTTCTACACACTGTATTGAGAGAGAGAGAGAGAGAGAGAGAGAGAGAGAGAGAGAGAGAGAGAGGAGAGAGAGAGAGAGAGAGAGAGAGAGAGAGAGAGAGAGAGAGAGAGAGAGAGAGAGAGAGAGAGAGAGAGAGAGCAAAACAGAACAATACTGACTGTACCTGAATGTAACCTGGGTTTCTTGTGGGCGAGAGACCTATACTTACAATGAAAGAGAGAGAGAAAACCCAGATTGGCCAAAATCCCACTATAAAAAGTTTGACCTGTTCCATTTTTGCTAATTTTTTTTACATTTCAGCTGTCAATCAACATAAATCTGGTGTGTGTGTGTCTGTGTGTCTGTGTGTGTGTGTGTGGGTGGGGGGGGGGGGGGGGGGGTCAGAAAGTCTCTGAAAACTTTTAATGATAAAAACAAAACAAAGATAAGAGCTCTTCCTTTATGATTTATTTTTAATTTTAGACATTTTATGTTTTATTGACAG
>NC_139629.1:43884910-43999910 GCF_964638095.1 Poromitra crassiceps | reverse complement strand
CGATCCTCAGTCAGTTTTGAATGTCGACAGCCAGAGGAAAGAGTCATTTAAAGCCCTGAGAAAACCTCATTCAATCAGTCTGACTTGGTGGCACAGAGAGTAGGCTTGCTGCCCGGCAATATTGAGACCTCAGCCCTTTTGCGGTCGTGGGTTCGAGCCTCAGTCAGTTTTGAATGGTGACAGGCAGAGGGAAGAGACAAGAGTGCCCGGAGAACAGCTGTGAGTGTGAAGGGCAGCTGGTGGTGTGAAGGAATAATACACACAGAGACACTGGGGCCAGAGGTTGTGGGTGTGATTCCTGCTCCGCTGCCACTACCTGGAGCTAAGGGGGGGGGGCTGTTCTCCTCTGCAGAGACATGAGCTGAGGGTTATGAGACAGAAAACCACAGAGAGCTGAAATTTTACTGACATCGGAAGTACGTGTTTTGTTTGCATCAGCTGGAGCTGGCTGCCGCTAGGCGTAAAAATAACTTTTTGAAAAACTGCTCTAGACTCAGTATATGACATGTCTGGATCTCTTTGCAGTCTGTCCACAGTGTACATTTATGTGGATCTGTAGGAGGCGCTGTGTCGCTCTGTGTATCTGCCTGTAGGAGGCGCTACGCTGGTGATGTTAAAGACAGGGCAGTGCTGTAATATGTCACCTCCATCAGGAATCGAACCAACAGTCTACCTGTCAGACAGAGACAGTGACACAGCCGCTCAGCCGACTGAGCCGACTGAGCTATGAGCTATGAGCTGTTGGGAGTTAAGCTTCTGATTTCTACACACTGTATTCACACTGACAATAACACAGAACATAAAGAGTGAGACAGGGGAGATTTGTACCAGTGAGTTGAGCTAGAGTCAGGGACTGAGTAGTCTCCTTCATCAGCTTATTTCTATCAGTGTTCAAACTACTGGTGATGATAAAGAAGGATCACTGCTGCAGCTTATAATGTGAGTACTTTTTAAGAAATTGCCTGAGGCTGGAATTGAACCAACAACCTTTGCATATCACACAACATTCACATGTTTATCTGAGTAAGCTATAATCCACTTTCTCTTAAGCTCTTATCATATTTAGTCAACCTCATCCTGATTTTATTTAGTCAAGTTTTCATCAACTGTCTAAGTATTTTCATCTCATCTTAGTCAAAGAAAACCGTAACTGGGTGTTTATCGGAAAACTTGGCATTTTGCATTCTTGATGTTTGATTTTCAAAGTACTGTTTTAAAAGTATTTAAGAAGTAAGTTAAGCCTGTTCCTCGTTCCTTGTTCCCATGGATGTATTAAAAGAACTGGATAGGGGACGTGCCACGCCCACCCATGCATTCGGATGGAGGTTGCTCACTGGCGCATGAAGCCATCATGGGGGCTTTTTCTTTTTCTATTAACTATGTAACACAACAAAATGTTGTTATGGTTGGCTGAGGTATGCACTCTACTGTTAAGACAGTAAGTTAAGCCTGTTCCTCGTTCCTTGTTCCCATGGATGTATTAAAAGAACTGGATAGGGGACGTGCCACGCCCACCCATGCATTCGGACGGAGGTTGCTCGCTGGCGCATGAAGCCATCATGGGGGCTTTTTCTTCCTGGTTTTACTTCCTGACCATGCAGCCCAAGGCGAAGTGTGCATGTGTGCCATGACGTGTTCCATGACGTCTCCCACCCCTCCCACCCATGGATTGTATTACAAGAAGAAAATACCCCCGTATACGGCTCTTAGTGGCTTCTGAAGAAAAAATGCCCCATATTTTTTTTTTTGATCATTAAAAGAGTCGTTTTATACTTTGAGTGACACCCGGGAAAAATTCCCCTGGGTTTAACAGCTGCCGGGGTCCCCATGCAAGTGGAAGGGAATTTTCCTTTCTGGGCTGCATGGCGTCACGTGACTTGCAATACAGAGCTTCGCCACCATGTTCAAATGGCTTCACAGCCCAGCGTTATTCCTGGGGGCTTGCTTGTTCCCAGAGCAATTTAGAGAGAGAGCAGCGTCAGCGGAGGACCAAAATGCGTGACCCATTAGCCAATGAACAGCCAGGAAGGGGTCTCGCGCTACTTTTGAATGCTAAAATAAAGCTGATAATGTACAATTTGATTATTAAAAAAAATCCCTTTCAAAGTACAACACAAACTGTCCATTTTGCTGCAACTCGACAGTGCTGCTTAATCCAGGACCTTACTTCCTGGAACTCTTGAGAGTAAAAAACTGGTCTCTGGAATGGAGATGTCGTGACTCTTCTATATACATGGCTCTGCTTGTTCCTATTCGTAACACCCCCACAGGCTGAATGTGCAGAGTTATAAATAAATAAGTCGCCTTTTCTGGTAGTTTCATTTGATTATTAATGCTGTGAAACTGCTATTCAGCATTTTCACATGAAAAAGGCAAAGATTAGTCACCCAAATCTGTTACCCTTTGGATGCCTGAACTCTCATGTAGAAAACCATTAGGATTTTTGAAAAGGAGGAGACGAACAGTGTTTTGCACAACGTTATTTATTTTATGATCAAGTGCAACAACCAACAACGACAACACAAACCAATCCACGTCTTAATTCATGGTCATCACCTAGAAAAAGGAAATCATAAAGAGATGTTTTAAAATGGTATTCCAGAGGGAAAACTCTGCACTGGATGCTTCTTAATCACAATATATCTAATCCACACTCATCTGAGCCACACACTAAAAGCGAGATTTAGATGATATTATTCTTGTGCATGTATTTTATGATCATATGTACATGTTGCAATGTAAATCATTCTGGCAAATGACTGCATTTCCTATGCTAAATTTGAAAGGAGGATTTTATTTGCAACATGAATATTCATGTAAAGAATACATATTAGGGATTTCTGTGCACTCTTATGAATGACAATTGATTTTCAAATGATGCTGTGTGTCTAATATAATTTTAATGACACTTCACTGAGAGATGTTCTACACCTGTACAGCAGGTGGCAGACTCCTACCAATTTTAAGTGTAGCTATCTGCCACTTGAGTCGGAGTTGAGTATGAAACATGGAATTTCATAAAGTTTCACATTTTAACACTCAATGATTTCCTTTTATTTCAGCCCAACTTTAACCCTCAAAGACCCAGCATATCGCCGCCGATATTGCAGCGCTACTGTTCTAAAATATTTAATCACTTTTGAACTGCTAATCCCATCCACATGCTTTTTTGTTTTGTGTCCACTAAAAGGCACATATTATATCAAGCCTGTTCAGTCTCTGGTTGATTTGACTTTGTTTATACTGTGATTTTGTTATTTATGATGACTGAATAAAAAATTACAAAAATTACAAGAAATAGTGTATAGGCCTAGCCCATTTCCACTCACATTGTTCATCCAGGAGGTGTAGGCGCTGACGCGGGTGAAGACCGAGGGCTTCTTGGGGTAGTTGCAGCCCATGCTGGAGCCGAAGCTCACCACACCGTGGACGTCCCAGGAGCCGTCGGGGTTTTGGCAGTTCAGGGGGCCACCAGAGTCTCCCTGACGGGTAACAGAGAAAATCGGGTAAAAAATGAAATTGGCAATGGCACTGTATAAAACGATTCTAAACTGTAAGGCTGGTATATTCTTACAGGAACTCCATTTCTACATTACATGAAACTGTAGAATACAATGTAGGGGTTGTGGGAAACTCACGTTGCAGCTAGACAGCTGTCCGTCTCCTCCAGCACAGATCATGTTGTTGGTGACCAGGCTGCCCCACCAGTCAGACTTGCTGCAGTTGGAGTGACTCACCACAGGGAGGAGGGCCTGCTGCAGGATGTCAGCGATGGGACCTCCAGCTGTGGAAAAGAACAGGGCAGCCAAATTCAGCACGGTACTTGTAAGAAGACCACCCTAATTGAGTCCAAGTCAATTCCAAGAGCAGGTCCAGTTGTGCTCAAGTCAGAGCAGGTACAAAGGGTGTTGAGACCAAGTCAAGACCAAGACCAAAATAGGCAAAGACCAAATAGGCAGTCCACATGTCTTTCCAAATGTAAAAAATAAACGTGTGCGAGTTCCTTAAGGATCAAAAGAGGTGATAGGCGTGAACTATACCCTTCGACATGCAACTAATTAATGCTTAGGATTGTGACTAATCAATTCATAGATGTTTGAGGACCATTACATACAATATGCAGGTGTCATCCCTTCAAATGTTTGTAGTGCTAGGGAGAAATTTAATGATGGACCAGATGGAAGAAAACCTAACTTTGAAATTGTTGAGATAGGCGGGAAAAGGAGATGGGACCGAGTTAACTCCAAGACAACATAATTGTGATGTTGAAACCAGACTCAAATACTACAGCCACGTTCAAATTATTATCCAATGGCATTCAGATTGATGATTAACTTCTTGAGTCCTGTGTAGCTGGATTCCCTGTTATTCTTTTGTACTTTCTTTTGCTCCCTCCTGAAAAATTTCCTTCTTGATATAGGACTTTTGTATTACGATCTAATATTGTAACTTATCTTACAAGAGAAAGGGGGCACACATTTACTCCGCCTCATCACCAGCAAATGAAAGAGTTGATATAATATTAAATGTAGGCAGTCTTGATGGACGGCTACAGAACGTACTCCAGAGGCGGCCCCAGCCGGTCACGTAGCAGTCAGCACCATGGGGCAGCACCAGGCCGGAGTCAGGAAGACAGGCAGCCATGATGGCGTCAGTGAAAGTGACGCGTTTGGAGAGCTTGATCAGGGCAATGTCGTTACTGCAGCATAAATACAAACACCACATAATCACCACATAATCGCATGTTAGTAAGCGTCAACAAACAATTTATTATAACACAATAGTTCATGGTAGGAATAATGTCATAATATCCTCTAGGGGAGGATGAGTGGAAATTAAATGGCTGACCGGATCCTGTAGGAGTCCCAGTTGGGGTGGACGACAATCTTAGAGGGGCTGATGGCCATGGAGCCGGCCTCATTGCCGTTGTCCAGGTTGTGTTTGCCCAGATAGACTCTGTAGGTTCTGCTACTGCTGCAGGGCCACCAGGAAGCCAAAACATGGGTCAGGGATGCTTAGATATACAGGGTCCCCATTCAAAAACACAACTCACAACTTTATCAGAAGATAGAAAATGAAAACTAGTAGGACGACTACAAAACGAGTACTACTACTTCTACTAGCCTACTACTACTACTAATATTTTTGCACAAGTTCTTTACAAAGTGCAGAATAATTAAAGGCACAAAGCAAACAATGGCCATAGCCCATTATGGTCATAGCATACTTAACACATTTTCTTTGTTCAAAAATGTAAGCAACCTGATTCCAAATGCGTGATCACCCTTTGTCCACCAATTGAACAGATTTAGTGTATTTCCACTTGAAGCACGTGAAATCTACTTGAAATGATAACTAAGGGAGGGGTGTGAGAGTTGTTACTAGAGTGACTTGTTGACGTCGGCCATAGCTGATGCAGTGAGCTTAACTTAACTTAACTTACCTGATGCAGTGAGCAGCGGTGACAACCCACTGGTCGGAGACCAGAGTGCCACCACAGGTGTGGTAGAAGTTGCTGCCGCTCTTGTACTGCAGAGACGCCTGGAGAAGACACGGAGACAAAGGCACAGACACTTCATGTGACTCTTGGAAGTGGATGGAAGCCATAGGATGTTTCCATCGGCCTGCCCGAGAGTCCCAAAGAAGTGTAACATCTGATCACCTGCCAGGGCCAGCTGTGCTCACGGACATCGTCTCCACCGACCACCCTGGTGAGGGTGGGGGGGAAGGTGGGCAGGCCACATCCGTAGGCTGAGAGACAGCAGAACAGTTAAATACGCTCATTTTCCTTCAAATATCTTAAACACGTAAAACAGGCCTATGTCTTGACATCAGGTATAAATTATTCATTTTAATTCTTTAACTATCAAAGATCGATCCATTAACTAACGTTCATTTACTGTAGCAATTCATAAATGCAGTTCAGGGACAAAGTCTGTCATGATTTACTTTTATACACAAGTGGAAATAGTTGATGAAATAATGGTTGACATCAAAGTTACAGACCACAGAGAAAGTGGACAACTCTGCGTACGAAAAAAAAGCTGATTGCCTGGTCAGAATAGTGTGAGTTCTAACTGCTTACCACCAGCAACACACAAAGCCAAGATCACGAACTTCATTGTGACTGTCTTCAGTAAAAGTGCAGTGGGACCTGCGCCCCCTTTATAACAGGCCAGTTAAAGACCTCAAGCCTGTTACATAAACGTTGCTTCAGTGCAGCCAGGAAAACCTGGTGGGGCAAAAAAAAAAAAAAAAATCAACCTTGGAGATAAGTACCCCCAAATACACCTTATCTCCTCAGCTGCTCTGCTCTCTGTGAAACTCACAGGTGTCACCGAGTGTCCTCGGTTCAGGTCATTCGATGTTATGCTCTTAGTATTATGTTTCCCATTTTTATATATGAAAACAAAAGATACGGTAGTGTGTACACTTCAAAGCTGTCGGGTTTTACTGTACTGTATCATGGAAGTAAATAAGGAAATTGGGCAACAGAAATTCTACTAGAAGTATATCTTTCTGTATGCATAAAAAATAAAATAAAATAGGGTTTGCATTTCTGTAAATATTTGAATGTATCCAATTTTGTGTACACATTTATTCTTTTTCTACATTAAGCAGTTAATTTTAACACATAAAATGAATCGCATAATGTCATTGCTTTCGCTATAAAAATGTGTAGCAGCTGTTTTGGAGGGTAAACAGCTTTGTTCCCATGGCCTTTCCTGTTTTGTTACCAGATGTAGTTCTAGTGTGCTGTGCTATTCCTAACTGGATACTTCATTATGAAAGGAAAAAAAACATTCTTCACTCCATACTTTTGATAGAAAAATATGGCAAAATACTGATATCAATTTATTCTACTAGGGTTGCAGTATTTTTGCTGTGGTGGAAAACCACTAGTAATTCAATTAGTACCTACCGGTACTTTGTACTACTTACTTTCAATTCAGTAATCCAGTTTCTCATGTTTATGATATGGAAACACTTGAACCATGCTTTCATAAGCAGTGGGAACTAGCAGCCACTAGACATATGTTTGGTTCTAGTACACTTTAAGTTAATATTACACTTCTAAGGGAGGAGACAGCATTTGTGTTTGAACAGGAAATCAGGATAGGGGGCGCTATATTTGGAAATATTCAGGTATGTGCTCTTTGTGTGGGGTTAATGCATCAGCAAAGAAACCAAATCCAAAACACACTTAATGAAAAAAGCTAAAAAGCCTTAAATCCCTTGTCCCCCCCCCACCCCTTTCCCCCGATGAACAGGGTTAACACACACTTTGACCTTGGCCTACATCTGTTCATTTCTGCCAGTTTGGATGTGCCCTTGGCTCCGCCCCCATATTGTCAAACATCCAAGAATTTGGTCCACTTTTCGTCACCTGACATTAATGCTATAAATGTGTCTGAGCTAAAAGGACAAACTGTGAAGATTCAGACAGACATGATGAACGTTGTGGTCCTCGCTGTCCTTGTTGTTGGAGGTAAGATCTCTCTACCGTGCCAAAGCACAGCTTATCGTGTGGCATTAATGCTTCTTCTGCAAAGTCCTTGCAGACTGCTGCCCTGTGGGGACAGGACCAGACAGCTGCAGACTGCTGCCCTGTGGGGACAGGACCAGACAGCTGCAGACTGCTGCCCTGTGGGGACAGGACCAGACAGCTGCGTACCAGCTGTGCACAATATTAACCATTTTAAATGTGTCTGTCCCACAGCCTACGGGTGCGGCCTGCCCACCTTTCCCCCTGCGGTGAGCAGGGTGGTGGGAGGAGAGGATGTTAAGGCTCACAGCTGGCCCTGGCAGGTAAAACAACAAACAAACAAGACCTGACACCTAAAGACTGCAACTCACTGGGCTGCAGCTGCTACATTTAATCAAGCACACAATGTTACCAGAGTAATGGCACTGGTTTCCTCAACAGATTCCATTGACGTGGCAACAACAACTTTGGAGAGAATTCCTTGCATTCACATCACATGTATGTTTCAGATCTCTCTGCAGTACAACAGGCAGGGGGAGTGGAGACACACCTGTGGAGGTATTCTGATCTCTGACCAGTGGGTTCTCACTGCTGCTCACTGCATCAGGTAGGACACCGCGTGGAGCCAGAAACAATACACAGCAAAAGAAATATCCATATTAACACAAGTATTTTCTCAACTTTACTTGATTCAATCATTTCCTACAACCAAATGCCATCATAAGCCATTTCACTCCAGACAGACGGATGGACACTTTTCATTACAAAATTAGCATAAACTGGTGATTAATTGTGTGTTTGAGCTCAATCTTCAGCTAGCACAGGAAAGCTTCCTATAATAATGGCATTTGAAAAGCATCTTGGAGCTGAATATCTAACATGGATCCACATTGCGCTGTCATCTCACAGCAGCGGCCGGGAGTACAGAGTGGCCATGGGGAAGCACAACCTGTTGGAGACAGAGGAGGGCGCTGTGTTCATGGGCACCGCTAACATCTTTGTGCATGAGAAGTGGAACCCCTTGTTCATCCGGTACAAACAACCTGACACAGAGGCTTTGGCTGTCAAGACTGTGCTTAACCCATTGATACCTGATGCAGCATTTGTGTGTGTATCCCTTTAAGACCGCGAACCGCGTTAACGCGGTTCGCAGTCTTAAAGGGATACACACACAAATGAGGGATATACACGCAAATGCTGCATCAGGTATCAATGGGTTAAATAGACTGAAATGTATTGTCATTTTGATGTTAGGACATATAGCTATTCAATTTGTGTGTGCGTGTGTGTGTGTGTGTGTGTGTGTGTGTGTGTGTCCGTCCTCTCCAGTAATGACATCGCCCTGATCAAGCTGGCGTCTGCCGTCACCCTCTCTGACACCATCATGGCTGGCTGTCTTCCCGTGCCTGGTTTCCTCCTGCCCCATGACGAGGCCTGCTACGTCACTGGGTGGGGTCGCGTCTACAGTGAGTCTTTGACAAAAGCCACAGCTGAATGGGATGGTCTGGTGTTTGTCAGTCTTTACCCGAGTTGCTCATGATGGGGGGGTCTGGTGGTGTTTGTCAGTCTTTACCTGGGTTGATCATGTCGATGCGCGCTTCCCTCCTCTATAGCCGGAGGTCCTATTGCTGACATCCTGCAGCAGGCCCTCCTGCCTGTGGTGGACCACGCTACCTGCAGCAGGTCCGACTGGTGGGGTCCTCAGGTGGCAAAGACCATGGTCTGTGCCGGGGGAGATGGAGTTGTGTCTGGATGCAACGTGAGTCTAAGAAGAAGAAGATAGAACGACACAGGACACATTATTAACACTCATAATGATCATATTGTAGGAGCAATTATTTACCAACCCAGTGTGTCCAGCTTTCTCTGGACGGAGCGCTGAACCTCTGCTGTTTAGGAGGAGTTTGTATTTTGTCTTTCAGTTTTGATTCTGTGCTTTCTGTGGGTGGAGGATTGTACAGTACATAATACCCAACAGGAGAATTTAACGTGGTAAATAGGGTGAATCTAAAGGGTCTCAGTTACTGGGGATGGGGCACTCTTCTCTATTGCTCCTCTCCTTGTGATTTCAGCTGATAACACAGGTGTATATTGATAACACAGGTGTATATTGATAAGACAGGTGTATATTGATAACACAGGTGAGCTTAACCATGTGGTTTGATATGATGTGTGAGCTTAACCGTGTGGTTTGCAACACGTGGTTCAGGGAGACTCCGGCGGCCCTCTGAACTGCCAGAACGCGGCCGGCGCCTGGGAGGTCCACGGCATCGTCAGCTTCGGCTCCGGCCTCAGCTGCAACTTCCCCAAGAAGCCCACCGTCTTCACCAGGGTCAGCGCCTACAGCGACTGGATCAGCGCCGTAAGCTCCTCAACTCACCCACTTTCAACGCTTAGATGTTCTTTCCAGGTGTCATTTAAAGGATTCAAATGATGATCTTGATTACAGAGAAACTTCATAAATGACCCATGTGTTCATTCTTAGCTGACGTTCTGCTCTGAAAACATCTGCTGCAATAAATAAAGATCTGATCTTTCTTCTTTTCCACAGAAAATGGTGACCTATTAGGATGACAGGCTTTCGGGGATTAAAGCCAGCATGTGGAAATATAAATAAAATAAAATGTTAAGATATGACTGCGCTATCTGTGCCATTTTTCTCTCATTATCAGATTAGCAGTTTTCAATAAGCAAGTAAATAAATAAATAAAAAATCAACCAATAGTAGGGAGGAACAGAAAAAGCAACTTATTTTCTCAGTAGATGTTTTACATTGAGCAATGGGATGAATGACTTGATCCTGACAAGCTAATATAGGATCTATTCAGTTTTACCAACCACCTTTAACTGGAAGAACAGGGACAGACTCTGCTGCGATGGGAACAGTGATGGGAAAATGCTCTCGCCGAGCACATGCTGTGTCCTTGTTTGGCTCTCTGCATGTGTGGGCCAGTTTTCCCAGAACAGGCACTACCTTGGACAGATGTCCCTGGCACACAGTATAAATACAAACTTACTCTTAATACCAGATTTGAACACGCAGTACAGTCATGATGAGGCTTGTGGTTCTCGCTGTCATGGTAGCTAGTGGTAAGACTGTTTAAACCTTCTTATAATTATTTTAAAACCCATTTTGCATATAATATACAACTGAGGGAAAGTACAATTATCTGGAAAGGAATCCTCCCTCCAAACTCTTGTGGAGACTAATCCAATTCATTTGAAACATCTGAATTGTTTAAGCTGAAGCAACCTGCAAAGTGTTCATGCTTTCCTATAATTAAATTGCCATAAAAGAAACTGCCTCAATAAAATCAAGGGCTAATTTTGGTATAACTGTTTTGTACATCTATAGTAAGTGTATGCCTGCTGTGAACTCTCACTACCTTGTATTATAACGTGTCTCTCTATATAAAGCTACTTAGCAAATTATAGTATATTTTTAAATAATTAAAGGCTGTCTATTTTTTTTATGGATGGTTATGGTCTGGTAAGGAAACTATAAAAATGCCAGTGGTTTGTGTGACGTTGTGATACTGGTCCCAGCCTACGGGTGTGGCCTGCCTACCTTTCCTCCTGTGCTGAGCAGGGTGGTTGCAGGAGAGGATGTCCGGCCTCACAGCTGGCCCTGGCAGGTAAGCTGGCTAAATATCTCAAATCACACTCTTAACTGCCACTGCAAAGATTACAAATGCTATAGGCCGTTATTTACCTGAATAAAACAGTCAGAAGGAAAAAGAACCCAGTGCTGCATTTTAAATGTCTAGTAAATTAGAAAATTACTGTACTGACATTTTTCTTATATACTACAGCAGTTTTTTCTTCTTCTTCCTGCATCTCAGTCATATTCATGTACAGGGACAACATATGGTAGAAGAAATGGGACATTTGTGTGTGTGAAATCTGAGTTTTACACGTTAAAAAAATGTGGCACCTACTACAGAATGATCAATGTGTATGTGTGTGTGTGTGTGTGTGTGTGTGTGTGTGTGTGTGCGCGCGTGCGCGTGTGCGTGCATGTTTAAGGATAACAGGTAACTGAAGACCATTGTCTTCAGTTACCTTTACACCTTTACAGACTGCATCGTCCACATTTTAAAAGTGTTGAAAATCTGGAATTAATTTTGAGTCAATATCAGCCCAGCTTACAGTATGTCTATCACATAGATCCAGCGTAGCAGCAGCAATGCTCTCTCCCTTCCACAGATCTCTCTCCAGTCGGACAGCAGTGGGCGCTGGAGGCACGTCTGTGGAGGCACGCTGCTCTCTGGTGACTGGGTCCTCACCGCTGCCCACTGCATCAAGTACGTAGTGCTGCACACTGCAGAGGAGGAGAGGTTATTAATATCATCAAAGGCCGTGATATTTCCCAAAAAAAAAAAGTACATACAGCATGTTCTCTTTCAAGGGCTTGCAAAGCTCAGCTGTCTTAAAGGGAAAACCACTCCATTAAGACTTCAGATTTTACAGACATGAAAGATAGTCTTTGGTAGTGAGTTGTTTATGCTTTATACCATAGGAATAAATTATTATATTAAGTCGTTAATCTTTAGTAACAGTCAGCAACATTTTCATATAAATGAATGTCCTTTTGCTACCATTTATCACAGGTTGATATAACACAATAGTGATTCAACCGTAGGATTCAGCCTACAACGAATTCATGAAAGCCTTTACATTTATTCGTCAGGTAGGTAGGTCACCCAGGAAGTGATGTGTTTTACATTACCGGCAGTAGCAAGTAGCAAGCAACCGTCTGCCACTATGGCTGAACAGACAAAGGGCGCCACCTAGAGAAACTCAAATCTAAGGACAACTGATCTGTGGCTAGTGCGATGCAGAAACACCACGACGACGACTGTTTAGCGCCACCAATGATGCCGCCAACATACAAAACAAACGAGAATCTTGCAGAATTAGGACTTTAATGACTCAATCAAAACAGGCACTGAAAATGTTTGGTCATTCAGCCTGCTACACACACATGCATGACCCATCCAGAACTATGAAGGTGTTTGCTCTCCAAGCTAAATCACAAACCGACATGAGAAATCCACTCAGGCCTGTTTGAAACACCACATGTCCTCTGTCGTCGCCCTGCAGCAGCCGCTACAGCTACAGAGTGGAGTTGGGCAAACACAGCCTGAAGGAGAGTGAGGAGGAGGGCTCCATCGCCCTGAGGGCAGCCAGGATCATCACTCACAGGGAATACAACAGCCTTCTCAGCCGGTACCAGCCAGCAGCAGCAGCAGCAGCAGCAGCAGCAGCAGCAGCAGCAGCAGCAGCAGCACACTCGCTTCAATATCACCTCAATTCATCTCTAGTTGGGATGTTCATGGTCACGGCCAGTGCAAATCATACTCCGTTTCATTAAGACAAGTATGTTGGGGGCGGCTGTAGCTCAGGAGGTAGAGCGGGTTGTCCACTAATCACTTTGGATAAAAGAGGTTGGTGGTTCGATTCCCGCCTCCTCCAGTCTGCATGTCGAGGTGTCCTTGGGCAAGATACTGAACCCCAAATTGCTCCCGATGGTGTGCCAGCACCCTGCGTGGTAACCTGCCGCCATCGGTGTATGAATGGGTGAACGTACCTACTGACTAGCCTGGGTAAACCCAGCCCCCACCTGACCTGCTCTCAGACCTGCTCTCAGTCCCTCAGTCACCTTGTGACTAGTGAGCAGGGTCTGTCTGAGAGCAGGTCACTGGGGGCTGGGTTTACCCAGGCTACCTACTGACTGTAAAGCGCCTTGGATAAAAGCGCTATATAAATGCAGGCCATTTACCATTAAGTGCAAATCATACTCAGTTTCAAATCATACAACAGTACAAATACAGTACATCAGTACAAATCATACTCAGTAGTTTCATTACGTATCATTTCCCTGCTTCATTGTTTGGCCTCTTGTCTTCTGCAGTAATGACATCGCCCTGATCAAGCTGTCCTCTCCTGTCACCTTCTCTGACACCGTCATGTCCGCCTGCCTGCCAGACTCCGCCTTCGTCCTGCCCCACGCTGCCCCCTGCTACATCACCGGCTGGGGACGACTCTCCAGTGAGTGGCTGAACTTCCCTCTGTATCTCTGTACACCACACTGTACAGATCAGTCAGTCAGTCAGTCAGTCAGTCAGTCAGTCAGTCAGTCAGTCAGTCAGTCACTTAAGGCAAGAATTGTGAAGTATTTCTTCATTTGGATTGTGGTTCTGTGCAGCTCAATGAGCAGTGAGCAGAGCGTGGGACACAACAGAGGGGTTCATTAATTTCCCACAGGAGTCACCGATCTACGACATATTTAGCTGACACTTTTACCCCGAGCCATTTAACATGAGTGCATCAGTCAAATAAATATGCTTAAATTCCTCGATAAGAGGAACCACCAATAACAAGGAATGCAAGGGTCAGAGGTCAGAGTCATAACTGACCCTAGAATAAAGAAGTGATGGGGAAGTAAATCAGAGCTAAAGGGAGAGGCAGAGCAAATAGAGGAATAAAAGTAAACGTGTTGTTAAATAATATATTGAAAACCTGGTCATTCCAATTTTGGTGATTTTCACGTTTTATTTTAAGCTGAATGATCACATTCTCTATGAATTAAGACAAGTCTTCAACTTTTCAAAACCCATTGGATAAACTCAAAAAGAGGCACTTATTGATATTATGGCGGAACGTTGGGCAATCACTACATATTAAACACAACTAATTACGCTATTGACATCATTAATTAAGCTTAAGCAAATGTTTCCATGTCAACACACTTGTCTGCTTCACATAACACAATATGAACTCTGTCTTAAAGCATTAAGAAGTTATAGTATATAGTTATATACAAAACACGCTTAAATCTTCTCCATAAGGTTAAACATTTTAAGGAAAACATAAGCACAAGATTTAAGGGTGTTTTGTGCAGCCGATTCTATTTTATGGACACCTTAACTCGGACCCTAAGGGAAATCTTAACCTAAGGTGCTTTGTGCAACAGGGCCCAGTACTATAGAAAATCAGTTTTTATACATTACTATGACAGCATCACATCCAGTCAAATCAATAGGGCACCCTTGTAGAAAGACACATCAGTTGAATTTTATTTTTGATTTTTATCACGTCCCCCGCCTCTCTCCACTGGGTATAATCCCCATGCAGCCTCTCAGTAGCTGTCCCCCACTGAACCTCCATCAGACCAAACATCTCCTATCTTACCTGAGCTGAGCGAGTTTCCCCCCCCCCCACAGCCGGCGGTCCCACGGCGGACATCCTGCAGCAGGCCCTCCTGCCTGTGGTCGGCCATGACACCTGCTCACAGGACGACTGGTGGAGCGTCCTGGCCACCGACAAGATGGTCTGTGCTGGAGGAGATGGCATCAAGGCCGGCTGTAACGTGAGTTCGTTTCATCAATACAAAAAAATCACATAAATTGTTCTGTTTTTCAGCATTCAAATGATATCATGTAAAACATTTCTATTTTCTCAGCTAAGGCCTTCCTAAAGGGAATGTGTAGTAAAGACATATAAAAAATCTGATTCGGGGGGGAAAGGAGATTTGCTGTGAAATTGTTGAGCAGTAAAATGCAACACCAAAGTGATTGCAGATGAGCCAAGACTAAAATAGTAAGCGCAGTAGAGTAAAATGTCCTACTGACCTACATGTGCGGTGGCCCACAGGGAGACTCTGGTGGCCCCCTGAACTGCCAGAACCCAGACGGCTCCTGGGACGTCCACGGCGTGGTGAGCTTCGGCTCGGGTCAGGGCTGCAACGTCCTCCAGAAGCCCACCGTCTTTACACAAGTCAGCTCCTACATGGACTGGATCAACACCGTGAGAGACACGCTTCATTTCATCTGCTCTTGATTGCCTTAGCAGAGTACACAAACAATGCAGCCTCAAGCTAAACAAAGGCCCGGGCCTTGAAAAACAGGAAGTGTATCGTAATTGTGTTTTTCTTGTTTCTCCCTCTGCAGGTTATGACCACATACTGAAGAAGCTATTCAACATTTTTGCCATCAATAACATCAACTATGATTTAATCAAGTGTGGTTTCATTTTTCCTCTTAGTGCAAAGTCAAAGTAAAATGCATCAGTGCACACACACACACACACACACGACAGAGAGCCACTGTCTTCAATGTCCAGACTAATGTACTGCTTTTATGTAGCTATTGTAGCTTTTTAAAAAGTAAAAGACTTAAGAGTAGATGTGACATTCTGTAACAACAAGAGGAAACCTATAAGCCAGCAGGGGTCTCAACTGAGGAGTTACAACTTATCAAAACAGTAATTCTGTAGCTCGTATTCAAAAAGAAAAAGACACAAGTCATAACATTGTATCTACTTCCTGGACAGAAATGTGAAAATGAAATGTGTCCTTTTTACTTGGGCCTGCAGGGCTGCTCTCCTCTTCAGCTTCCAACAGCCATAAATTAACTAAGTAACGGTAACAAAAGGTAGGAAATACAAATGTTAAATTATTCTGCACCTGAGGTCATATGAGTCAACCAGGAAGTGTTACAATTATTCTGTAATCACAATTACAGTTTTGAAATGAAAACAGTTAATTTAGAAATATTTCATTTTATTTCTCGCAAAAATATTCATGAGATAACTCTTAGTGTTCACTCTTTCACAAAAAAGTTAATTTTGAACACAAACATTAAAAGCATTTTCACTGAACTTATAAAAGAAATATAGACTTAAATCATATAAAAAGCAACAATAAATGAAACTGACGACAAATAATGTGTTTTAAATGGACACTGATCTAAATAAAACATAGAAAAATTACTGCTAAATCACAACATCATTTCAGCAATGTAAAATATGTTTGGCTACATGATAATAAGAATAACAATTAAAAAAACTGTAGTCACAAGTTGTTGTTGTTTGCTAATGAGGTACAGTGTCTATGTCTACAGTACAGAACATGACAAAAGTATGTGGCAATTTTCAACTTGAAAACAGGTTATGGAGACATAGCTCTTGTAAAATTCCTATGAAAAAAACTAGTAAAAAAGTGACTCAATGACTTCTTTGCCTTTTGCTTAAAAGTAACCCTGGCAATACAATACGAAGAGATCTGAATGATAGACGGGCATTTGGCATTATTACATTTGAGTAATGACTTGAACACGTTAACATAGCAAACTGGGTAATAGTAATAAGGCAGTGTAGAAAGTGCCACTTGTGCTTCAATACAAGGAGGAACATACTTTGCGCAAATTCACAATTTGTAACGTTGGCTAGAAATGACCATCAACCCCACTTATGCAGTCAGCTACCCATTTCCCTCCGCTTCAGCTCCTCATATCTACACAACTCTAAGCAGAAGAGTGAGAGGAGTTTGTGGACAGGCATTCATAAAACAGTTGATGTCCTGAGGGAACTCTTAACTGTAGGGCTGCTGTCTCAACCTCTCTTTCTGTTCCTTCTCTGCATCCTCCCAAGTCCAAACAGTGCTGCAAGTCAAGCGGCGGTTGGAAGAATGGCGATGAGCAAGCCAGTGAGCAATGCCATTCTTACAGCCCCAGCTGCTCCGTGAAAGAGTCTTTCTGTTGTGCATCTCCAATCAGTACAAAAACAAGCCGAGTGAGAAGCTGAGACGACACCGTCTTCACAACTCAACTGTGTTCACCATGACTATACGACTTCCAACTATTCACAAGTCCCCCCTGTTCACTAGTGTGTCGCCTTCCATCACGCTGTCTCACAGGTCCTCCTCTACCCTCCGTCTGCAAGAGAACAAACACTGGAACGGCAACACCAGAGCGTCAGTCAGTCACCCGGTCTCTTCTGAAATGTCTGAGGAGGAACAGCAGTCGCGTCACTTCCGTTGGAACGACTTGATGACGAACTTTAGAGCGATCATCAGTCATTACTACCATTTACTTTCATGATGATAAGACTAGCACTGCGTCAGAGCAATGAATGCAGAACTAATGAATTATCGATTCGGCACAAAGTCCTCTGCTCAGTCGGCTGGTAGGGAGAGTGAGTAGGAGGACGACGCAGGGAACTGTGTCACACACACACACGCGCGCACACACACACACACACACACACACACACACGCACACACACACGCACACACACACACACACACACACACACACACAATTAATTAACACTTATCAAACTTTTCTCTCATCTTGCTGCAACCCGGTGGAAGATCAGGAGATGTTTGAGGGTGAGAAAGACTTTCTGCCAAATCAAGCCTGTGCACTATGTACATGTACAGTGCACAGTCACTCTCTGTTTTGCCGTGTGGCTGGTAAACCGCTGGCAGCAGAAATCTCATCCACTTTGAACCTTCCAGAGTAGACACACACTGGCCACAATATTCACCTTATGTAGAGTCTGGCTTGAGGGACGAACAGGAAGTGCAAACACAATCGGAGGTTCCGATTGTGTTTACACTTCCTGTGACTCATAAACCTAGTCTGACTCATTATGTGAGACAAACTAGGTTTGACCAGGTGAGTCAGCCTAGTTTGAGCAGGTAAAACATCCGCCGTTTTGAACAGGAAGTCGTGACACAATGGGTCAAGTGGGCGGGGCTACATAAGGTGAATAGCGCCCAACACATAATCATTTAAGTGTATACACACACACACACACACACACACACACACACACACACACACACACACACACACACACACAGCTTTGCAATACAGCTCACCCAGACAGTCAGCGCACACTCTTCATAAAGATATTACTACAATGATGGATACTTTGACATAGAAGAGGATTAGATTTGGTGTGTGCTTTTATCCGATGTGCAGGATCAGTGTCTGTGACAAAGTCAACTCAATCCATCACAGTTTGAAAAGTATCCAGCAACTTTGTATCCAGTCAGATCCAAAATGTAGAAAATGCTTTGATTGTTATGTGGCTTGAAACGCATGATATGGACACGTATCTGATGACAAAGTGAGAACTTTGGCAATATCGTTTGTAAACTTTCATGCCAATAAAGCAAATTCAATTGAATTGAGAACATTCTGTAAGGAGTCCTATCTCAAGTGCCTTCTTCTTAAAGTCTCTGTGTAACACGGCAGATCCACAAAAGGTCGACCACGATGGATTCCAGGAGTTGCAGTAGCTTGCTTTGACCACAAGAGGGCCTCGTTTCAAATGGGAGGCACCTTATCCTCGTACTGCGGCGGTGGGGTGAGCGGTTCTAAACTGATCCCAGCTGCCGGCTGAGCGTTCGCAGCGTTTTTCATGTGCAGCTTCTCCGATTTAATCCTGCGGATCTTGAGGGGGAGGAGCTTGCGGTTGCTTTTCCCCGCTCGATGACCGGACGCGGACGCAGCGGCCGCGGGCGCGGCGGCGCCGGCGGGGGCCGGCTGCGACCCCGCAGGCGTGACCTCGGGCCCCTCCGACTCGTACTGCACCCCGCCCACTTGGTCCAGGTCGTCGTACGAGGGCAACTGGGAGGAGCTTTTGCGCAGGTTGCTCTGGCGGACGGGGTACTGCCCGCTGCCCACTGCCTCTTCGTAACTGGGTACGGCGTGACGCTGGGCTGCAGCACTGTGGACATTTATAGAAATACACAGACATGAATGACAGTAATTATGATACTACAAGAGTAGACTATCAGTTCTACAGAGCTACAGCTACAAAGTGTGGGTCAAATTTATATCCAAAGTTAGTCAATATATAGCTCAATGTATTTATTATCACTGTCAAAAACATACATATCCAGATAAGAATTAAAGTGATCATTCTGAAGATTTTCATGTAAATAAATGTCTGTTAAGTCACTCTCTATCTGATAGTGACTTAACACAATGGGTGATTGAACCTATGGTCCAGTGATGGAAGCCTTTGCATTTTCAGTATTGTAGCATTTTATGAACTTGGTGTCTGTGGTGACACAGAGTGGGCGGAGCTAACACAACAGACTCACTCTGTAGGTTACTGTAGGTTCACAGGGTGGGCGGAGCTAACACAACAGACTCACTCTGTAAGTTACTGTAGGTTCACAGGGTGGGTGGAGCTAACACAATAGACTCACTCTGTAGGTTACTGTAGGTTCACAGGGTGGGCGGAGCTAACACAACAGACTCACTCTGTAGGTTACCGTAGGTTCACAGGGTGGGCGGAGCTAACACAATAGACTCACTCTGTAGGTTACTGTAGGTTCACAGGGTGGGCGGAGCTAACACAATAGACTCACTCTGTAGGTTAATGTAGGTTCCTGACAACTCTTGTGTGAAGAACGATAACAAGCTACTTTTTCTGGTCTCTGCTAGCATTACAGGTGGTTACTATGGCAGAACAAACTGAGTAATGAACAAAATGAACTAACCCCATTGACAGAATAGTTCACTTGTTTTGAGAGAAACAAGATTTTGGACTCAATACGAGACTAAATTACTACCTTAAGATGGCTATTTCTGTGTGTGCATATACTCAATCCAAATGTGAGCCTTCTGTCATAGTAAACAGGAAAGTGAACCCACCACAGACTAGAAACTAGAATATTCCTGGAGCTCATATTGTCAGCAGTGGTTCTCAACCTTTTTGAGCCACGACCCCCAAATAACTTTTGGGTTTCGGGAACCTCCTCCCCCCCCGATGCTGCCCAAACCAACGACTTCCCAGTGCGCACACATTCACACACTGATTTCACTCACTCACTGAACTCTTTTTGATAGTTATATATAGTTTATAGCTTCAAATATAGGACATTAAATCATTGGTGTGGGAGATTTAATTATCATGGGAGGAAAATCAATGTCTTTTTAATTTTTTTGACAATCATCCTGCGACCCCCAAAATACCCCCCCCCCCCCCCGCGCGCGCGCCCCGCCCAGGTTGAGAACCACTGGTCTACAGAGATCGACTCACTTTTCTCCTTCCTCCTGCTCCGTGGCGCCCCCTCCTGGCTGGTTCTGGGCCTCCCGCCGCCTGTGTTGCCGCTCGCGCTGTTTGTTCCTCATGCCCAGACATAAGGACAGCAGGAGCATCACCACCCCGGAGCCCACCAACACAAAGGCCACAGAGGACGCTTGGTTACGTTTATCTGGTCTCCCTCCTCCTCCCGAACTGCTACTGTTGCTACTGTTGTCTGCAGGTACGACGCTCCACACGATCATAACGATCCCAAGGGCCACAAGCCCCACCCCCAGGGCACACAGCGCATACTGGGACCCCGAGTTTCCTGTGTTGCTGCTGCTGTTGTTGTTGGCGGTCCCTCCACTGCCAGGGGCGGTCCCTCCACTGCCAGGGGCAGTCCCTCCGGTCCCTCCACTGCCAGGGGGGCTAACACTTGTGCGCATTTCGTCAGACCAGCTGCACTGCCCCAGAGGTCAACGACTGTAGAGAGTGGAAAAGGAATGTAGGGTATTTATACAAAGATAGACGTATGTAGTACCAGGTAGAATTACAATAGCATAGCACATAGATAGCATACCACACATAACGTCCGTATCAGAAGACCAAACATCAAACATAAAGACTCTTTTAAAAGATGAATTGAAAGACTCATTTGCAACACAGTAATTTCTGGTCCTTCTGGGGGGGAGGGAACACCTACCCCAAAATTCTGAATCAAAAATATATAATATTTTTGAACTGGCTGATTGTAGAAAAGGCAGCGAGTGCAGGTATCTCACCGCTCTGAGCTCTCGTATTAAGACGTTCTTAAGAAAGAAATATCATCCATGAGGATATTACCATTACCTGCTGTTGTCTGTCTGCCCAGAGCTCCGTTCCTTATGAGAATCCAAGCACATGTTATCAAGTTCACTGTCTGTAATATCCTGTAAACTCCTACGTGAGGGGTGTGTTTTATGGTCAAACTTTACAGCACACTTGCCCAGAACTGCTGCAACAGGCGGCTGTTGCCCAACGTCAAGACATTACAAGAGCAGATAAGATATGGCTTCCTTCCTGTTAAGGCCATGCACTATCTTTGCATCGACTCTCTATCCTTCCTTCCTTACAGTATATACAGATCCTTTCCAAAAAAATTAGAATATCATTGGAAAAGTTAGTTTTTTTCCATAATTCCTTTCAAAAAGTGAAACTTTCATAGATTATAGATTAATTACACACAAAGTGAAATATTACTATCCTTTATTCGTTTCATTTTTCATAGTTTTGGCCTACAGCTCCAGAAAACCCCCAAAACAGTATTTCAAGAAATTTGTGAATAGTGTGAAGAAAATCAGCAGTTACTTCTCAGTTATGACTCCCACCTCAGTCCACTCCCTCTGAATCTCCGCCGAATTTTTTGAATTGTCTTTGCTTGACAATCCGCTGAAGCCCACGGTTATCCATGTTATTTCCATGATATTCAATTTTTTTTTGAAAGGATCTGTAATTCTTCTATTAGAAAGGGAGCATGTGGGCAACCTCTGTTCTCTCTCGCTCTGTTTCAATTTGTTTGTCCCATTGATGATGTCATCAGTGATGTCATAAATCACTGATGTCATCAGTGATGTCACTTGAGCAACTGAAGTGCATTGTGACATCACTGATGATGTCATCAGTTTCTACAACCGTTAATGTATTGATCATTATTACTTACATCCAAATCACTTACTGGTTTGGTTTTTGCAGTACCATAAATTCCGGACTATAAGACGCACCGGTCTATAAGCCGCACCTTCAAAGGTGACTATTTTTTTCTTCTATAAGCCGCACCGGTCTATAAGCCGCGGGTGTTTTGATGTTTAATTACCATATGTAAGGCTTCGTGCACAGAGGGGATTGTCGGGAAAGAGAGGCTGTTTGGGGAAGCTCCCATTTATTAACATTTCAACAAAACAAAAGTCAGGTCACTAATCCCCAGACAAAATCACACATTGTGGTATTTTTTGTTTTTTTTACAGTGCACACAGTGTCCGCGGTGTGGTGAAAAGAGGGCAAGAGAGGAAATTAAAACAGAAGTGGATTTATAGTTAGAAAGAGTGCTAAAGAAGAGAGAATTCCGTTTTTTATTTTTTTATTTTAGTTACTCACAGTACTATTGACCAGTCCAACTCAAAAGATATTCGGCAGTTTCACTTTGAGCTCTTGTTCCGCCGCTGGGCACACAGTGTCCGCGGTGTGGTGAAAAGAGGGCAAGAGAGGAAATTAAAACAGAAGTGGATTTATAGTTAGAAAGAGTGCTAAAGATAGTCCGGTCTGGTTATGACGAGTCTCGCTGGGTACAGTACGCCAAAGCGATATCCATTGACTCGATGATGCTGTTGTATGTTGCGCGTTTCTGTTGCACCAACGCGGAGAGGTCCTGCCGACGAAAAAGCGCGTACCCTCCCAGGTGAGGGGCTTCTTCCCCGCAGCCTGGAGGATGAGTTGACGGTCGGGCCAGCGGAGTAGGCAGATGAAGATGGCCCTCGGTGGCAGGCCGGGGTCTGGACGTGGCCGAGGCGCCCGGTGTGCCCTGTCCACCTCTGGTGGTTTCTCGCCTTCCTTCAGGTCCAGGATGTAACACAGGATTTTGCCACAAAAGCGTCCATGTCACCAATCTCAGCTCCTCTTTTACATTGATCAGGCGAATGTTATTTCTTTTACTCCTGCTGATTAAGTCATCAACCTGCGTGTGCAGGGTTTCGATTTTGCATTTTATCCATTTTCGGACTCACTGTGTTGTTTTTGTCCTCCAGTGCGCGGATGCGCTTTTCCGCATTATAAACTCTGTTCACGGTTGCCTTAGTTTCTTTAGTGAGTGAGTGGATGGACTTCTGCACGTTTTCAAACTTGTTTTCAAGCTGCTCAAAACCTCTGAGCGATGTCGGACTTAATCGATAGTGTTTCACGGAGTAAAAGTTTAGCCCAAGCGTGTATCTCCAGCCTCCAGCAGGTGAGTCATTTCCTCATTCATGGCGTGATTGCTTCGTCTTTTTCTTTCTGCTTACCTGTGTTATGTTATGTTATGTTATGTTGTTAAAAGAGGGCAAGAGAGGAAATTAAAACAGAAGTGGATTTATAGTTAGAAAGAGTGCTAAAAAAGAGAGATTTTTTTTTTTTTTTTGGAAAAAATCCATAGATAAGACGCACCGTTATATAAGCCGCAGGGGGCAAAAAAGGCCAAAAAACGGGAAAAAAGCTGCGGCTTATAGTCCGGAATTTACGGTAATTTGTTGCACATAGCAGAGCAAGAAAAGAAGAAGCTCACAAGTTACTTGTCCTACTGTGTGTGTGAGCTTTACAATATCTCACAAACCATGTCATATTCACATTCCTAACTAGCCTGGTCAACTGAAACGCATCCAGATCCGTTAACTCACAATCACATGAGTACCGTAGATGGTTTACCACAGGCTCATCATTCCTAACATGGTCTTCAGAATCATAACATGGCCACCTCATAACCTTTTTATGTTTGCTTGTTAGATCAAAGGGTAACTGTGGAGGACTGCAGCACACGTTTTAACATACTCACTCAGAGAGGTGAGGTCAGAGGTCACTGCTGGTCAACTGTAAACAAACTAGCTACAGTACAACAAACAGGCTGCATGCCGGCCATTCAAGAATGTCAAACCGTGATAGCGGCAGTCTGTCTTTGAAACAGCCACACTTTGTTATCATGCATCCAAACTGTGTGAGACGTGCGAGTGTGTTTGTGTGTGTTTGTGTGTGTGTTTGTGTGTGTGTGTGTGTGTGTGTTGCTATGTTCATGTCCAGACCTGCTTGCAGCGAGAGTGAGATTGAGAGGCAGAATAAGGTTAGTCAAGTGTGTGACTCAGAAATACCCTCTCACTAAAGAATGTATGGCATGAGAGCCTTAGACTCCGCCCTCTTCACGACAACTGGACACAGGCAACGCCACTGAAATACAGTACTGGCCTACACAGCCTACACAGACCAGCCTACCCAGACCAGCATTAAGTTCAGTTCAGTCAAGTCAAGAGATAAGTTATCCTTTATTGTGCCTGTGGGGGGAAATCCATCCTCTGCATTTGAGCCATCTTGACTTCTACTACTAGGAACCTTCCTAGAACTAGGAGCAGTGGGCAGCCGCACTGCAGCGCCCAGGTACCAACTCCAGTTTGATTGCCACTTTTGCCAGTGCCTTGGTGAGAGGGGCACTGACAGGAGTATTAACCCTCACATGTCTTTGGTGGTGGGAGAGGAAACCAGAGCACCCAGAAGAAACCCACACAAATTCGGGGAAAACACGCAAACCCCACACAGGATGTGGGACGGACCGGGGTTCGAACCTGGTACTGTATTGCTGTGGGACAACAGTGCTAACCACTGAGCCACGGTGCCTGCCATCCATTATTGACAATTGTTTGTTACTATGTGCAACACAAAGCTGATACAGAACATGGAGTGTGTTAGCCCCATATGTTCTCCCTTCCTCTGTGATCCCCTCTGAATCAGGGTCACACAGCGTTCCATAAGGAAATTGGGGGAGTCTACCTACCCGTCTCCGACGTCCGATCGCAGATCCAAAGATATAATAATCTCCCTACAGTAACGGAAGCCAGTAATATAGGCAGGGCCGTTAAAATGATTTTCCTGCGTGAAACAACTGTTTAAAAGGAGTCTTTCTGCAGCCTTTGCCGAATTTAGGAGAGGATAAGCGTCCCAGTGCTGACAGGAACCTTGGGGGTTTGAGTATTTCATGACAAGTTTTGCTTCCCAGGGGCGCTGGATTTGGTCACTGTGCCTGCTGCCGTATCCATGTGTCTGCAATGTTGTTTGCTCTCCGTGTGCAATCGGTGCACCCTGATAGTGAGATCAAACACACCTGACCTGACCCTGCTGTAAATTCGCCACAGGCTATGGAAAGACTTTTAAACGCTTGTTTCACACAGGAATATCATTTTAACAGCCCCGGGCTATATTACTGGCTTCCGTAGAGAGATTATTATATCTTTGGATCTGCGATCGGACGTCGGAGACGGATAGGAGAACGTTTTAAATGCTCGACCCCCCCCAATTTCCTTATGGAACGCTGTGTGACCCTGATTCAGAGTGGATCACAGAGGAACGGAGGACATGGGAAGGGCTAGGAGGAGGAGTGTGTTAACATGTCAAATATCACCATGTCATAAACTGCAGCCTAAATTATGACATTCCAGAAAGACCTGTAGTGTGTGTGTGTGTGTGTGTGTGTGTGTGTGTGTGTGTAATGGAATTCCCCCTAATTAACTGTCAGTTGAGAGTCCTAATACTAATAGCCATGCTCATACAGGCAGATTGAGTACTGAGTAAACAAAGTAAATTAGCCATCTTGCTCTTCCTGTTTGGTTATTCATCCTAGTAATTTCTTGGGTCAAACGTTGTTGTATCTTGTGTAGCGCTGTAAGACTCTGGATGGGACTCGAGTCTGCCTGCATTACTCTAGGTTTAAGCAGTTAGCTATAGTAGGCTAGCCTGGATGATAACGTTAACTGTGCCACATAATAACGGAGGGAGAAACCCAGCCTCCGATTATAGCCTATTTCGACAACTACGCTGTATTCGTGTCACGACACTGGTCACTGGTAATTTGGGTTAACGATACATCAATGCGCACAAGACAGACAACTTTGAAAGAAATTGAAACTTTTCCTGCACTGAACCAAAACACTGACTACTAGCTATGTTAGCTGGAAAGCCTAAAACGCTAAGTTTGAGCTAACTACATGTCATCAGGGGTGTGGTGGTGTGGTACTATTACTATTCATCGGTGTGTGAATGTGTGTCGGTCCGCTACTCACCTTTCTTTGCATGATGCTTTGGCAAATAGTCCTCTTCTCTGGAAACTGTTTCCAAACTTTGCCGACACGGACACGAGTTAAGCCATGTTGTCAGAATGGAGACACAACACATTCCGTTGAAAAGAAGGAACTTTCCTTACAGACGGATGGGCCCGGGGGGAGAGGAGGGGGCGTTAAGTCCTACTTCCAGGTTTAACCCTTCACTGCCGGGTTTGTTGATAAATGCGAGCATTAGCGTTTCATTCAGTGTTTCACTCCCCCAAACTGACGTCACTGACACGTGACGTTAGACCCCTAGGCCCCCGTTCAAGACAACTCGGACCGCCGGAAAAAATGGGTTCCGACCTGTAAAAAGTGAATTGAACGGTCGTCCAGGCCAGAATTACAGCTCGGAAATTCGGGTATCATTCAGAGCTCCTGGTTTCTCCAAGTTGACGTCCACAGCCACATCAAAATGGTTACTTGCATCGTTAATGATAATCACATAATTATTATAAAGACGTTTGTTGACGTTTTAACACACAAGTTGAGTTCTTAATTATGTAATGTTAACGTTTCATATGTGTTTGTATCATCTGTGTTTCGCTCTGTGTGAAATTCAGCATTCAGCATGTTCGGTTAGCATTGTTCGCTAGTAGGTAGCTACCATGCTAACGCGGGTTGCTATAGCAACAGTTTGGGCTTTACCCCCGAGCGGGAGGTGCAGCGTGAACGCAAATCTGTCCAGGGCGGAGGTTCCGTGTTGAAACCTCCGGCGGGCCGAGTTGTCATGAATGTGTCTGGAATGTGCCTGTGTCTGGTGCCTGTGTCTGGAACACAGTGGTCTGCAAATCCTCCATCAGTGAGTGATGTCACCAGATGATGTCATTGTTCAAGTGACATCACATCATTAGATAATTATGGCAATCATTCGGTAATTAGGGCCTAATTGCCCCACCTAATTAAAAAAAATCCAGCTCACGAACTGGCTCAGAAATTATGTTGATCCAAGATTCACACCTTTGAAGCGCTCCCAAATGAACATGCTTTTTCGATGTATTGCTGAGCCCTCCTCACTCCAAGCATCTTATCTCTAGATTTGTATGTGTTTGACAACGGCAACACAGCCTCTACTGAGAGGATTAGAAAAGCGTGGCAGGGGGAGCTTGGTATTGATTTATCTGACAATTATATGGGAAAGGAGTCTGTCTGTGGTATAACTCTGCTCAGTTAACAGCAGACACCAGCTGATCCAATTTAAAGTTGCTCACCATCTTCACTACTCCAAGCATAAACTACACAAGATCTTCCCTTCTGTCTCACCAACTGTGTGACAGGTGTCAGAGGGCACACTATCTCATGCCTTCTTGTTCTGCCCTTCATTAACGGGATTCTGTACAAAATATTTGATTGGCAATCTAAGGCCGACAAAATAACCCTTCAGCCAGAGGCAGAACTCGCCATCTGCGGCTGCTCGGAGTCCTCTCTGAACTTCCCTACAGCTGTGCAACAATCTCTGACACTGGGGACAACTGTCGCCAAAAGACTCATTCTGAAGGAATGGAAGTCCTCCTCTTCACCTTCTTTTCAGGTGTGGCTGATGGACATGATCTCTGTTGTGCAGATGGAGAGACTCAGGTCCCTGAGAACCAACTCGCTCAAAAGGTTCTCAACTATCTGGGACCCCGTTTTTGGCCTACTTTGACAAGGTTAAGAATGTGAAAGTGACAGGTTACGGGTGGCGGATGGTTCGCCCGGCCGGGGTGTCTCATGGACGCCTTGCGTGGGATCACATGCGCATTGTCTCGGCTGTACTGGGAGCCCCACGTTGTACAGTAATAAATGAATGTCAATGATGTATGTTTTTATTTTCTTTCTTTTTTTCTGAGCCTGTTTGTCTTGTTCATATGTTGTTCTATAAAAATTGGGGAAAAAAAAAAAAAAAAAAATCCAGCTCACCCGGGAGGGTTTCAGGAGGTCTCAGAAAATGTGTCATAGACATGCTTTACTTTCACGACTCAGAGATCAGTCAGAGAATGTAGACTACAGTATGAGGATGATATGGGGTTTCATGGGGTACCACCTTATCAAATGGGGTGCTCACCTATCACTGATGCTGTGTGGCAATGTTTGTGACCCAGGTTCACACGAACCACTGTTGTCACCTAATAAGAGTGAACCTCACAATGATAATTATATATATACGGCTTTAACACATTTCTCCAGTGTAATTTAAAATGTATGTTTGACGGGCAGTTGTAGCCTAATGTAGCCTAATCTGCTTTGTACTTCCTCCCCAGCTGGCACACAACGTCATTAGACGTTGATCTTTGGTTGGATGGAGGTCGTGACGTCCGTGACCATAATCCAATGTCAGTCCAACGTCTAATGTCAACGTCAGGTTGACGGTTAATACTGACGACATCTGACGTTGATATTATGTTGGTTTTAAGTTGTGTTTTTAAATAACCAAAATCCAACGTCTGGTAAACGTTGTAATATTAACATCCACACAACGTTAAATTCTAACATCATCAGACGTTGATATTTAGTCGATTTTAAGTTGTGTTATAAAGTAACTAAAATCCAACGTCTTCTAAACATCCCAATATTAACGTCATTATAACGTAAAATCCCAACATCATTAGACGTTGAGATTATGTTGATTTTAAGTTGTGTTATAAAGTACCTAAAATCCAACGTCTTTTAAACATCCCAATATTAACGTCAATATAACGTAAAATCCCAACATCATTAGACGTTGATATTATGTTGGTTTCAAGTTGTGTTTTTAAATAACCAAAATCCAACGTCTGTTAAACGTTGTAATATTAACATCCACACAACGTCAAATTCTAACATCATCAGACGTTGATATTTAGTCGATTTTAAGTTATGTTATAAAGTAACTAAAATCCAACGTCTTCTAAACATCCCAATATTAACGTCATTATAACGTAAAATCCCAACATCATTAGACGTTGATAATATGTTGGTTTTAAGTTGTGTTTTTAAATAACAAAAATCTAACGTCTGTTAAACGTTGTAATATTAACGTCCCCACAACGTTAAATTCTAACATCATCAGACGTGGATATTTAGTCGATTTTTAGTTATGTTATAAAGTAACTAAAATCCAACGTCTTCTAAACATCCCGATATTAACGTCATTATAACGTAAAATTCCAACATCATTAGACGTTGAGATTATGTTGATTTTAAGTTGTGTTATAAAGTAACTAAAATCCAACGTTTTCTAAACATCCCAATATTAACGTCAATATAACGTAAAATCCCAACATCATTAGACGTTGATATTATGTTGGTTTTAAGTTGTGTTTTTAAATAACAAAAATCTAACGTCTGTTAAACGTTGTAATATTAACGTCCCCACAACGTTAAATTCTAACATCATCAGACGTGGATATTTAGTCGATTTTAAGTTGTGTTTTAAAGAAACTGAAATCCTACGTCTTTAAACGTTCCAATATTAACATCAATATAACGTAAAAACCCAACATCATTAGACGTTTATATTATGTTGGTTTTACGTTGTGTTTTTAAGTAACCAAAATCCAACGTCTGGTAAACGTTGTAATGTTACTGTCCACACAACGTTAAATTCTAACATCATCAGACGTTGACATTTAGTCGATTTTAAGTTGTGTTATAAAGAAACTAAAATCCAACGTCTTCTAAACGTTCCAATATTAACGTCAATATAACGTAAAATCCCAACATCATTAGACGTTGATATTTTATTGGTTTTAAGTTGTGTTTTTAATTAACCAAAATCCAACGTCTGTTAAACATTGTAATATTAACATCCACACAACGTTAAATTCGAACATCATCAGACGTTGATATTTAGTCGATTTTAAGTTGTGTTTTAAAGAAACTAAAATCCAACGTCTTCTAAACGTCCCAATATTAACGTCAATATAACATAAAATCCCAACATCATTAGACGTTGAAATTCTGATGGTTTTAAGTTGTGATTTTAAGTAACCAAAAATCCAACGTCTGTTAAACTTTGTAATATTACCGTCCACACAACGTTAAATTAGAACATCATCAGACGTTGATATTTAGTCGATTTTAAGTTGTGTTATAAAGTAACTAAAATCCAACGTCTTCTAAACATCCCAATATTAATGTCAATATAACGTAAAATCCAAACATCATTAGACGTTGAGATTATGTTGATTTTAAGTTGTGTTTTTAAGTAACCAAAATCCAACGTTTGTTAAACGTTTTAACATTAACGTCCACATAACGTTAAATTCTAACATCATTAGACGTTGATATTTAGTTGATTTTAAGTTGTGTTTTAAAGAAACTAAAATCCAACGTCTTCTAAACGTCCCAGTATTAACGTCAATATAACGTAAAATCCCAACATCATTAGACGTTCATATTTTGTTGGTTTTAAGATATGTTTTTAAGTAACCAAAATCCTACGTTTGTTAAACATTGCAATATTAACGTCCACACAACGTTAAATTCTAACATCATCAGACGTTGATATTTAGTCGATTTTAAGTTGTGTTATAAAGTAACTAAAATCCAACGTCTTCTAAACATCCCAATATAAATGTCAATATAACGTAAAATCCCAACATCATTAGACGTTGAGATTATGTTGATTTTAAGCTGTGTTGTTAAGTAACCAAAATCCAACGTTTGTTAAATGTTTTAACATTAACGTCCACATAACGTTAAATTCTAACATCATTAGACGTTGATATATAGTTGATTTTAAGTTGTGTTTTAAAGAAACTAAAATCCAACGTCTTTTAAACATCCCAGTATTAACGTCAATATAACGTAAGATCCCAACATCATTAGACGTTTATATTTTGTTGGTTTTAAAATATGTTTTTAAGTAACCACAATCCTACGTCTGTTAAACATTGCAATATTAACGTCCACACAACGTTAAATTCTAACATCATCAGACGTTGATATTTAGTCGATTTTAAGT
This sequence comes from Poromitra crassiceps, assembly GCF_964638095.1. Lineage (NCBI taxonomy): Eukaryota > Metazoa > Chordata > Actinopteri > Beryciformes > Melamphaidae > Poromitra > Poromitra crassiceps. Next base: position 43,968,805 of record NC_139629.1, on the reverse strand, counting down.
TGTGTTATAAAATAACTAAAATCCAACGTCTTCTAAACATCCCAATGTTAATGTCAATATGACGTAAAATCCAAACATCATGAGATGTTGAGATTATGTTAATTTTATGTTGTGTTGTTAAGTAACCAAAATCCAACGTTTGTTAAACGTTTTAACATTAACGTCCACACAATGTTAAATTCTAATATCATTAGACATTGATATTTAGTTGATTTTAAGTTGTGTTGTAAAGGCTCTCTGCGTGCGATAGGTCTGCTCTGGGCAAATTGCCGGCGAGACGATGAGGGAGACGGCCGCCCTGTGAAGCATCTGGGGCTCCTGCCTCACCGTCCGCAAAGGCATGTCCTCTGGCTGGCCTGTAAGGGCCAGCTGCTGTGCTGCTGGATGTAGGAGCACGGTCCACTCTGAGCGGTCGTCCATTATGGCGTATGTGTCCAGCCTCTGGTCCCCATGCTGGGTCACCACTTTGCAGACCTTACGGAGGGCATGACGGTTTCCCCATGGAGGTTTCCCAGTGTAGTCGCCCCCCCCCCCGGTTCCCCCTGGGGGAGCAGGGTGGCTTGATCCGTCAGGGGGAGCCGGGTGGCCGCTTCTTTCTGGGGGAACGGGCTTGGGGCCCGTTCTTGGCTTCCTCTGCTCGGACTTCTTGGCATCCCTAGAGGCCTTGGCTGGAGTTGTCTCCATGAGCCCGGGCAGGGCCAGGAGGTGAATTCCGGGAATAGGTAATCGTGATGGCTGGTCCCGCCCTCTGGGGGGGTCCCAGCTGTCGTGTCCGGCTATCTTGTGGGAATGGTTGACGCCGGCCGGCTGACTGTGCCCCGTGCTGTTGGTCCCAACGTTCGCCATGCCTACCTGAGTGTGGTGTATCCCAGTGGCGGGCTCGGCGGAGCCGTGCCCGTTGCACTCTATTGCATGCTCAGGGTCGGCGACCTTTGTTGGCGGACGTGTCCTGGGTGCGGGTGTTGGTGGCATTGGCAATGGCCGTTGCCCTTGTCTGGGCAGTGGAACCGGGGGTTGCGTAGTTTGGGTCATTGGCTCTGGGGCTGCCGTGCTGACCTGACCCTGGTCGTGGGAGGTGCGAGGCACGGGTGAAATGTTGAGCCGGGGTGCGGGCACCGGTAAAGTGGGTGGCGCCCTCCGGGGTGCTAACCCTGAGGCCGGTACGCACGCCGGCTCGAAGGACCAGTTTGTAAGGAAGTTTATGTGCTTGCCTTGTGTGAAGTGTGAAGTTGCTGGATCTTAGGTAAGGGCTCACGGGCAGTGGTCGATTAGAACCACAGAGATGTCTTTTCAGGCTTTAATGAAATATCAGGCAGATAGGAGCAAGGCAGAAGCCACGTATAGAGCTTACAGATTGCAGAAAGGGGAATAGGACCAAGAAGCATATCATAACAGAACAACACCTTTTTATACCCCCCCACATTCAGGGTATGACACCGTTGGTGATGTCACAACGTCCGGGGAGGTATGACATCATCGGTGACCTCATAAAGTCACGTCTGCCATCACAGTCAGCCTAGACCGTCTGCCATCGCTGATGACCTCACAGGTGAACTCTGACATCATCATCGCTGATGTCACGGCGGTGTCATCATCATTACGTTGTTGGCTCTGGAGCTGCCGTGCTGACCTGACCCCGGTCATGGGAGGTGCGAGGCACGGGTGAAATGTTGAGCCGGGGTGCGGGCACCGGTGAAGTGGGTGGCGCCCTCCGGGGTGCTAACCCTGAGGCCGGGACGCACGCCTGCCTCTGGTCTTGGGAGGCGGGAGGCAAAGGTGGAACTGCCTGCTAGCCTGAGTCGTTTTTGAGATATAAGCTTTTACATATTACATGATAAAGCATGCGCGGTGTACACCAACATATGCAGGGTGAACACGGCTGTTTCTCAAGAGAGGTGAGGGCTAGAAGGCTGATCTTTTGGTATGTTTGTGGCACCCCCTGCTACTCTACGACCACCAAGTGTCAGCCTTCTAGCCCACACACAGCCCGCCCACATGCCACCAGGGCTACTTACTATCTAAATTGATCTCAGAAGGGTGGGGGGTGACGCCCCTTGGCCTCGCCCACTTCCATTTAAGGTTATCATTGTAGTTCAGGACCTCCGGCTGAACAGACGTGCAAAGAATTTAGTCATTCTATCCATCCGTTGCAATGCTATGGCAAATTAGCTGTTCCCCGGCCTTCTGAGCGACCCTGATTGGCTCTCATCTTGGCATGGCTTAACGGAATGAAGCGATATTCGCTACACCAGTTCAGGACCTCCGGCTGAACACACGTGCAAACATTTTAGTCATTCTATCCATCCGCTGCAATGTTATGGCAAATTAGCTGTTCCCCGGCCTTCTGAGCGACCCTGATTGGCTCGCATCTTGGCATGGCTTAACGGAATGAGGCGATATTCGCTACACTAGTTCAGGACCTCCGGCTGAACACACGTGCAAAAAATTTAGTCATTCTATCCATCCGCTGCAATGTTATGGCAAATTAGCTGTTCCCCGGCCTTCTGAGCGACCCTGATTGGCTCTCATCTTGGCATGGCTTAACGGAATGAGGCGATATTCGCTACACTAGTTCAAGACCTCCAGCTGAACACACGTGCAAAAAATTTAGTCATTCTTTCCATCCGCTGCAATGTTATGGCAAATTAGCTGTTCCCCAGCCTTCTGAGCGACCCTGATTGGCTCTCATCTTGGCATGGCTTAACGGAATGAGGCGATATTCGCTACACTAGTTCAGGACCTCCGGCTGAGCACACGTGCAAAAAATTTAGTCATTCTATCCATCCGCTGCAATGTTATTGCAAATTAGCTGTTCCCCGGCCTTCTGAGCGACCCTGATTGGCTCTCATCTTGGCATGGCTTAACGGAATGAGGCGATATTCTCTACACTAGTTCAGGACCTCCCCCTGAACACACATGCAAAAAATTTAGTCATTCTATCCATCCGTTGCAATGCTATGGCAAATTAGCTGTTCCCCGGCCTTCTGAGCGACCCTGATTGGCTCTCATCTTGGCATGGCTTAACGGAATGAGGCGATATTCGCTACACTAGTTCAGGACCTCCGGCTGAACACACGTGCAAAAAATTTAGTCATTCTTTCCATCCGCTGCAATGTTATGGCAAATTAGCTGTTCCCCAGCCTTCTGAGCGACCCTGATTGGCTCTCATCTTGGCATGGCTTAACGGAATGAGGCGATATTCGCTACACTAGTTCAGGACCTCCGGCTGAGCACACGTGCAAAAAATTTAGTCATTCTATCCATCCGCTGCAATGTTATTGCAAATTAGCTGTTCCCCGGCCTTCTGAGCGACCCTGATTGGCTCTCATCTTGGCATGGCTTAACGGAATGAGGCGATATTCGCTACACCAGTTCAGGACCTCCGGCTGAACACACGTGCAAAAATTTTAGTCATTCTATCCATCCGCTGCAATGTTATGGCAAATTAGCTGTTCCCCGGCCTTCTGAGCGACCCTGATTGGCTCTCATCTTGGCATGGCTTAACGGAATGAGGCGATATTCGCTACACTAGTTCAGGACCTCCGGCTGAACACACGTGCAAAAAATTTAGTCATACTCTCCATCCGCTGCAATGTTATGGCAAATTAGCTGTTCCCCGGCCTTCTGAGCGACCCTGATTGGCTCTCATCTTGGCATGGCTTAACGGAATGAAGCGATATTCGCTACACCAGTTCAGGACCTCCGGCTGAACACACGTGCAAAAAATGTAGTCATTCTATCCATCCGCTGCAATGTTATGGCAAATTAGCTGTTCCCCGGCCTTCTGAGCGACCCTGATTGGCTCTCATCTTGTCATGGCTTAACGGAATGAGGCGATATTCGCTACACTAGTTCAAGACCTCCAGCTGAACACACGTGCAAAAAATTTAGTCATACTCTCCATCCGCTGCAATGTTATGGCAAATTAGCTGTTCCCCAGCCTTCTGAGCGACCCTGATTGGCTCTCATCTTGGCATGGCTTAACGGAATGAGGCGATATTCTCTACACTAGTTCAGGACCTCCCCCTGAACACACGTGCAAAAAATGTAGTCATTCTATCCATCCGTTGCAATGCTATGGCAAATTAGCTGTTCCCCGGCCTTCTGAGCGACCCTGATTGGATCTCATCTTGGCATGGCTTAACGGAATGAGGCGATATTCGCTACACTAGTTCAGGACCTCCGGCTGAACACACGTGCAAAAAATTTAGTCATTCTTTCCATCCGCTGCAATGTTATGGCAAATTAGCTGTTCCCCAGCCTTCTGAGCGACCCTGATTGGCTCTCATCTTGTGCATCTAGTCTTGTAGCGAAGCTTGTGGGCTTGCCTCGTGAAGTGTGCTGGATCGAAGTTGAGGGCTCACGGGCAGTGGTCGATCAGAACCACAGAGATGTCGGTCCTCGGATGCGGTTGAAGGAATACCACTCGTGACCTGGCTGGTTGTAGGCAGTCGGTCACCAGGGCCTGGCTGGTTGTAAGACAGCCAGGGTTCAGCTCGGGTTCGGATTTGGTCGTGGTAAGGGTAGACATTATGAAGTAGAAAAGAAGTATATAAGAAGTAAGTATACCGGATACAGCGTCACAGAACACCTTGTATATATATGTTATGTCTGACATCGCCGATGACCTCACAGGTGAACTCTATGCTATGACATCATCGGTGACCCCGTAAAGTCCCGTCTGCCATCACAGTCAGCCTAGACCGCCTGACGTCGCCGATGACCTCACAGGTGACCTCTGACGTCATCATTGATGATGTCACGGCAGTGTCATCGTCATTACATCATTGGCGCGCCGGTTCGCGAGCATCGACTGCCCCAAGAACAGGCCTAACGGTGGGCCATTATGGACCCTTTTCTACAAGTCTATTGAGGGTAATCTTCAGCCACATCAATCACATGGTTTCCTCCCGGTGTGCAGGGACCATATTTTCCATTGGGTAATGTGGGACGTGCACACGGTGACCTTGGAACTTTGACCCCACATGCCTGTCACTCTACTGAGGGATGGTACGCTCATGTGTATATTACAAGTCTTTGGTGTCTAAACATGATTATGAAACAATAAACTCCCCAAGTCCTTCAGGAAAAAAAGTTCCTTTGATCAACCTCTGCCCTGGGGGCCTGACAGCCCTTATGCCGCTGAGTCCAATGTTAGCAAAACGTTCTCTGAACATGGTAGCACTCCAATCTTTTAATATGTTGTATATGGGTCCCATATGAGTAGATTTGTGTTGTTTGGTGCCAATCGCTTTTCTCGTTTCAAGATTGCGGGCGCTGGAACATACACAGTCGTGCCAAAATGAAATGGCCGCCATTCAACCAAAAATGGATGAAACGACTTGAAACTTGACATAACACCTCATTTCTATGGGTGAAGTAAACCGCAGGACAACACACTGCGGCCCCCACGGACCCCGCCCGCAGCAAAGCACCCCCGACGTTCACTTCACATCAAAGATGCCTTGCCACAAGCAGAAACCGCAGGAGCTACGACATGCCGCCCCCACGGCGGTATTCCTTGGTGAGAGTGTGGCCAGAGCACTCACACCGTTGGAAACCCTTCTACATCCTCAGCAGGTATCTCAGGGTCACCAGCGTTTCGCCCCCCCCCAGCCTGTACGCCTCGCCTGAGTGGGGCTGCGAAGATTAATCTTCGTCTGTAGAAGGGCTCCAACTGCGAGCTCTAGTCAGCCACACCCATCTTGCACCCCTTCTTCTTGTGCTCTGAGCAGGTTGAGCAAAGAGGTCCAGGGCACTGTGGTTTAACTCCTGACCCCGGTCCTCCGCCGACTAACAAGCAGTACTAATAAACCCAGAGATAACTCTCTGGATAGTATCAGGTGCTTTGCGTTGCTGTAGCTGCTCTTTGCACTTGGTCTTGTACTTGTAGCTAGCTTGCGCAGTGCCTCAGGGTGCCAGCCCTAACACTGTTGCGTGCCGTCTTTCCGAGCTGTCATCCGTTCTTTCACAGATGTCCGTGGGTCTTCCCCCACCGCCAATCTATACATATATTATGAATATATACTATAGTCAGATTTACATTCAAACATAAGTTGCTGCTATTTGGGCTACTTGGTGTTGGTGTGTGCTGTCTGGGCTACTTAATAATATATAATAATAATCATAAAAAAGGTATTCTGAACAAAGTAGCGCTCCGCCCTTTTAACCCACATTTTTTCTTCAAACGACACGAAACGTCAGCATCTGCATCGTTAGACTGTCCTACACAAAAGTATCAAACAGCTTTTCGATTGGTCAAAAATTGAGCCCACAGTGCATCAAAATGCACTGCCTAAACAGCATCTTAATTAACCTAATTACCTAGGGTAATTAGGTTGTATTTGTGATGTCATCAGTCACTCGAGCAATTGTGATGCCATCAGTGATGTCACTCGAGCAATTGTGATGTCATAAATCCTTCCTGGCTCACCCTATATAAGTGGAAGCAGTGTGTCCATCCTGGCTCACCCTATATAAGTGGAAGCAATGTGTGTTTTTACATGCAAGCATCCAGTCCCATAAAACACCACTATTATGTTTAGGTAGAGGCTAAATAATCACACCATGTTGCTTGTTTCATGCTCTTTACTTCCCTGCCGTAAACCCACGCTTTTACAACAATGCCGTACATCGGGTGCAGTAACTCTTAAAGGCACAGTAACATGTACCTAAGTTAACAAGGCCAACCAGGCCGTAACATAACGTTATCAGACAACATTTTCTCCCCCCACCCCCCTTTTAAAGAACATAACATTCAGTCCACAACCCCCTGTGTCCCTTATCACCCAGTCACATAGTCTCCATGCCAGGCGGGCGGGACCCTCACTCTGAGGGCGCGCAGGCTGGGGAACAGCCTCTGGCTGTGGCGGTAGGTTACCCCCCACCCGATTTGCTCCTGGTCTGGGCTGCCAGCCGAGCGCCGTCGCTGCAGACAGGGGTGGTGCAGGTGCTGTTGGAGCTGCGACTCTGTGCAGGCGGTTTGCGTGCCAGCGGCTCCCGTTGTCCAGTCTGTACGTGGCCGGACCCAGCTGCTGAGTCACCTGGAGGGGTTCAGACCAGAATGACTTCAGCTTGTTCTGGCGGTGGGGATGTTTAATCCTGACCCAGTCCCCTGCAGACAGTGTGGGGGTCTGTACTCTGCGAGAGGCATCAAACCTCCTTTTCATCTGGGCCTGTGAACCTTGGACCCGGGCTCTGACTTTCTGGAGCCCTGGCCTCTCTTGTGCAGGAGCTGGCTCAGCTCTCAAACAGTCCAGTGGTTGCTTTAGCTCGCGCCCGATCATGAGCAGTGCAGGTGACACCCCCGTGGTGGAGTGCTTGGATGCCCGGATGGTCAGGAGAGTTTGGTTGAGTGCGGCACTGAAGGTTTTCCCTTCCTCCAGGCAGGCTCGGATTCCATTTTTGAGGGTTTTATTTAGTCTTTCCACCCCCCCATTACACTCCGGGTGATACACTGCTGTCCTGATGTGTCTGATGGACCGCAGTGCCAGGAACTCTGATAACTCTGCTGATGCAAATTGGGGCCCATTGTCCGTTGTGATGACACTGGGTAGGCCCCATCGCCCAAACAGGTTGGTGAGGCGGTCGATGACTGTGTGTGTGGTGATGGAGCTCAGTTCGACAGCCTCCGGCCACTTCAAATGCAGGTCATGCACCACCAGCAGGTAGCGCGCATGTGCGGGCGCCCCATGGAGCTCCCCACAGAGGTCAACCTGGATATGTTCCCATGGTGCAGATGGCCAAGGGATTGGAGTGAGGGGTGCTGTAGCCGGCTGGCCTGTCTTCCCGCTCAGAAGGCAGCAGGCGCAGTTACGCACCAGCTCCTCTATGTCAGAGTCTATATGGGGCCACCACACTGTATCTCTGCAACGTTGCTTCACCTTGACCACCCCCAGATGCCCCTCGTGCGCCATGTGCAGTATTCCGGCCCTCAGAGTCTCCGGTACAATGGTGCGGTGGCCGTGAGCGAGGCACACAGCCCCCCAGCAGGAGAGCTCATCACGGACCCGGTGGTAGGGAAGCAGATTGTCGTCCACCGTGGCAGGCCAGCCATCTTGGACATAAGCCCGGAGGGTTTTGAGAGTCTCGTCTTCAGCTGAGGCCTGCTGCAGCTCTGCCAGGGTGACTACCGTGCTGAGGGGCCCATGCAGAATGTTGACCCAGTCTTCGTCGTCCTCCAAATCGGGTGTCACCCCACCCGTCTCCTTCGTCACGGAGACCGCTCTGGATAGGAGGTCAGCCGCTGTATTAGCACGCCCCGGCACAAACTTAAGGCTGAAGTTGTACTGATTCAGCCTATCAGCCCACCTCAGCAGTCTGATGGGCCTGTGCCCCGAGCCCCGGGTTGCCAGCAGTGCCGTCAGCGCCTGATGGTCCGTGCGGATGGTGAAGGTACAGGGCGTTCCACCCCCTCCTGGACCTGGGAGAGCACCGCACCAAGCGCCACCCCAGAAGCATCACAGGTGACCAAGGTGGGCGCGCTCAGACTGAAATGCGTCAATGTGGGTGGGGACGTAAGCTGCTGCTTGATGGCATGCACGGCCTCATGGCAGGCAGGGGTCCACTCCCACACAGCATCCTTTCTGAGCAGCTGGCGCAGGGGGGCAGTTGAGTCAGAGTAGTGTGGTATGAACCGCAGATAGTAGGTGGCCATCCCCAGGAAAGAGGAGAGATGGGATGGCGACTGCGGGTCTGGCAGGGACAGAATGGCTTCAGTGTGGGACATGATCGGGGCAATACCGTCCTTGGAGAGCCTGAAGCCGAGGAACTCGACCTCCGCAACTCCAAACACGCACTTTTCAGCATTAAGTGTGACCCCCTGCTGTTCAAAACGTTGAAAAACCTGCTCCAGGCGAGCATCGTGCAGCGCGGTGGAGGGTGCGTGTACCACTACGTCGTCCAGGTAGATGGAGACCCCCTGGATTCCGGCCAGGATGAGTGACATCTTCTGAAAGCAACTTGGGGCCGATGACAGTCCAAACGCCATGCGTTTATATCTGAAAACCCCCACGTGCGTGACAAACGCTGTGAGGCTCATGCTGGCAGGTGCCAGGCGAGTCTGCAGGTAGCCGTGACGTAAATCCATCTTACTGAAGACAATGGAGCCGTGGAAATGACTAGTAAGCTCCTCTGCCGTGGGTAGAGGGTACTTATCCGGGATGATGGCTTTGTTTACATCCGTCAGGTCGACACAGAGGCGCAGCCCGCCCCCCCGTTTCTTGGCTATCACCAAGTTGGACACCCACGGTGATGCGTTGATTGGTTCAATGACATCCCCCTCCACCAGGCAGCGTAGCTCCGCCTCCACTGCATCACGGAGGGCGAGGGGAATGCACAGCAGAGGCTGGATAACGGGGCGGACAGACAGGTCAACAGTAGGCCGGTGAACAAATCCAGACATGCAGCCCAGCCCTTTAAACAGATGTGGGAAACGGTCGGGGCAGGAAATGGCGACCTGCAGGACATGCAGGCCCCTCGCATCAGTCATAGTAAAGCCCAGGGCGAGGAACAGATCAAGACCCATGATGTTGGCTCCCCTCTGTGTGATGTAGAACTTGGTGTCAGGGGCAAATTGTTGGTCATATCTGACAGGAAGGTGGGCCACACCCAAAGTGGAGATGGGGGAGTGGCCATAACCCGACAGAGCGTTACCTGCTGCTTCCAAAGGCACGTGTTTGAAGAGTCAATCATACGTGCATTTGTTCAGTATTGACACTTTTGCCCCCGTGTCCACCAGGAGCGGTACGCTTGCTCCACCCACACGACATGTGCAATGCTTGAGTGAGGTCTGTGGGCTCTGTATTGTGTTGATTGGAACAACAGCTGTATCTGAGTGGGCAGGAGGGGAGCGACAGCAGCGTGCAAAATGATTCATCATGTTGCAGTTACGACAGCGCTTGCCCACAGCAGGGCATGACTGATCTCTGGTTGCATGTCTAGAGGAGCCACAGTTATTACAGCACTTGGGCCCGCCCTCTCTAAGGCCTCTGTCCACTCTCTGTACATCCCAACTGTCACTCACCACGTCTGCAGCAGCGGTCCCTGCCGTCTCCTGAGCCACAGTCTGAACTGACGGGGCGAATGACGTCACAGGCTCGTGCACAGCGCGGCCCAACTTGCGCACCTCCGATAGAGCCGTTTCCAACTGCTTCCCAATCACTAACGCATCCGCCAGTGTCATGGAGTCTGGCTCCAGTAACAGCCTCTCTCTCAGCTGGTTACAGGACGTTTTCTCTATCAGTTGGTCCACTATAAGTCCATTCTCTAAAACCCCAAAGTCACAAAGCCTAGCCAGCTCGCGCAAGGCAGACACAAAGTGCGCGACCATCTCACCCGGCTTCTGAGCCCTCTGACGAAACTCAAAGCGGTGCATGCGTCGGCTCCTTCCCGTGCTGAAGTGAGACTTTAGGGCCGCGGTAGCTGTAGCATACGAGCCATCCGTTAACGTGAGTGTGGCGAAGATCCGCTGTCCCTCCTGGCCGAGGCAGTGGCGGAGGAGCGCGCACTTCCTATCCTCTTCCAAATCGAGTGCCCCAAAGCCAGCAAATAATCCTCAAACGACCTCTGCCATCGATCCCAGGGAACAGCTGGGTCACTGGGGACGGGTAAAAAAGGTGGCGGCGGCGGCAAAATCAAGTCAGCCATCCTCGCTAAATAGGCTAAATAATCACACCATGTTGCTTGTTTCATGCTCTTTACTTCCCTGCCGTAAACCCACGCTTTTACAACAATGCCGTACATCGGGTGCAGTAACTCTTAAAGGCACAGTAACATGTACCTAAGTTAACAAGGCCAACCAGGCCGTAACATAACGTTATCAGACATAACAACCACCACCAAGCATCCAGTCAGCAATGGGTCGTGCCCGGCCACAACCCATTGCTGCGCAGCAGCTATAATTTTAATTATATTTTATTGGGGATACTGTAATCCTTTAAGGGACCACTCTCATTTGTTTTGAAACCATGCAGTAGCTATAGTAAAGATAAATTAAAATGTGCAATGTGTATACAGTGTTCCTGGCCATGGCATAAGGGGTTATCATACCAGTTTTTTATAAAGCAGGCTCTGGTAATGTTATACCTTCAAGGATTTTAGTAACCACATACTACTACTGATGTTGTAGAGGTTTTAAAGGCAGCCGTGGGGGACCAGTTCCCACCATCAGCTGTCTCTCTCAAGGGCCTGGCTCAGGTCTTGAAGCTTGCGTTGACACGGGTGTGTCTGCCAGGACACGGTCTAATAATCTCTGAGTACTTCTAATTATCCCGTCCTGTTCCGGACTGCTATTGGCTTCGTCTCCTGAATCACTCTGCATGGGGCGTGGTGTTCGTGGCATAGTTAAGAAGAGCTCATTCTACTTGATGTCATACATCGTCGGCAGGGGCATCACATCTGTCATGATGTCACAGGGCAGCATTGTGATGTCATGGATGGACTCAGGGATGTCATGTGATGGACTCAGAAGGCCCAGAATGTGCCCTGGGAGCTGGCCGGCCCCTGGTGTTGATGCGAAGTCTCCGAAACAACTGACATAATTATTGTTATTGTTATTATTATTGTTATTATTATTGTTATGATTGCTATTATTGTGATTACTATTATTATTATTATTAGTATTATTATTATTATTAGTATAATAATAATAATAATAATAATAATAATAATAATAAAGTCTGACATTTAGTCATTTCTGGTCATATCAAAATCAAGACTGAGCAATTACAACATTTTGATCAAACACAAATATAAGTAAAATGAATAACAAAAAAGAAGTCAGAGGTCTAATCATAAATCAAAATCTGATTGATTGTCTGTACTACCAACAGGAAAGACAGATCCTCAAGAACAGATTGGAGAGCAATCGAATCAAGCTGGAGTTAAAATAAATATTGCAGTTGAATTCAGGGAATGTGGGGTATAGGGATATATTTTTTTTTAGAGGAAACTGGACGAAATAGAAGAATATAGTCAGGATAGTGTTTTAGAAGTCCGTTCTGATCCACACTCCATTTCAGAAGGTGGCGGTAATGCACCATAAGTTGTTTGCCAACCGCCATAAAACACTACTAGAAGAAGAAGAAGCTGGCCTGAGTTTGAAGTTCCTGCGCGGGTTAAAGCATGAAGATGTTCACTTTTTGGCTCTCATCGGATGGTCTCATGGGATTAGCAGTATATTCAACTAAAGTAAGCAGGAAAGGTAAGTCCACTACTAGTAACAAATGAGGTTAGACCAGCCAAATCTGTGTTTTTAAGTCGCGCAAAGTGACGCTAATGGCGTTAGCATTAACGTTAGCATTGAGCTAACGCTAATGTTATGGGCTACGATTGCAACTCCCCAGCAAGCTGTTGTTACTCTTAGCCTACATTACTAACGTGATTATAGGTACAGGACACACTGGGCTGATGTACCACAGCCTGCCAGTTAACTTTCAGACCATGTCCGGCTAATTTGAATGAGTTTAGACTTATTTTAGTTTAAAGTGTGTTGTTACTAGTTAGCTTGCTAGCTAGGAGTTCTCTTCACAATGCATGGCTTGCAGAAATGGAAATTCTGGGCCAAACTCAATTTATTTGGTGCAGGGTAATTGATAGCACAACTTAGTTGTGTCTTCTGATTTACTTCTCAACATGTGCTCATTAGCTCAGTGTCTATCAAAGTGTTTGTATGCAAAATGAGAATGTAGTGGGTAGCTTCAGCAGCACACATTGCTGTGTATTAATGTGTAAATGTATTCTTGTTAAGTTAGCTAAGAAAGCAGTATGATGAAACAGTATGAGATTTTGGTTGATTAAATTGATTGAGGACAAGGATGTTTGTACTCTATAGACCAGGAAATAACTGGGAGCCTGTAAGATGTTTCCCACCTGCTGCTGCAGTGTCCTCCCTGAAATCCATCCACAGCTTTCCCCCACCTGGATTTCATCTGTCTCCCTCTGCCTCTATGCTTCAGGTAAAATCTATTAGACTTCTGAGTACAAACTTGCTTGAATGATTCATAATTCACTGTATGAGAGAGTGACTGAGACGCTTTTATAGAAATGTCAGAGAAACCTGTATGTAAGTCATGCCTTTGCATATCTTTGCCAACAGCTACAGTGTGTCTAGCCACATATGTTCCGCTGTTCTCTGTTCCTCTGTGATCCACTCTGAACTCGCGTCACACAGCATAGCATAAGGAAATTGGGGAGTCAAGTGTTCAAAACTCTCTGCTACCAGTCTCCGACGTCCAATCACAGATCCAAAGATATAATAATATGCCTATGGAAGCCAGTAGTTTAGGCGGCGGTTTTAATGATATTCCTGCATGAAACAACCTTTAAAAAGCAGTCTTTCCACAGCCTGTGCTGAATTTACAGCAGGGTGTTTGATCTCACTATCATGGTGCATGCGTCTGAGCAAACATACAACATTGCAGTCACACGGATACGGCAGCACATTGATCAAATCATCAAATCAAGTGTTGAACTTGAATGATTTGTGTCTTGTAAGGACATACAGGCTAGGCACCACAAATATGGTGCATGACAGAAATAAAACTGATCTATCTAGTATCTATCCAGTGCACCTGGGAAGTAAAACTTCATGAAATATTATTATATCTTTGGATCCGCGATTGGACGTCGGAGACGGGTAGGAGAGCGTTTTGAACACTCTACTTCCCCAATTTCCTTATGCTACGCTGTGTGATGCTAGTTGAGAGTGGACCACAGAGGAACGGAGAACAGTCAGGCTGGGGACCTTCAACCTGCCTCTCGTCTCAACATGATGGAGCCCAGCAGATACAGGTAGAGCTGTTGTGTGGTGTGTTTCATTTCATGTTCACATGGATGACCAACAGAAGTTTGATGACCACTATTGACAAAGGCGCATTATCTCACAACACTACTATAGACGGTTTTCACAGAATGGCCAGTCCTCCACTTTAATGATTTTTTTAATGCAACAGGAAGTGAGCTGGGGTTCAATTTAGAATGTTTTTGTTGTCAAGTTAAAACCATTTATAATAAGGCATTATGACTGCATACAACCACACATAACATTACACTGCGTCATTGTATGGTAACACACTTGTCTGCTATCTTGTCTCTTGTGTCTGCTTCCAGGGCCAACCAAGTGATGCATCTGCCTCCCCCTCTGTCCAGCCAATGGACACGTCCACTGCCATCCACTCCAACTCCTCACACCTCTTCTGCCCAGTCTGAGGACAACAGCCCATGCTGGACCCAAGTAAGAAAACATCTGCATCTCACACTGGATATGCAGTACAAGCAACTTAAAAAAAAAATCTACTCCAAATTACAGGATTATTATTAACTTGTTGGATTAAATGTGGATGCAGGGGAATGTGATTGGCTCATTGTTGTTATACAATCTCTTTACTTCCACGGTGATAGACAGCTTGAAGTCTGGCATTGTAAGCGTGTATCTAACTTCTGTATCATGATGTACTTACTGCCGGGCACATTATAGAGAGCCAAAGTGAACGTCACTTCCTGCCTTTCTCTCGGTACGAGCATCTGGAAAAATATGAATGGGGGTGAATGGTGAGAGACAATACTTTTTTGATCCCGTTTGAATTCTGCCACGGGGTACACATGTACATTTGTCAATTTAAAAGATAACTTTGCAAGTCAAGAAAGTCGCAGTTTGTTCTGAAACTGAAACGTAAGGTTTAGTTTTGTCAATCAACTACATCTCTCGTGTCTCACAATACGTGAGACACGAGAGATGTCTCACGAGAGATGTCCAACCCAACCAAATTATGAAAATATCGCGGGTGCGGGCGGGGCAGGCTCAGAACGTGACAAAGCAACATTATTAAATAATTTAGAGCAATGAAACACGCAGAGTAATTAACCTTAAAGACGTTAACTCTCTCTCGCATGTAGGTACACACAATCAGACAGACTCCTGCTGCACTCTCTATAGCCTACATGGAGTAAAGAAACGCTTCAATGAGGTAGCCTATGTGCTCTCAAAACAAACACTTTGGAAGGATTATTCGCTGTAATTATTATTTGAAGTGTCCATATAATGCCACCGCAGATTTTCTGTTGTGGACTCGACTGTGATCTATTTGTCAACTTTACTGCAACGTGAGTAGGCTGTGAACAATTGAGTGCGCATGAGGTAATTAAAAGAAATCAGACAGCGAGTCTGGCCGTATCTGCAAGCCGTGTGCGCTCCTGCTGCACTACTACGTTTAGCCTACTACTGCAACAATTGAGAGCGCATGAGGTAATTAAAAGAAATGGGGAAGAATAAGAACTGTTTCTGTAGCCTGCCTAGTGCCTACCTCTATACCTGCTACCTCCATTTGAAACACTGCGCGGTCACGCCATCCGCACTTTGGGGAAGCGTAGTCGGTCGTGCTATCTGAAGACCATGGATTAATTGAAGAAAGACCGACATGAAAGCAGCAGTGCAACTCATCCAGAGCAGGCCTAGGCTACAACTGTTGTCGCGCAGGGCAGCATGTGAGTGTCTGTGTGTGTGTGTGTGTCTGTGTGAGAGAGAGAGAGGGGGGAGAGAGACAGAGTTATTAGCTGCTTTGCACACCTTGGAAGCTCTGCTGTGCTCCTCCTGCGTCCGGAGACATATTACATTAAATTGGCCGTTGCGGGCTGCTGGGTTGGGCTGGGTTCGGAATTTTCAGATATTTTAACGGGGCGGGCGGGGCGGGCTGGCTCCGATGACGGGTTGGGTTGGGGCGGGCCTTAAAAAAACCTGACCCGCGCATCACTAGAAAGTAGACATCATTATTGTAGTAAGCTAAATTATTCCATTTTCGATTTGGGTCTTTTGAGAGGGGGGTGGGTCGTTCTCGCGTGGGATCCTTACGTCACCTGACAACTTGGTTTTCACTTTGAAAAACATGTCAAAGAAGCTGTCTGAGAGAGCCAAGTCATTAAAAAAATCGATCCTAACCCCTAAACTAAAAAGATTATTGCTCCTAAGGGACCCTAAAGCTGCGTTCACACCGACCTATTAAAGTTTTTCGCTGGCATCGAAAATACGCTCTCCGCCCGGGATGAAATATCCCAGCTCGAGCTAAATTACGCTGGCATCAGTCGCTCCCTGTTCAACGCTGATTGGCTGCCGTGTGAGAGTGTGTCAAATATCACACTGGCTTGGAACAAACCGCTGGTTATTGTGTGGCAACAAACCGCATTGACAGCTGACATGAAGGCTACGTTCACACAGCCAGCCTTAGTGCTTGAATCTAATCTTTTCCCACCTAAGTGACTCAGGTCAGTCTTTTTTATGACTGTGTGAACAGTACAAGTCACATTGAAAGTTACTTTTTTAAAGACGACCTGGGCTACTTTCAAATGTGGAAAAACATCAGATTTGAATCTGATGTTTTGGAATGTGACTCCGGTGTGAACAGACATCTTGCCCATATCTGACTTAATGCTTCAATGTGACTTTTACGTCATTCCAGAGCGACATTCGTCACTATTCTGCACTGGCGGGAGGAGGGAGGACCAGATTGTGATTACAAACATGGAGGACAGCTGCGAGGGAGGTAATCAGTGGAGGAACAGTGAGGTTTTAGACCTCATAAGTATTAGCAAGAAGTAGCAGCTATTGCTCCACAGAAAGCCATTATTAAAAAAAAATCTAAAGGCTCTCTTTCTCCTCTTCCTCGCTATCATCTGCACCTATATGACGGCACGGTGGCTCAGTGGTTAACACTGTTGCCTCACAGCAAGAAGGTCCCGGGTTCGAACCCCGGTCCGTCCCAGGTCCTTTCTGTGTGGAGTTTGCATGTTCTCCCCGTGTCCGTGTGGGTTTTCTCCGGGTGCTCCGGTTTCCTCCCACCATCAAAGAAAGACATGTATGTTAGGGTTAATACTCCTGGCTGTCAGTGCCCCTGACCAAGGTACTGGCAAAATAACTGGAGTTGGTCCCCGGGCGCTGCACAGTGGCTGCCCACTGCTCCTAGTTCTAGGAAGGTTCCTAGTAGAGGATGGGTCAAATGCAGAGGATGGATTTCCCCAAGGGGATAAATAAAGGATAACTTAACTTAACTTAACTATATTCCCTGTCTTCCACTGCACAATAACTTGTAAATTGAACCGTAAACAACAGATGAAACAACATCGTCAGCTACCGCCATGTTTACTGCTGTCTTCTTCTGGGTTTATGTAGAACAGCAGTGTGCTGCACATGCGGGTCACTTCAGGTCCGCGACCTGTTCACACTGGAGTCTGATATGGGCCACTTTTAAAAAGTCTGTGTGAACAGCCACACAAAAAATCAGATGTGAGCAACAAGTCAGATTCAAGCACTAATGTTTGCTGTGTGAACATAGCCGAAATGAAGTCTGTACTAGCTCACGTTAGGAGCACGCTGATAGGCTTAGCTTGTAAACAACTACAGTGGCTCGTAGTGGACAAATATCATGACATTGCGTAACGTTATAGCCCCCAGATGTCCGTCAATTATTGTGCCTGTTGACGAGCGATTTAAACAGAGCGACAGAGTGATTCCATAGGGTTGAATCAAGCGACAGAGAGAAAAATAAATATCTCGGTGTGAACACAGCTTTAGGAGCAAGAAATAAATGAGCACAGAATGATTAAAAAATAAGGAGGCTCTAGTTAGTCTCAAGAGATCAGAATGAGCAACAGATTTTTTTGCTATGGTTAGATGGATAACAGTGAAACTATGATCAATATACGGTAGTATTTTTTCTATGTTCTCCAATTGTGTTAACTATTAACTACTACTAACTTAACTACTTTATTCAGAATTGACATCACAACATACGTTTACTTGCATTTCACTTATGGTTATCCGCTTGTGTAAAGTAAAGTAAAGGTAAAGTCCCACTGATTGTCACACACCTGAGTGTGCGAAATTTGTTCTCCGCATTTGACCCATCCCCTGGGGGAGCGGTGAGCGGCAGCAGCACCGCGCTCGGGAATCATATGGTGATCTAACCCCCCAATTCCAACGCTTTGATGCTGAGTGCCAAGCAGGCAGGCAAATGGGTCCCATTTTTATAGTCTTTGGTATGACTCGGCCGGGGATCGAACTCACAACCTCCCAGTCTCAGGGCGGACACTCAAACCACAAGGCCACTGAGCTGGTGTAAGCACACAAATTGAAATATATCATGAAACGACAATGGTTTAAGCAAGTGTACTCAAACTTTTGACTGAGTAATGGCTAACTTAAGTTCTGGCCAAGGGACAACAGTTGGAAATTAGCCATCTGGCTAACACTGTCACATTGACAGTGATGTTATGTGCACTGTAGTGCGAAAGCATGTGAACTAAGCACAAGGCCAAAACACATGCTGTGTGGCACTAAAAATCATTTTCCAAGGTTGGCAGGTCTGCTGTAGCAAGAGTGAGCAAAATCTCAGAACACTGGCAATTGTACAGGAAAGAGGAAATGTCACAATTAAAAAAAAAAAAGATAGTGGAATATCCTCAACTGTTATGTACACAAGGCTGAATTAATTCAGTGATAAGCTCAGTGTCTTCTTGCCCCTAACTGTAACTTCTGTTCCAGCTACTAATGTTGGAGAAGACTTGCTGCACTCACTCTCCCGGGATGAAATCAACAATCTTTTTCCCGGTCCTGAAAACTTCCTGAGGCTGTATGGCACCTTGTGATGTGAGACAAAAGGGTCAGTGCAGGGAGCACGTCAGTGCAACACCAGCCCCCTGCAGGAAGCACCAGCACCCCAGTGCAACACCAAGATCACAGTGATAACATGTATGTGGTATTGCATTTAATATACTGTATGCATCTGTGAGTCTTTGGATGAAAACGTTAGGCCACGCAACAGCTTTAGTGTCTGTCCAGGGATCTTAGTATTCCATTCATTTGTAAGTGTTTGGAAACCTAATATTTCCCAATACTTTTTTCTTCTGATGTAACCTGCAGCCAGCACCCAAGTGCCATGCCGATCTGAAACCAGCAATGCCAGTCACCTGCAATGAGCACCGCAGAGCAACGCCAGGATAGCAGTGATGAAACATGTATGTATTTTTTAATACTCTGTATGCAATATTGCAACAATACATTAGCCCACAGTCCACATACCTTTTGTTTTTGGGTCATGGTTTCACTACGCATTTTATGCATAAGGAGAAAAAAATGCTTCCATTTCTAAAATGGAAGCATGGAAAATGGAAATGCTTATTAGCAAAAAATCTATTTCTGGTCTATAATATGAAAGTATAAAAAAACACTTGCAAATGTAAAAGTGCTTCTTAGTAGGGCTGAACGATTTGGGTAAAAAATCTAATTGCGATTTTTCTGACCGATATTGCGATTTCGATTTAATTTCGATTTTTTTTTAAATCAAGTTTCAGTGCAATATTAACTGTAATAAATGTAAAACACAATGGAGCATTTGCCTACCACATTCAAACATCACAATCAACAAACTGCTCTATATTATAATGCAAGGATGAGAACTTGGATAAGAATTCCTTCCAGCAACATTTATTTGCTTTTAAACAACAGCTGCAATTCTCTCTGTGTCTCAGTCTTTAACAATACAAACAAAACAAAAAGCACCAGCATCGCTGCAGCTCTTGAAGTAACTGCCCAAGGATCGCTTGGCCTTTTTTGCAGCCGATGGCCTGGCTCCTTCCTGTGCTGCACTTTGAGGCACAGCAGCAGCATCTGGGGGTGATGGCAGCCCTCTTCTCCTGCAAAACACAGACACAACTGTTAAGTTTCACATTAATGCAATTCACAGCACACACATTCATTCACACATCAAATACGGGGCACAGGGCAGGCTATATACACAAGCAGTGTTTCAGTGAAGCCCTATTTTGCAAGGAAAGCCAGGGGAGAGAGGGGGAGGATAAGGAGAGAGGAGTGGGAGAGGAGAGAATTAATGCAAGTTACCTTTAGTGCCACCTGCACTTGTTCCATCTCTCTCTTCACCCGGGCCTTGATTTGTGGGACATTCTCTGCACTTATGTAGCTTGTTCGCAACTTTTCTGAAAAACAAAATAATTAACCAAATTATTCTATAAGTACTACATGGCTGTATTGCATTTTTAAGATTGGAACTAATTATAGATGATGTAGGAGGGAGAGAAAGTAGGGAGGAGAGATGGGGAGGGAGAGAGCAGAACGCTGGGAGAGAGGACATTAGCTACTACAGAATCATTCCATTTCCCAGACTGACAATATATTGGCTATATAATATATTGGGGGAGGTGAAGAGGGGCATTTAGACATTACTGTAGGCTTACCAAGCTAACGTTACAATACAAGTAGCCTACTGCATTCAGGCAGAGTCAGACTGATAATGTTAAGTGAGAGGGGAAGAGGACATGTAACGTGAGCTAGCCAGTTAGGGCTAGCAAGCTAACTTTACTAGCTAAATGAGCTATCTCCTTAGGGAGAGAGCTAGCGTTAGTAAAGTTAACTTGCTACGTTGCTAGCCCTAGCTGCTAGGCTAAATAACGTACCGATGGCGAGGTGTAGTCTGTGGTGAAGCACTGGAGTCTGGTCCATCTGTTGATTTCCATAGCTTTTATGACGTTTGAAGCGTTGTCGGCACCGCGCTTGCTTAACACTGTCTAACTAACCGATGCTCTAAATCCAAAGTAGTTCCAGCCTTTCTTCGGTGCTAAATCATCCGGCGGCCGCTTCTTGTTCTTGTTCGGCTGAAGCTATTACACTTCCGAGTCTTGTTAGATAGCTGCCCTTCCATTGTAGAGAATCCAGTCAGTGGCGCACTATTAAAAATCCAGTCAGAGTGAATAATGTGTCAACTTTTGTAAAGTTCGCTAATCGGCTCGCTAGCTATATTCTGCAGACTGCTGCAGCCATGGGGCTGCAGCTAGGTTTCTCCTCCTCCATCCAGGCACGTTTGATGCTGGTGCTGCTGCGTAAACATACGTCCGTCTACTACGGCGTGCTGCTGCTGCGTAACGACGTCACGTAACGTGTACCTACATGCAGTCATGTCACATGTTAAATCGAAGCCTTTGCGATTAATCTAATTGCGTTGTTTCAAATCTCGGTTTCGATTTAAATTCGATTAATCGTTCAGCCCTACTTCTTAGCCATGACTACTTGTAGGATAACCTAGGTAATAACATTACGAGACATTGTACATTTTATTTTCGAAGCAAATAGATAGCCGGAGCTACTTTCCTGATAAAACAGGAAATGTCAGGAAAGTAGTCTCTTATGGGGTTGTGTTTCTGTGGCTTTCTCTTTAAAGCTGGAGTGAGTACATTTACAATTGCTGGAGTGAGTACATTTACAATTTGTTTATATAAACAAATGTCCATTACGTTCAAGGCATTGCCAAACAAGTTCCCACAATGCTGTATTTCTCAATATACCAGAGTTTTCAATCCGACACAGTCGTGCCCGACAGGTAGAATACTCAGGTATACTGAGAAATGCACAGAGAGAGTTATGTGGTGCAGATAGGCTTAATCAGCATTGTGTGAAGTCGTTTTGCAATAGCTGAATATGTGCATAACATAAACATTCGTTTATGTTATGCACTCCAGCTTTAAGCAGCGAGGCCCAGTTCCATGTCTTTACGGTGAGACTTGTGCAGTATATTGGATACTGCATGCCTACATTATGTTTTGTACTTTGTCATTTTCACAATGACATAAGGAGAAGTGTTCACACTGTGATTTTTGTTTTAAGAGTCGCTTTATTGAAACTTGGTTTCAGTATCTGGTCAGCAAAAAAATTATACAAAATCTTTTTCTCCGATTTGATGTATAATGATTGTTTTAACTGTGATGGTTTTTCTAATTGGTAGTTTTCTAATCTTTTACATTGACTTTTGTCATCTAGGTTTCAGAAGACCCAAACGGTTTCCTGCGCCAACAACCTCTATCATCTCCAGTTGTGGTCATCAGTGAGGAAAACTGCATGATCGCCATGGGAGCATGCCAGTGGCGACCTTCGAAAGAGATCGGTTGAAAGAGGGACTTGTCTACCCGATGGCATATTATTATGTCCTACACCTCACTTACTCCAAGTGTGACTCAACAGTGCTCTCAGTACTGCAAGCTGAGATCCACCATGATGCCATCCGTGATGGACATTCAACCCCTTCCTACAAAAAGCCTATGGCGAATGGAAGGCCTTCATGAGTGAGGTGAGTGTGAGAGAGTGAGGGACAGGCAAATGGAAGGCCTTCATGAGTGTTCTTTTTTTGGAGGAAAAATATATATTGGTCTGCCATCACTGTAGAAATGTCTTAAAACCTTGTCAATTGTTGTCTGAGCTTCAGTTCTGTATTGTAACAGTCATGTTCTGCCATTTCACATTCAAGACCTTTTAAATGTGTTATTTTTTCGATGTGAATATATATGTTCTCAATCATGATGTTCATTTACGCTGAGTTAAAAATAATTTGCGTGCTTTTAAAAGAAATAATTTTATGTTACATGCATGTGACATTGTGTCCATGTGGGGGTGTGCGAAGAGTGCTCCAAGTGGTGCTCTGCTTTAACTCCCTGTCGTGGGCGTCCCCCCCCCCTCCTCTCTTTCACTCATTCAGAGCTTCAACACAACAAACATGGCTGCTGTGAGCACATACGGTCTTGTCTTGGACATGGACAGAGCGAAATATGGGATTATTTTGCTTACGTTACATTGCTGACAGTGACAGGGACTGACACTACATAGCCCGTCAGTAAACAATGTTTAAAAGTGCGGAGGCGAACTGGCGAAGGGAGCTGACCAAACGCCGACAAACATCCCGACTTAAAAGAGCAACAGGTTAGCGAATGTGATCGATAACCTAATTACATTCCCTCAAATAAGTTTTTTATTTTGTGACGAGCAAACATTTTTCACCGTCAGTTTGACGAGGAAATGTGCTCAGTACGAGCGACCCTCTGCCAAGTAACATTATTGAGTCATGACGCTGTTTATTTAACACATTGAATGCCAGCCATGTTTTCATTCCTGTAGGTAAGTTGTGCCAGGGGTGTTTTTGACGATTCTGGCTCATTTTAGAAGAGCCGAGGATTCTTTTCTGTTAAGAATTCATGAACACCAATCATCTAAAAATAACTAATAGAATGTGTGCTTTCTCTGTCTAAAAGAGTTAGTTTGCAGAGTTAGTAGTTATGTAGATATTAGCCGTTGAGTACAGCATGGTTTCAGCGTCTGGAAATTTATTCAGAGATAAATGGCTTTTTGTGAAACAGTCACTTTAACCATTCATTTTTGGCATCAGTAAGACCGTCAGACATTCTAAACAATAGTTTTGAACAGTAATTTCCTCCATAACAACAGGAAACACCCCTCTCATTCAAACTCCTCCCTCCGTGTGTCTTCTCCTCCTTCCTCCTGGCTCTAACAGCGGGCGTGTCAGAAGCGCGTTGCTGCTGCCTGCCTGCCTGTCTGCCTGTCGGGCAAGACGAGTCTGAAATGGATTACTGTAAAATCGCGTCGCAATTTCCTTGAATGGCTTGCTCCCGCGGTGTGTGTGTGTGTGTGTGTGTGTGTGTGTGTGTGTGTGTGTGTGTGTGTTCGCGCGTTGCTGCGCGACTCTGGGGGGAAGGGATCTCTGTCCGTTCTGTGTGTGTGTGTCCGGGCTTCTGACTGTAAAATCGCCAAGCCATTTCCGCGGGAGGCGGCTGCTTTTGTGGCTTTTGGGTCCCGTGGCTGTGACTTCTCTCGGTCTCTGTCGCCACTTAGTGGTCGGTAAAATAGATTACACACATGCTCTTGCTCCAAATAGTTATCTCGAAGATGTAAAAGGGGTTGATTGATGTCCCACCGTCAAAAAAAAAAAATGTTTATGTAAGACGAGTTAGTCCGTCCTTGGCACTTAAGCGCTGGATTATGTAAGACGAGTTAGGTCGTCTATGGCACTTAATGAGTTAATAGGGTGATCTGGTTGTAAAAATAAAACATTTACATCAGAAAGACATTGAAAGCAGTGATTGATAAATGAAATCCAATGTTTTTCTACAAATTGCATCATTGGGAGGTTGATTCTGGCACTCAATATTAAGGGTGGGCAATATATCGATTTTATATCAATATTGTGATATGAGACTATACATGGCAAGGCTGTCCAAACCCTTTTGAATGGGGGCCAGATTTGATAATGTGAAAATACCTGGGGGCCAGCTACTTTCTGTTGTATCTGAATTCTGTTGAATTGATACAGTACATAGAAGTTATGGCAAACTTAGTCTCGACGCCAGACCCATGAGAGTTCTTACGCTGATACACTAGGTTACTGCATGCTGCAGAGCTCTCTCTGGGTCTGGGACACTTTCCCTCAGAGGGCTGGTTATGGGAGGGAACCGTTCACTTGGCCAGTCATATGCCAGTGATGGCTTCAGTCCTCTCCAATCAGTAACGACTTTGCGATCAGACAACACGGGAGGCGCAGCCCATTTGCTCTCTCATCGGTGCTACGACCTGTCACTCATTCAATTTCAACCCGCCTTCAAAACCAGCAGTGGCTGTTAACTGGCACAGACTCACTTATGTAGTATACGGAGCGCAGCGATTCAACGTAATATTTGAGTCTGGGGAGAGACTATGGCAAACTAAGACAGATGGAATTGAATGCTTATGGGAGAGGAGAGTGACTGCTGTGAGGAAGATGTTGAAGATGATGATGGCTAAGACACATCCTTGTTTTACTCCTACTTTGACGTAGAAGGGTCAGACTGTTGTCCACTTATTTGAACGTGGGCTTGCATGCCGTCATGAAATAGCTTTAGAATGGAGAGGAATTTGGGTGGGACTCCAAATCGACTGAGTAGGTCCCAGAGTAGCTTTTGATTTACTGTGTCGAATGCCTTCGAGAGATCATTGAAAGCCATATACAGGTCTTGCTTATGTTCTCTGCACTTCTCCTGGATCCAGGCAGTGGTGGCCGATACAAATTGGCACTGACCTCAAACTATCCAATCAGACAAAAGTTGACATTTTCTCGGAAACGGAAGGTCAGATCGAGATGCCTATAAAGGACTATAATATATTTTCTCACCCCAAATCCATCCATGAGTCTCTACGAGTTACAGTTGCAGAGATACGTCCGCCCTGCATGCAGGACTACAGGAGAGACATAGAGGACAGCGAAGTTGGGGGTTTAAGTCACTGATCAAACACTCGATTTCAGTGATTGCTGTCAGAATATAGAGCCATTTAACACTTATTTTAACACAAAAACATTGCTGAATGTACCTTTAATGTGATAATCTAATTTCTTACGTTCTGAAAATAAATCCTGTTTTCTAAAATTCTGTATTCAATGTTGATTTTTTTCTTTTTGTGATACGAAAGTTTTGACATCAACCAGATTTAAATTTCTACCCATGTCTAGCCAACATTGGAGGCTGATGCCTAGCCAACGTTGGAGGCTGATGTCTAGCCAACGTTGGGTTTTGATGTCAACCCCAACCAAAATTCTGTGTCTATATAACGTTGGAGGCTGATGCCTAGCCAACGTTGGAGGTTGATGTCTACTCAACATGGGGTTTTGACGTCAACCCCAACCAAAATTCTATGTCTATCCAATGTTTGAGGCTGTCTATCCAACGTTGGAGGCTGATGTCTAGCCAACGTTGGAGGCTGATGTCAGCCCAAAGTTGGGTTTTGACATCAACCCAATTTTCATTCTCAACCAAACTTCTACATCTATCCAACGTTGGAGGCTGATGTTTATACAACGTTGGGGGCTGATGTCTGCCCAACGTTGGGATTTGATGTCAACCCGATTTTAATTTCCAACCAAAATTCTACATCTATCCAATGTTGGATGCTGATGTCTAACCAACGTCAGAGGCTGATGTCTATCCAACGTTGGAGGCTGATGTCTTGCAAACGTTAGGTTTTGACGTCAACCAGATTTTCATTCTCAACCAAAATTCTACATCTATCCAACGTTGGAGGCTGATGTCTATACAACGTTGGGGGCTGATGTCAGCCCAACGTTGGGATTTGATGTCAACCCGATTTTCATTTCCAACCAAAATTCTACATATATCCAACGTTGGATGCTGATGTGTAACCAACGTCAGAGGCTGATGTCTATCCAACGTTGGAGGCTGATGTCTTGCCAACGTTGGGTTTTGACGTCAACCAGATTTTCATTCTCAACCAAAATTCTACATCTATCCAACGTTGGAGGCTGACGTCTATACAACGTTGGGGGCTGATGTCTGCCCAACGTTGGGATTTGATGTCAACCCGATTTTCATTTCCAACCAAAATTCTACATATATCCAACGTTGGATGCTGATGTCTAACCAACGTCAGAGGCTGATGTCTATCCAACGTTGGAGGCTGATGTCTTGCCAACGTTGGGTTTTGACGTCAACCAGATTTTCATTCTAAACCAAAATCCTACATCTATCCAACGTTGGAGACTGACGTCTATACAACGTTGGGGGCTGATGTCTGCCCAACGTTGGGATTTGATGTCAACCCGATTTTCATTCCCAACCAAAATTCCACATCTATCCAATGTTGGATGCTGATGTCTAACCAACGTCAGAGGCTGATGTCTATCTAACGTTGGACGCTGATGTCTTGCCAACGTTGTGTTTTGACGTCAACCCGATTTTCATTCTCAACCAAAATCCAACGTCAGTTCAACGTTGGAGTCCAACGTCGATATGACGTTAAACTGACGTCCCGTGCCAGCTGGGTCTTTACAGTATACCGTAAATGTGTCACTGTGTGCCAGGCCAGTTAGGAAGCACTCCACTACTGCTTTTGGGCTCGTGCATGTGGTGTGTGTGTGTGTGTGTGTGTGTGTGTGTGTGTGTGTGGTGTGGTGTGGTGTGTGTGTGTGTGTGTGCGTGTGTGTGTGTGGTGTGTGTGTGTGTGTGTGTGTGTGTGTGCGTTCGTGCGGGTGTGTGTGCGGTGTGTGTGCGTGTGTGTGTGTGTGTGTGCGTGCGTGCGCGTGCGTGTGGTGTGTGTGTGTGTGTGTGTGCGTGCGTGTGGTGTGGTAGGTATGTTTGTTTGAAGAGGTTCATGCAGCTTAGACACAAGCATAAACTTTTATCACCACTTCCTTATAGCGGTTTCCTGGCCCACATCACATCGGCCTGTCTGTTAACATGCCGTGTACTGTTAGGGCACTATCTATTCCTGGCTTCACAGTAGCCTAATGACAAAACCAGTGTGAACCCTGCGCCACTTAGCGTAGCTATTGTTCCTTTGAAGTGTTGCGTTGGGATCTGGGGAGTTTCTCTTCCTCTCATATTAAAAACCTTTACCTTTTGTGTGGGTCCTTTGTTGTGCTACTGAATACACACAACAACAACAACAGTAAACCAGCCTCGATTACATCTGATTCTATTCTGGTTTGATCCAGTAGCACTGTCAGTGTCAGCCTGTAATCAAATCAAGGAATATGTGACTACAAAGGCCAAAATGTTTAAGTCAAATTTGGATCATCTTAATTTCACATGACCTTACAATAATTCAAACAGCGTCTTTGATTTTGATGATCGATATTCGGCGCAGTTGTAATTTCAGCTGTAATTCTCCAACCTGGAAGGATGACGACGATAATAACGCTTTTATTCACATGCAATCACTTCCTCATTGTTGCTCTTGGATTTATGCTCGGCTATGACACATGACACTGGATTATTCCACTGGACGTATCAGAATTGAGCAACTTCGGGGTATTTCTCCCATGGACCGTCACTCAACACGCCTGCTCGTCTTACTCACGGTACCTTCCAGATCAAATCGGTGATATGCCAGAGCAGGGACAGACACATAATGATTGGTCTGTTTTTGGTTTTGTTTTTTCAACCCTGGGTGGATACCCAAGAAAGCTTTGGTCAGCCGTCTCTGTGGCCGTGAGCACAGCAGCTATCTAGCTGAAGGCCGTCTCTGTGGCTGTGAAGCACAGCAGCTAGCGAAAGGCCGTCGTTTTGGGCTGTGTCATCCCTCTCACTTACAGCACCACAATGAAACAGTCACCACGAATAATGTTTTATTGTGTCGAGGCATTAACAGGGACTAGGACTGACCTGCAGAGGGCAGCGCACTGAGTGGGCCAGCTGGCTGACTCACTGGCATACTGTGAAATCGGTCAAGTGTGCAATAAGTGCAGTGTTACCACACAAAGGTAAACACGTCTGGACTTTAGTTAGACTTCCCACTTGCCTGGAAGTGCTCAAACACACACTCCCGAGGATATGACGATCACTCATAACTTAAGTTATGAGTCATAATCTTTCACTTCTTTGCATTCCATCATCTTTATCCCACATAGACTTGCACAGTAGAGTCATCTTTTGATGCCGTGGTTTTGCCGATGTTCTGGTGAGATTTTTCCCTCATTTATGGTACAGTAGAAAACGTTAGAAGAGGGTGCTAATTCTGTTTAGACACAACCGTGTCAATGTGCAGGCTGAAAAATGACTATCAAACATACACTATATATATATAATTTAAAATTCAGTTCAAGTTTTCTCTTCTCATTGTCCTCAGCTACATTGACAAGGCATCACAGACAGCAGTTATTGAAAATGAACTGAGTGGAACAATTGACACTGTTATAAAAAAATGACTCTTTTTGTCAGATTCTTTTGTCTGTTAGTTGAAGCTGATTCTTCAAAGTACCCTGTACACACAACACAGTCTGTCCATTTATCTCTCATTCTCCTTCAGACAAACAGACTGCTTGTTCATAAGAACCACTAAACAAAAACAACTGCTGAGTGGCTTCCTG
Source organism: Poromitra crassiceps (assembly GCF_964638095.1). Taxonomy (NCBI): domain Eukaryota; kingdom Metazoa; phylum Chordata; class Actinopteri; order Beryciformes; family Melamphaidae; genus Poromitra; species Poromitra crassiceps. The sequence continues at coordinate 43,940,108 of NC_139629.1, read as the reverse complement.
GTTTGCAAAGAACCATAATAGCACACGAGGAAAATAGAAAAATAAATCATCATTTAGCTTGAGTCCTTCTTCATCTCTTGAGTCTGGCACTGGGGAGTAGAAATCGGTGCCCTCAAAAAAGCTCAAATACGCCTCGAGGTAAAAAAAAAAAATCCTTTGAAAAAAGTGCATTCTGTCCATTAAAGGCTCAAACATCTTGTTGTCCATGATCTAGATTGAGATGTAAGGAAAGCCCCACTGATGACCTCACACATTGGTGACCTCGACACTGGCGTAGCCGCGGATGGGGCTCCCCTCGGCCCTGGGCGGAGTCTCGTCTCGTACCTCCCGAGGCAGGGAGCCGTAGCTGCTGTGGCAGCTCAAGTCCCGCCCACTGCGGGCTTTGGGGCTGAACCCTAGCGGAGGCTGGGGAGAGAAAAAGAAGCGAGAGTTAGGAACAGTTACATTCATTTATGTCTCAAATTCACTCAAACAATGGTCTTGTTTTGTTCTGCTCATGCTACAGTATGACTACTGCCGACAAGATTGATCATTATGATGGTGTAGAGTCACTCCAGTCGATCTGGTCTGCTGTCATACTATATACAGTATTATGTCTTGTCTGCTCCATATGAGCGGTGTTGGCCTAATATGTCAATCCACTACAACTGTCTTGTAACATGTGTGATGGCCCTCCCACTCTCCTGGCTCTGACTCTTGCAGGTTGGGGTCGTGAAGGCCGATTGAGTCCACCTGTGATTTCTTATATTCCGCTGTGTTTTTTGATTTGTTGTGTTTTCCTATTTCTCGTTGTGATTGGCCCTTCACGGCCACTGTAGCACTCTTTTTTATTTTTTTATTTTTTACATATTTTATTTATAGCATTTCTATTTAACACAGTAAACACAATCAGACAGAGGACAAGACAAAGGGTACACAACTAAAAACAACAACAAAACAAAACAACTGCCATCTCACAGAGAAGTGCTCTTATGCATAATACAGTCCATTAATACAATGTCCACAGATGAGTTGAGGATCAGAGAATGAGTCCATAAAACCAAATCCGTGCAGGGTCGAGGAAAGTCCAGAGAAGGGTTAGGAAAGTTCAGGTTAAATTAAATCCTGGCGGGTTCAACTTTCAGTACAAAACAGTGCAGTCAGTTAAAGCCACAGGTTGACTCCTCCTCCCATTTTTAACATGTTCAAGATATGGTCCCCATATCCTGAGAAACTTTAGGGTGTGTGTTCTGTAGAACTCTTTTTGACTCTAGATTAAGTTTCCCAGTCCCGCATCACGTTCTCCCACCTTGACTGCCCTCCTCCTCAGGAAGCCTTCGTCGTCGGCGTGTCGGCCCGAGGAGCTGGGTGGTCTGCCCAGGGAGCTCTGGCGGAGCAGGGTCGGTGGCGTTCCCGGACCCGGCCGCTCGTCATCCTGCTTGGCATTCGCCCTGCGGGGAGCAAGGGAAGGATCAGTGCGCTGGGGTGTGGGTGTAGAGTTGGTTTGCACCCTGTTTTGGTGGTTTGTGAAAAACAATGATGAGATGTTGCATAAGGCCTGTTGAGATGTTGTATAACCAGGTTGCTCAACCAGTTTGTCGTCAATATGTTTTTGGGAAAATATGGTCATTCATCAAATTGATGTTCCATAAGATTGGGAAATAACACTGAAGGCCGAAAATTATGTTTGGAGGATCATCTCCGGAGACTCCGATCATCTCAGAGACTGTGTCTCTGAGCATTGAGCAATATTCTGTTGAATGGTTTTGTCCTGAAGCAGTAGAGCCAGGTCACGATGACACGATGAGCTAAGTGACATTCTTGCCAGGAAAATGTGTTTTGACTGACCAAGAGTGTATAAAACAGGGCTTCACTAAGACACTGTTGGGGGGCTTTTACACACATGCGTCGCCTTCTGTGAGAGCATCCTTCTGCTCTCACAGAATCTATCATCTGCATCATGCTACTTTTTGAGAATAAACCTCACTTTGGAGAAACGACACTGGACTGACTTCTCATTTGAAGAACATTGCATTTCATACAGATAAACCATATTAGGGTTTTCATGTTTTGTTTTGAGAAGAGGGGGCAGGAGCTCAGGAGTGGAGCTGCCCGGTTACAGTTAGGCCGTGTCAGGAATTTAATACCCGACAGGGGATAGCAGCAAAACATAGCTTTTAGCAGACACTAGAATCCACTCTTTTAGACACTTTAGGGATGAATACAACAGACAATATTCATTCTCTGCTGTCACAAAGGCCATGTTCACATTACAGGCAAATCCGATTTGCTGCTAAAGTCATTAATCATCATTATCTTGATTGGTTTCCCAAATCTGATTTGGGAGTGTGTCCACACTGCCACAAATCTGATTTGGTTCAAGTCGTATCCCTGTGTCCAGACCTCCATATGTGGTTTGGGACAAGTGACACAAATCAGACTTGGAGCGTCCAGACTCATAAAACCAATCTGAATAGAATCATCAATAGGTCATTAAAGTTCACAAATCAGATTTGGCCTCCTAGTCTGAACATGGCCAAATAATAGTCCCACTGGTCAGATGATGTCAGGGGTGTGTGATACAGAATCACCTGGACATAGTTCAGTGTAACAGTGTAGCTAATCTACTCCCACAAAAACAAATGCCGAGTACCACTAGCACTGTGTCTGTAGCCTGGGTAAACCCAGCCCCCACGTGACTGCTCTCACACCCTGCTCACGTAGTGACTAGTGAGCAGGGTCTGAGAGCAGTCACGTGGGGGCTGGGTTTACCCAGGCTACTGTGTCTGAGGTCTGTGTGTGTGTGTGTGTATGTGTCTCTCTCTCTCTCTCTCTCTCTCTCTCTCTCTCTCTCTCTCTTCAATTTCATTATCATTAGCAAGACAAGTAATTTGTGTGTTGCCAAAAACATAAATAATGCATAATGGTTACAAAGCTGATGATCATAATAAGCAAAGAAAATTAAATTGTAACAGCGTCAGCGCAGACTGCAGATCAAACAGATTATGTAACACGAATCACACACAGTCACATTAATCATCTCTCTCTCTCTCTCTCTCTCTCTCTCTCTCTCTCTCTCTCTCTCTCTCTCTCTCTCCCCCTCTCTCTCTCTCTCTCTCTCTCTCTCTCTTCACCTGGCCGGCCCGATCAGGCTCTTCATCTCCTCGATCAGGTGTCGGCGAACCATGTGCTTGCTGCTGGGGATTCCCAGTGCTGTTGCCATGGCATCCGTGTTGAACGTGGGGTCGAGCACCATGACAGCTCCATGCACTCCACTGCTTTGGAGACCCTCAGCAAACTCCTGGGCAGACAGGTAGAGAGGCAGGTCAAAAAGTGATGCATTTCATTCAAAAGGTCAAATCTAAAATTCGTACGCTGTAAATAATACAGCTGAATTTTCTGGCCGAAAGGTGATATTCTCTCCAAAAAAATGATCTACTCTGCGAGAAAGTATCTTTAAATTCAATAGGAGCTGTTTGATATTAAAATTACAACTCCCTGAGGATATCCGTCCACTAGCAGAATACCCATCCCTGTGTGACTGGCCATTCAGTCAGGCCTCGCTCGCAGAGTTGGCATGCGGCCTCTCCTCTCTCTCCCCAGAGGTGTTTCATAGTCCACTTCCCTGGCTCATTACTCAGCAGTGTGCTGCTCCTCTGGAGCTCTCCGTGGTGCTAAACCTGTGTTGAGTCATTTTGGCCACTAATTTAGTCGGCCCTAATGACCTAATTCAATGATCCAGCTCTGTTTGCTTACCCATAGGGGTGCTCTTTACACTTCCTGAAAGATTCAGCCCAATCGCACGTAAAATGGCATAGCTGTGTCCAAACACAATTCTCCTCACTCACACACACACATGCATGCATGGCATGCACAGTGCACAATTGCTCAACTTCGCATAACTGATTACATCACTCTCACTGATGATGTCCCAATGCCTATGACATCATCAGTGCATATGACATGATCAGTGATGTCATAAGATGATTTTGGTCAATAATGATGTCACTGATGATGTCATAGACATTGTGACATCATCAGTGGGACAAAAGTTGAAACCAATATTGCCCACTTGCTCCCTTTTATATAAAGGAGGATGGAAACAGGTTTTCCTGTGCCAAGACTGCAGACAATCTCAAAGGATTTGTAATCAACTAGTAACAGCTTACAATGATCACTCTGTGGAGATAAGAAGCACAAAGAAAATAAAATGTGGTCACGTGGTGTCAGTGCATTCCTACTATTCTGTTGTATCACCTCAACATGTCATGATAATCAAAAAACAGTCACAGCCAGTGAGTGAGTTGTGTGTATGATGGTAGGAAGTGCATGTGACATCATGGTAATGCTATGAATGAGGTACATCATTTATTTCTGTCCAGTGTCCTCCTCACCTTGAGGTCAATTTCTCTGATCCACCTCATGATCCGATGAGAGGTCCAGACCAGCGGATCCACATTCTGGTGCTCACACTGCATCCGGCGAGCCTGGAGTGCCTGGGACACACGCGCACGCACGCACGCACACACACACGCACACACACACACACACGCACACGCACACACACACGCCAACAACAACCTCTTCATACACTTAAAAGGTTCCATAACTACCTAACGTTAGCATTTGATCAAAGAGTATAGTCACTGTCATCTATAGTGTGTGAGAACAGCAGATGCTCAGTCACATACCTCCTTGTCGAAACTGAGCGAGTGCAGCAGCTCGATCCCCAGCAGCAAGCTGACCTGGTGGAATTTCTTGGAGATGTTGAGGTGGCGCTCGAGGTCGCGCCGCGTCAGCGAGTTCAGCATGCGTCCGTCCACCAAGTGGTTGTGAAATGCCTGCGAGTACTGAGGCAGGCCCACATCGCTTAGCCAGGCCTTGGCAACCCAGTGGTGGTCCAAATCTGCAGCCTTGGACAGCCTGTAGGGAGGGGAGATGTCTTGATCATCTGTAATGCTGACCATAACATTTCATTCTTCCCATCTTTCATTTTCACTGTGGCTCAAAAACAAGCACAGAAAACCCACCTGACTCTTGTCAACAAAATTGCACTGTAATATGAAACTTAAAATAAGCTTCAAAATAGTTGCAAAGTGAAAATGTGGCCTTTAATGAATGTGTATAAATCATTGTATCATATCATACTGCATTATGTGCATGCCTTGACTATATACATTATGTCCAACAGGGGGGCCTCTCACACTGTCATGAATTGCATATTTACAGTACTTTAGTGTGAGAGTCACAGAGAAGAAGTGTCTGTGAGCCTCACTCACCCTCTGCCGTTCTCAGCGTCTCTGTAATCCTCAATGGCCAGGCGCAGTTTCCTGCGGTGCATGGAGCTGCTGACTGCTAAACCCAGCTCCAGGTCCTCATCCGTTAGGCCCAGCAGAACCTGCAGAACATCAAGGTAACACTGTGACCCAGCAGAACCTGCAGAACATCAAGGTAACACTGTGACACTGCACGCTTCAAACTTCAACGAGAGGTAACACAATCTAAGTGTCCTATAACGTCGGCAAAAGCTCGCCGACAAGCAAGGTTGTGCTTTTACAAATATAGTGGATTGAAATAAGACAATTGTGTTTCTGACCTAACATGTATGCGTTTGCGTACAATAAAGTGAAATGATAAGTGGAGCCTGTTATGTCCGGTTAAAATATGTCATAATAATTGAATGTAGTAATGTAATTGAAGTTTCATGGCCCTATCAAAGCAGATAAGTCAACCTACATCATGCTGATGGTTTGGGTCCCACCTTGCCACTCTTGACATTTTCTGAGCAGGTGCGAATGTACATGGGCATTGCCATGACAACCTCCAGCCAGGCCTGCACAGTGCCCGCCCTCCACTGGGACATAGGCGTAGTCCTGGCTAGCTCCACCTGCTGGAGGCGGTCCAGCTGGTCCTCCGATCCGTCCGACAGGCTAAGACTGAGGCGGCTGGGGCTGGAGAGACTGTCTGAGTCTGGTGGGTGGGCGAGGGGAGGGGAGGGGAGGGGGGAGACATGTGGGTGAGCCAGTTGTGGGTGTGAGTGAGCGAAGGCAGAGGCGGTAGTGGGTGTAGCGGGCAATGGAAAACAAAAGTGGGTTACAATAGATTAAAACAAATAAAAATCAATTCAACAACAAATCAATTCAACCAAAGGGAGAGAACTGCATGGTGGCACCTGGTTTCCTCGAAACGAATACGCTTTAACAACATATTATACTTTTGGCGGCATGACAACAAGCCAAGCGTTTGCCAAGCATGCTGTAAACAACGTACTATTATAAACAAGCTTCCCACTTACCAAGTCCATTAAACAGACAGCTGTTTGGAGTCCATTAAACAAACAGCTGTTTGAAGTCCATTAAACAGACAGCTGTTTGAAGGCCATTAAACAAACAGCTGTTTGAAGGCCATTAAACAAACAGCTGTTTGAAGGCCATTAAACAGACAGCTGTTTGAAGGCCATTAAACAAACAGCTGTTTGAAGTCCATTAAACAAACAGCTGTTTGAAGGCCATTAAACAGACAGCTGTTTTAAGTCCATTAAACAGACAGCTGTTTTAAGTCCATTAAACAGACAGCTGTTTGAAGTCCATTAAACAAACAGCTGTTTGAAGTCCATTAAACAAACAGCTGTTTGAAGGCCATTAAACAAACAGCTGTTTGAAGGCCATTAAACAGACAGCTGTTTTAAGTCCATTAAACAAACAGCTGTTTGAAGGCCATTAAACAAACAGCTGTTTGAAGGCCATTAAACAGACAGCTGTTTTAAGTCCATTAAACAAACAGCTGTTTGAAGTCCATTAAACAAACAGCTGTTTGAAGGCCATTAAACAAACAGCTGTTTGAAGGCCATTAAACAGACAGCTGTTTGAAGTCCATTAAACAAACAGCTGTTTGAAGGCCATTAAACAAACAGCTGTTTGAAGGCCATTAAACAGACAGCTGTTTTAAGTCCATTAAACAAACAGCTGTTTGAAGTCCATTAAACAAACAGCTGTTTGAAGGCCATTAAACAAACAGCTGTTTGAAGGCCATTAAACAGACAGCTGTTTTAAGTCCATTAAACAGACAGCTGTTTTAAGTCCATTAAACAGACAGCTGTTTGAAGGCCATTAAACAAACAGCTGTTTGAAGGCCATTAAACAGACAGCTGTTTTAAGTCCATTAAACAGACAGCTGTTTGAAGGCCATTAAACAAACAGCTGTTTGAAGGCCATTAAACAGACAGCTGTTTGAAGGCCATTAAACAGACAGCTGTTTGAAGGCCATTAAACAGACAGCTGTTTTAAGTCCATTAAACAGACAGCTGTTTGAAGGCCATTAAACAAACAGCTGTTTGAAGGCCATTAAACAAACAGCTGTTTGAAGGCCATTAAACAGACAGCTGTTTGAAGGCCATTAAACAAACAGCTGTTTGAAGGTCATTAAACAGACAGCTGTTTGAGCGGTCGAATGAATATGCCTCATCTGTCTAAATTAGTCTGCAGCAACTGTTGCATGAAAACAAAGGGTCTGCAATGTAAATATTCCTGTTGTGTTTTCCCTCTGAATTGCAACGTATACACAGCCCATTTAAATGTGTATCGTGCATGCTACTGTAATTCCCCGTAGACTTGTATACTTACCTGTTATTGTACCGAGTTGGCCCAGAAACTTCCTGTTTACATTTGTTCACAACAGCTTCTCATGTGTGGTTGGGTCATCGGGCCATGGAAGTATTGGCCGGCTAAGCAGTTCACTTTGGTTCAGTTGAGTTCACCTGAGCTTTTAGTTCAGCAGTGTGAGACCCATGTCATTGTGACCAGTTACCAGTGGGTGGCAATCTAGGACCAGTTTTGCCCTGCCTGGGCTGTAGGCACGGCACCATGCATGTCCCTGATGTTGAACGTTTTGAAGTGTGCATGCCTGCGGCGTGGCTTAAGGAGAGGTGTGAGGTGAGCTTGGTTTGTGCTGAAGACAGGTTGAACGGCCCAACCATCACTGAGAACACCTACTATAGTCTCGCTTATACAACAATATCACATTTTCCTTAAAAAAATTTTTATATCTCGTAATCAGTGTGTCTCATATCTTGTCCAATATTTTCTAATACTACACCACAAAAACACTACTATTCTTCTTGATGCAGTCGCAGAATAAACCAATGCTGCTGCATTGGACACTATATAACGGCATGTAAATGCATACACCATCACCTATAGCTCACTCAAGAATCTAGGCCACATCATCCACTTACACAACAGACATCTCAATAAAGCGTTCTGCTCTTCATTTCTACAAATGGGTAGAAATGGATGAGGATTGGGTTGCGCCTGTATGGCTCAACAGGTGCTAAAGCAGTGCTAAAACTGTATGTATGGACTAATGCACTTTGGATCAAACGATGCACATCATGGCATACATATATGTTTGAAGTATAGTATGCAGCATGCCTGTGAGTTCAGTTATAGAGGAAGGCCACATAATCAATTTGCTTGACTCTCTGCATCTACTTGATTTCACGCCCGGCTAATTAGGGGACCTCTAACATCTTGGGCAATAAAGCTGCATTGCAGGTGCAATTCTTGTTTCCCTTCAACCCATTCATATTCTTCAAATGTTTTTTGGTAGCCTATATTCTACAATATTGCTATTACACTGCTCAAGTTGAAGTTAGGCTTAAAATGCACATAAAACTAAATTTATGAGGTTTATTTATATATTTATATATATCAGCTCCAGGCCAAAGGCTACAGTTACAGCATGAGTGACTGCAGATGAGGCATCCCATGATGTATATAGAATGAATATATATATATATATATATATATATATATATATATATATATATATATATATATATATATATATATATATCAAGGGAAAAGTAGGCTACTCGTGCACAATCCAAGCAGGGAGGTGCTGGTCACAGCAAGCAGGATCAAAATAACATAAAAACAGTCTCTACAGGAACAAGTCCATATGAAGTTGACCGCACACTCCAGAAGAACAGGGTGACCAATGCTGTATCAAAAGATCATATTTACTTCATATGGACTTGTTCCTGTAGAGACTGTTTTTATGTTATATATATATATATATATATATATATATATATATATATATATATATATATATATATTATACCGTATATATATATATATATACATATATATATATACATATACATATACATATATACATATATATACATATATATACACACAGACACACTGAAAACCTTGTGAAGAAGCTTAAACTGGGTTTTTACTGATGTTTCTTCTTCCTTGGATGCAAGATAGAAGCGAGTCCAATCCACATTTTGGACTGTGTTAATACAATGATGTCCTGCATACTGTATACAAACATGCATCCTACTGTTACGCAAGCTAGATCGTGTTCATCACGCATCTCTGCATCTCATCGCTGCAGCCTTCATCATGTGGTTGGTTGGATTTCACCGGGAAGCTTCACCTGTATTTTTTCATCTACAAAACTATTCTTGGTAAGCTTCCTTCCTATCTCTGCAACATCATCTGTAGTCTTGACCCAAACAGCTACCACACTAGTCCAATGCTGCCCGTCTCTCATCACGCACCCTGGATATCGATATGAGATTGGAGACGCTGCCATCAAGGATGTTAAATATCTTATTAAGAAATCTTAACAGGAACATTGTAATTGCTTTGAAGAACAGACGAGGCTACTTTATGTGCCCTATGTGACTTGTAATGTATCTCATATGTGTTTTATGTGCAGTACATATATATATACATATAATGTGTGTGATTGCTTATAACTTATTCATGCTGCTGCCTTGGCCAGGTCTCTCTTGTAAAAGACATATTATCTACTTTCTGGTTAAATAGAGGATACATGAAAACCAAAATAGGCATTTTCTCAAAATAGATTCGCAATTGAATGATTGGGGTGGCCCCAAAATAAAAGTATTTCGTTAAACATGACTTGAGTAATTCATCTTGAACTGGACGCTTTTTATGTGCTCTAAGAGCCATGCATGGACAGGGCCGAAAGTGCTCCTCTAAATGCCTCTGAGAGCAATTCATATTGAGCTGAGTGGATTTGCTCTTCCATCAGAAATGTACCATCAAGCAGAAGGTCTCTGTTCAGACAGCGGACACCCAGCGAGGGCACGGCTCCCTCCTCCAGACCTGCAGGCTTAACTGACATTAACTGACAACCTGACAAGGCCAAAGCGTTGCTGTGGAGACTGCTGTGACCCGAGAACTGGCTCCTCTGAGAGACACCATCCCTCTTATTGGGTAAAAAAACAACAACCTGAGAATATAGTGTGTTAGAAGAACATCTCTGCTGTGGTTCCACCACTGTGATCTGTGTCCACTTCCCGCACTTCTCTGTTGTTTGTGTAAAGGACCTTGTCCCCACGGCACGGCAGCCATTGTGAACTTCGGTCACATGTCATGGATCTATTATATTACTATATTATTATATTATATTACTCTACCAGAAGAGCAATTAGAGCTTAGATGTAAGTTGATCATTTCACAGATTCCCCACTGAAAAACACATGAGAAAGAAATTGATGGATAGAGGTTCACATAAGTTAATATGGCCCACTATAATGTACCCAGAATCTAGCCTGTAGCGAGCTAGTAGCTAGTAATCTAGCTAACCTCCCTGCTAAATTCAAGCAGTTGTTGTTCCCAAGATTGCTAGATAATCCGCCACCTGTTCGATCTATCTGAAGTCCCCACTTATCTGTTGAAGTAATGGCAGCTTTATAGCATGTCGAGTTTCTCATCCTGAGTGCGACGTGCTCATGGACGCTGTGGGAATAAGGTTAACATGCAACAAAAACAAAAACGCTAGCCCTCAAACAAGATTAAATAGCACGTCATTCATTGAGGGCGGTATTGTATATTTGAATTGGATCAGCTGATAAAAGGAAAAAAAGATCATTCAACTTGAAGAAGGGCTTAATTCGAAGGTCACTTTTGGATGTTTCTGTGAGTTATAAGGCATCTCCAAACACAGTTTGCAACCCAGCAGCATTCATTTTGAAATTGATTGGAACCAATGGGCCTTAGTTTTACTGGAATGGATTGAGTACTTGGGTCACATGACTGTGTCCAGAGTCCAGGGGAGGTCAGACAGGGGAGGGGGGGTGGGGTGGTGGTTCTAGTATTAGAGGTTAGGGGTCAAATCAAAGCAGGATGTTATTGACACACACGAGTTCTGCTCCAAACAATCTGTGATGGCGTCCTTTCCATCTCCGCTCTTCTCTGATCATTTATTCCAATGTGGCAGGATGCGTTTCAGTGTGAGTAATGAGGGAAGGAGAGAGGAAAGGAGGCCATTTGGAAGCTTTTGCGATGCAGTCCGCTGGTCACAGATGGACTTGCAGGGCTGAGAGAAGCTGTCACGCGTATGTTAAAAATGGCAGCCCCCCCAGCATAAAGGGAGGTGTTAGGATCGGAGCGGCCATACCACAACAACGTGAACAAATACACACAAAACATCAACATAGGGAAAGAGAGGACAGCCACATGGAAATTCAACGTCATTTATTTTATTTTAAAATAATCTTATTTTCTCACTTCTGTTGAGTGTAATGGTGTTGCCATGCCTTTAAGTTCTCTGCTACTGATCCACTTCTACACATCTCAGGACCTCAAGACAGAAGTCCTCCATCGAGGCCTAACATCTTTGACTTTAAATAAAACTCTTTAGTAATAATAATATTAATTTCATTTCTGTAATGTTATCTCATTTACAAAAAGTAAAATGTTTTTTGCGAGGAAAAAACACGACTGAGACCTTGGCTCACAACATAAAAACGATACAATGATTCTCATTTGATATGGTGCTTTTATCAGGAGAGGATTCTCAAGGCTGGTTGAATGAAAAGTTATCCATGATGTACGTCTAGCAGCTTACACATTTTTTTAATAAAAATTAGTATGTTGACAGGTTGAGAAACTCAGTCATTGTTCTTCTCAAGACCTATCTGTGAGCTACCGTCGTTAATTCAATTAACTTTTTTTTTTTAATTACCTCTAAATTCCATCTTCAAGTCCAAATGTAGGTTGAGTGAAGGGTTAAATCATGATCCTCTCACTGCTACTATTGGCGCTCTTTTGACAAGCATTGTGGTTAACCCATTGATACCTGATGCAGCATTTGTGTGCGTATCCCTTTAAGACCGCGAACCGCGTTAACGCGGTTCGCGGTCTTAAAGGGATACGCACACAAATGAGGGATATACACGCAAATGCTGCATCAGGTATCAATGGGTTAAATACAGTTCCAATGTAATCTCTACACTGACTCAGGTGAGACTGACAAATACCCGGTGTTAGTTTCACATCGGGGAGAGAACAGGTTTCCTGGGCGGCAGTGCAGACTCCGGCTTAATCCAGTGAAAGGATGAAAATAATCCAACATCTGTGCTAATTATTTTGCTTGGAGAAACACTATTAACCTTTGGCACGCGGTTAATTGCTTTTCTCAGCAACGGCCTGAACTCTGCGTCAGAATTTCTGAGCGAGTTCATGAGGTCATGGGAGAAGGTATGCATTTACCTTGCTGGGACTGATTGGCCTGCCTGAATCTGGTTGTAAACCTCCAGGCATGGCACTTGACTGTTATTGTTAAATAGTTCATTTAGCATCAACTCCATACTCAGGCCTCTAAGCTACGTCTTTCGAGTCTTGACCATCATCATATCTACGAGCAATTAAAAAGTTACCATAATTGATTGAATTGAAGTTCGTGCTATCATTTATTTTGTGATGCGAGGTGATTCTGAATAATTAAGCTGTTAAGACCCTACAGCAATTAATGGCAAAAAGATCTCTTGAATAAGCAGAATAATCACTATTTAATGATTGAAAGAGGGTTCTCTCTTTGACTTAACTTTGCTGACCGCTCACAATTCTTCTGCAATGTCATTTTGGCCGGTGTGCCTTTCAGGTGGACCTTCAAAAGGTCACTTTCTATCTCAGGATGCTCGTCTCTCCTCTTGAACTTTCATCAGAATATTCCTGAATATCACAAGGTCATTCTTATCAGACGAGTCCAATCATTCCATTTGAAATGGAAGGAAATCAGGAATGAAATCAGGAAATTTCTGACCTGGAACAGGAAAGTAACTGACCTCTCTCTCTTTTTGTCCTTAGAGGCAATCTATCCGCCTTTTCAACAGCATCCAGAGGGAGACGTTTCTGCTTAATAGGGGGAAGGTTTTCGTCACCATGCATTTGGGTACCAGGGGCTACATGCATGCATATCACACATGCTTCTCAACAGAGAGCAAACGCATAGCTTCACTGTCTTTACATTTCCTGTTTGGCTTTCATGTTGCTGTGGAACAAATAGTTGTGCAGAGAAAAAGCTTAAGTCCTCGCTGCTTAGCGGTGTCTTTGAAGTCTGATTGGAGCCAACGTGGAGGAACATGAGGTCGGGCCTCCTCACGGTTTGTTCCTCAAGGTGCAACCGAATTGGAGGTGGACATGAGGAGGAGTCTGCATGTTGCCTACAGGAAAGTGTTCTCATCATGGCAGTGTGAATGGGGGATGGACCAAGCAGGACAGTAAACAGGGAGGACTTTAAGTTAGAAGGTCGTGGGGGGATGGGGGGCATGTCAAAAATAACAAAAGGCATTCAGGACAAAGAGACATTTACAAGCACACAGTGCACATCAACTGTTATTTACAAGTACAGCAGTCCTTCAAGTTTCCAGTTGATTGAAAAACAAAAATCAAAAAAAGTCCCAAATGTCGAGAACAATTAAACGGAACCAATAACACAGCCAGATACAATCGAACATATCCACATCTTAGCTGTGCCACGCTGCCCCACTCTATTTACAGAACTGTACATGTATACACACAGGTGCAATTTGCTCGTCAGGTTTACAAGACGCGCCACAGCAGGCTTCTGACCATGGACCATGTACTGTACATACTGTACATACGCCCTCTCCCTCTCTCTCTCTCTTTCACACACACACACACACGCGCACGCACACACACACACACACACACACACACACACACACACACACACACACACACACACACACAAACACTACTGTATGCGCTCTTCTTCTACCACTTGGCCCAAAGGCTCCTCAGGTCGGCTCTGACGTGCTTTTTTTTTTTTTTTTACCAGTCTGCATCTTCTTCTATGTAATAATCGGGGGTTGAAGTACCATCAAACAAACCGGGCTCCAGGGACTTGCGCTGCTTGCCCCGGGCGAAGACGCGCGACAGCGAGCCCAGGCCCAACTTCTCCTTCTTCTTCTTACGCTTCGCCTCCTCCAGATCTTCTAGGGACTGATGAGAGACAGCGAGAGAGATCAGAGGGGCGAGATGAGATGACGAGATGGACAAAGGAGCAGAGGCGACGACGGCGCACGCGGGACAGAGGGAGTCAGCGGCAAAAGGAACAGAGAGTGGGTGAAAAAGAGCAAGGCGGGAGAGATCAAATTCACAACAAGCTGCCACACATGCAACTTCTTCTTCAACAACCCCAACAAGCCACCTTCAAATCAATCGTCACACCAGGCACAGTTGCAAAGTGAAGAGACTCGCAAAGGTGACGTGCATTCACTCGCAGCCAGAAAGGGCACTAGAATAGTAGGTGACTAGGAAGGAGGTGATTACTTGGGAGGGTGCGGTGGTGGGCAGCTCTTACATTGCAGAGGGAGTGGGTCCGGTGGCGCGGCGAGTTGACGTCGCTGGGCGTGGACGAGCGGTCGCCCTCCAGCGCCGAGGCGTCGGAGATGATGGACGGCTGGCGGGAGTGGCAGGGACTCACCCGCACCGCAGCCACTGAACAGGATCAACGGGAAGGGGGGAAGTCGTTTCAACGTTGTGTTCGGGGGCACACACAAAAAGCAGCGTATTTAACACAGAGTACCAGACGATGAAACCTATGAAACCTTTCCCAAACAACACCTTCAAAAGTAGGCTGTGAAGCTGGCAGGAGTGTGGGTCAACACAGGCGGGCCATGCTCCTATATTTTGGCTCTGCCCAAATATCCAACCCTTTTGGGAAGACATGAGAGATTTGATTTAAAAAAGAATGGGTTTCGATTTTGAGATGTCCTTTTTCACACTGTACTTCGGAATCATGCCTGATGGTTTATGTAAAAGTGACACCTATCTCTTGAAAATACTATTGGTTGCATGTAAAAAAGCTATCACCAGGTGTTGGCTCCAGAGAAGCCCTCCTACTGCTGGACTTTTCGTCAACCATATACATCTTATGGAAAAGATGACATTCACTCTCCGCCTCCAGAAAGACAAGGGGGAAAACCTCTGGATAAAATGGGACTGTTACCTGCAGGAATCTGAGACTGGCTAGGGTTCTTTATTTTTTATTTTTTATTTGTATCTCTCTCTTTGTGCTCTCGCTTCCATACAACATTCTTTCCTCTCTCTTCCACACTTGAAATAACAAAGTTACTAATGTAAGAAGATACCTCTCTCTAACAAGACCTCATGTTCGCTGCCTCATTTCTACTTGTATTATTGTTTGTTTTATTTGTGTATACCTGTCTGTTCTTGTCTATTTTGAAAATTGTCAAAATAAAGAGTTAAAAAAAAAGAAGTAGGCAGTGAAAACATTGCCACTGAGGTTGAGTGTCTCTGTGTATCAAGTGTCCGTGTACTAATTAGAATTGAACGTATAGCACAACAGATGGCAGAGCCAATTTGGGCGGTCGTGACTGTTGTGTTGCGCCTTTTCTCTCCTTTGTCTGCTTTTTTCTCCAGCTGTCGCCAATTAATCCGCTACCTGTTTGACACCTGTAACCCTTGACAACAAACTTGTCTTGTTTACTGGCTGTAAACAAGAACTCTGTACTTTTTCTTGTGATGAATTGGAGGTATCAGCAGTGCTGCTTCCACCACTCTGCTTGGTGAGGTGAGGTTTTCTCTTATCTTTCGGGTAGGGGAATCTCTCAGTCCAGATCTGTGTGTGTGTGTGTGTGTGTGTGTGTGTGTGTGTGTGTGTGTTGTCCTACCCTGTCTGTCAGTGGGATGTCCCGTGTGGACATAGAGGGTCTGCTGACTCTGTCTGATGGCAGCAGTCAGGGGATGGTCCGCATGCATCACCCACTCCTGGTTGTTGCCGTTGACCACGGTTTCCGTGGTCATGGCCAGAGAGTGACGCTTGGGCACATCCTTGGTCAGGGTGGCTAGTGACTGTTTGGCCTTCGGAGGGTAGACAGACATACACATAAAGCACTCAGAGATAAATCTGACAAGCAACAATCTGACATTTCTTCTGGAACAAAACCCGCATAGACATTGCTGTGGTTTCTGAGTTGATTATGATGATTTGATACAAGTCCTTATTCTGGGTAGGAAAATTGACATAAAATGAAGCTTCCCTGATGTGTTGATTTTTAATGGGCTTAATTCAAGGAAAGAAAAATATTTTGAAAAGAAAAATATAATTTTGTTTATTTGACACGTTTAAAATAAAAATAAATAAAACTTGGCAAACTTTCATTTCACTTTTTTCGGTTCTTGAGTGATTAGAAATATCATTGTTGTTATTGCTATTATTATTATTATTATTATTCATGTCTATGTTGTATGTGTGCGTGCCCTATGCAAATGCACATAATGTGTGTGTACTAAATCCCACTACAATGCACTGTAGTACAATGCACATCCACTGGGCTTCTCATCTTGCCTCATGAAAAATGCAGCTGTATTGCTGTCCGTCCTTTGTTGTGTGACATCTCCCTAACACTCCTGACGCCGAGCTGAAAAAACTACATCTCCCTAACACTCCTGACGCCGAGCTGAAAAAACTACATCTCCCTAACACTCCTGACGCCGAGCTGAAAAACTACATCTCCCTAACACTCCTGACACCGAGCTGAAAAACTACATCTCCCTAACACTCCTGATGCCGAGCTGAAAAAACTACATCTCCCTAACACTCCTGATGCCGAGCTGAAAAAACTACATCTCCCTAACACTCCTGACACCGAGCTGAAAAAACTACATCTCCCTAACACTCCTGACGCCGAGCTGAAAAAACTACATCTCCCTAACACTCCTGATGCCGAGCTGAAAAAACTACATCTCCCTAACACTCCTGATGCCGAGCTGAAAAACTACATCTCCCTAACACTCCTGACGCCGAGCTGAAAAAACTACATCTCCCTAACACTCCTGATGCCGAGCTGAAAAACTACATCTCCCTAACACTCCTGATGCCGAGCTGAAAAACTACATCTCCCTAACACTCCTGACGCCGAGCTGAAAAAACTACATCTCCCTAACACTCCTGACGCCGAGCTGAAAAAACTACATCTCCCTAACACTCCTGACGCAGAGCTGAAAAAACTACATCTCCCTAACACTCCTGACACCGAGCTGAAAAACTACATCTCCCTAACACTCCTGACGCCGAGCTGAAAAAACTACATCTCCCTAACACTCCTGACACCGAGCTGAAAAAACTACATCTCCCTAACACTCCTGACGCCGAGCTGAAAAAACTACATCTCCCTAACACTCCTGACACCGAGCTGAAAAAACTACATCTCCCTAACACTCCTGATGCCGAGCTGAAAAACTACATCTCCCTAACACTCCTGACGCCGAGCTGAAAAACTACATCTCCCTAACACTCCTGACGCTGAGCTGAAAAACTACATCTCCCTAACACTCCTGACGCCGAGCTGAAAAACTACATCTCCCTAACACTCCTGATGCCGAGCTGAAAAAACTACATCTCCCTAACACTCCTGACGCCGAGCTGAAAAAACTACATCTCCCTAACACTCCTGATGCCGAGCTGAAAAACTACATCTCCCTAACACTCCTGACGCCGAGCTGAACAAACTACATCTCCCTAACACTCCTGATGCCGAGCTGAACAAACTACATCTCCCTAACACTCCTGACGCCGAGCTGAAAAAACTACATCTCCCTAACACTCCTGATGCCGAGCTGAACAAACTACATCTCCCTAACACTCCTGACGCCGAGCTGAAAAACTACATCTCCCTAACACTCTTAACGCCGAGCTGAAAAAACTACATCTCCCTAACACTCCTGATGCCGAGCTGAAAAAACTACATCTCCCTAACACTCCTGATGCCGAGCTGAAAAACTACATCTCCCTAACACTCCTGATGCCGAGCTGAAAAACTACATCTCCCTAACACTCCTGATGCCGAGCTGAAAAACTACATCTCCCTAACACTCCTGATGCCGAGCTGAAAAACTACATCTCCCTAACACTCCTGATGCCGAGCTGAAAAACTACATCTCCCTAACACTCTTAACGCCGAGCTGAAAAAACTACATCTCCCTAACACTCCTGATGCCGAGCTGAAAAAACTACATCTCCCTAACACTCCTGATGCCGAGCTGAAAAACTACATCTCCCTAACACTCCTGATGCCGAGCTGAAAAACTACATCTCCCTAACACTCCTGATGCCGAGCTGAAAACCTACATCTCCCTAACACTCCTGATGCCGAGCTGAAAAACTACATCTCCCTAACACTCCTGACGCCGAGCTGAAAAAACTACATCTCCCTAACACTCCTGATGCCGAGCTGAAAAACCTACATCTCCCTAACACTCCTGATGCCGAGCTGAAAAACCTACATCTCCCTAACACTCCTGATGCCGAGCTGAAAAACTACATCTCCCTAACACTCCTGACACCGAGCTGAAAAACGAAACCAAACGCGGGCATGTAGAGGACGTGTTTGCTGCTTGGTGCTGTTTGGTGCGAGAGGGACGCTTTTGGAATAATGAAGCTGTTCTATAAGTTGAATGAATACATGTGCCTAGTCACAGCAACACAAAGCCTCCTCTGTTAGCTGGCACCACAATGAACAGCTGGAGCCTTGGGAGGTGTGTGTGTGTGTGTGTGTGTGTGTGTGTGTGTGTGTGTGTGTGTGTGTCTACGCATGTGTGTGTTTCGTCGGTGTCAGAACTCTGTGTGTCTGTGTGTTTGTATGCATTTCGTGGTTAGACTTGACATCTTAATGTGGCTTTGCTCTTCCCATGCCTGCAGATCAGCAGCAGCAGCACACAGTCACCACCAATCATCTCTATCTCCACAGCGCTCTGCCCTGACCGTTAACATCATCATTCCATCGTCACTCACATGCAAAACAAGATCAATCACAAACCCTTCGGCGCAAATCATTAGCTCTCACAAGATTTTCTCCATTTCATCCCAAGCATTTCCCACACAATTCTTCCCCACCGATTAGCTGTCATAATAAACATTCCAAATCATCCAGAACTGGAATCCGGTGGATCATTGTTGTTAGGATCACTGGGGATCACTGGAGGTATTAGTGAAACACGTGCAAGTGGGGCGGGGTGGGGGGGGGGGGGGGGGGGGCTTGGGGCTTCCCACGACAACCAGGTCACAAGTAGGAGAGGTTTCCAGGGAGCAGAGGGGTCACAAAAAAACAGGTCAAAGTTCAAGCGGGAGGGGCCTGTCTTACCGCCGTGACCCTAGGAGAGGAGTCCCTGTCAGCAAGCCGGTCAAACACCCGGAACTCCATTCTCTGATTCACACAGTTACTCATCTGGGGGGTTGGAGACATGAGGGATGGCTATACTGTACATTCAAAGACTTTCCGTGTGTGATTTTTATGAATCCAAAATAGTGCATGTTGATAGAAAATGTAAATCACACATACAACCATAGAACTTATTTTCATTGTTTTCATTGTCAGTGGTTCTAACAGCTGCAGTGGTCATGTGACTGAGCCAGATTAACCCTGTATAGTTCAGTTCAGTTCAGTATTAATAGTTAGAGTGTAAGAGACTTATAAGTGTCCTTCTCATTCCTTTACCTTTCCTTTCATGCAACTTTAAAGCCCTTCACTATTCTCAAAGACATGTTCTTCACATGGAGAAAACTGCAATCTGTCATATCTAGCATCAAACTCAACACTGGCAAAAGCAGAGATACAATGTTACATTAATACTAAGTGGCTGTCTCTCTGCCTGTCTCCCTGTCTGTCTCTCTGCCTGTCTCCCTGTCTGTCTGTCTGTCTCCCTGTCTGTCTGTCTGTCTGTCTCCCTGTCTGTCTGTCTGTCTGTCTCCCTGTCTGTCTGTCTCCCTGTCTGTCTGTCTGTCTGTCTGTCTCCCTGTCTCCCTGTCTCCCTGTCTGTCTGTCTGTCTGTCTGTCTGTGTGCTGTATCCGTCGGTCTCACCATGGCGAGCTCCGCCTCCAGCTCCTTGATGCGGTTGTCTTTGAGGTCGAGCTGCGAGCGCAGCAGCCCCGTGTGCTCCGTGGCCTCCTTGGTCTGCCGCCGCAGGTCCCACTTCTCCCTCTCCAGCAGGTCCTTCTCCTTGGCCAGCGCCTTCACCGCATCCTCACTCTCCTGGTGGTGACGGGAGGACGAGACGGGGACAGAGGAATGACATGATTCACATCATCCTTCCAACAGAACTTTCTCACAGCATTTTAGTTTGTTGTTGTTGTTTTTGGGTGGGGTCGTGCGGTATTTTATTTATTCTAAATTACATAAAATCTCGAGGCAATAAATGAGAATAGCCTACTGTAGAAATGTTACCTTACTAATTCAAGTGAAAACAATGGCAATTTGCTCATTATTATTATTATCATTATTATTATTACTGTTATCATTGTTGTTATTATTATTATCATCATTATTTGGAGTGGGGGGCATTCGATATCGCAGAAAATAATGAGACATTTGATATTATTGAATATCGGCTCAAGCCTAGCTCGTTCGGGACAAAGACAATTGTTATCTGCCTACCTTGGTAATAACTTTAATTTAATTCTGCCCGCATCTCTTTTGAGGTGCTTGACAGTTAAGGCATTATTGGAGTGCCGCAGAGCATCAGTAGATATACACATGCTTCCAACCTCAATGCCTTAGGATGTTATTGTAGCGTCGTGCACATACATCCATACATCCACACAGACACACCCACACACCCACAGACACACCCACAGACACACCCACAGACACACCCACAGACTGCCAGCACTGATCAACACACAGGAGATGCTCTGTCCCAACCACGCTCACAACAAACAAACAAACAAACAAACATTAATTCCTTGTCATCATGACATGAGAGCCTGTTTCATGGCACAAGCAGGATACTGGACAATTTGTTCAGCACTTCAGTTGTTAGTGTACAGGTGTGTGTTAGTGTTCAGGTGTGTGTTAGTGTACAGGTGTGTATTAGTGTACAGGTGTGTGTTAGTGTACAGGTGTGTGTTAGTGTACAGGTGTGTGTTAGTGTATGGGTTAATCGCTCTGCTGCTGTTTCCGGCTTATTTTAATTCAGACCGAAAAAACCCTTCAACCACGTACAGTGCAGGCAGCGCCACCTTTTGGTCAAAAGAACCGTTACAAATGTGAGTGATTCATTTTCTTCAGGGGGTTAGCAGGTCACTTAAAGAACCCATTATATTGGTTAGTGAGAATTTAACTGAGTTTTGATAGATAGAGTCAAGAAGTGCTGTTGGCAACTTGCCTATGAAACTGTGAAAAAGGTGAATCAATTGAACTGGTCGTGAAATGATTCCCTGCTATCGGACACAGACAGCATGAACCAAACAAGTTAAAAGAATCGGCGCTTCCACCACTCGGGGGAGAGAGTGGGTGTGAGAAACAGACAGATTGTCCTTTTTTCCCAAACAGAATCTATTACAGAATGCCAGAATGAGTCAGATTAGTACTCGCACACATACACTGTTGCAGGCAAATGTCCTCTTTTTAATGAAATACACCCTATACTCTACTGTATATATGCGCATGCAAAAGCGTGCACCTGGGTGTGGCCAGAGCATGGGTGCACCTGGGTGTGGCCAGGGCATGGGTGCACCTGGGTGTGGCCAGAGCACGGGTGCACCTGGGTGTGGCCAGAGCACGGGTGCACCTGGGTGTGGCCAGAGCACAGGTGCACCTGGGTGTGGCCAGAGCACAGGTGCACCTGGGTGTGGCCAGAGCACGGGTGCACCTGGGTGTGGTCAGGGCATGGGTGCACCTGGGTGAGGCCAGAGCACGGGTGCACCTGGATGTGGTCAGGGCATGGGTGCACCTGGGTGTGGCCAGGGCATGGGTGCACCTGGATAAGGTCAGGGCATGGGTGCACCTGGATGTGGTCAGGGCATGGGTGCACCTGGGTGTGGCCAGAGCATGGGTGGCGTACTTTTCTGTGCTGCTCATAGTTGCGTATGAAGTCCCGTAGCTGCTCCTCGCGGCTCTCCAGTGTGGCGTAGAGCTGCTGCATCTGGTTCACCAGGTCTGCCTTCTCTGCCTTCAGACGCTTCCGGTCTGCCTTCATGGCTGGGAGGGGGAAGGAGGGGGGGAGGGGAGAGAGAGAGATGAGAGGGAGGGGGAGGGAGACAAAGGTTATTGACCATAGAGACTGAACAATATCCGTATGACTCGACTGTGTATCTTTGTGTGTGTGTGTGTGTGTGTGTGTGTGTGTGTGTGTGTGTGTGTGTGCGCGTGCGTTTGCTCGTGCGTTTGTGTGTGTGCGTGTGTGTGTGTGTGTGTGTGTGTGTGTGTGTGTGTGTGCGTGCGTGTGTGTGTGTGTGTGTGTGTGCGTATGTACGTGTGTGTGTGTGTGCGTGCATTTGTGTGTGTGTGACCAGTATGTGTTGTGTGTGAGTTACTGGGTAAAGGAGAATATGTGTGAAATAACAAAGGAGTGTGCATGGGATGGTTGGCAAAACACCATATAGATGTAGAGCACGAGAGCAACAGAGACAGCTTGTGGTTTGAATTCACTCATTGAAGAAAGAAACTGGTTGGAAAAATAAATGGCGTCTGGGGAGCGTGGTAATCAGGCTATTCATGAAACTCTTCTACTATCTGCTTGAGTGAACTGGAACATCTTAACAGGAACAAATGTGCATCTTTCTACAAAGTGAAATTCATTCATAAGGGATTCACAGAGACACTTATATGGGTCTGCCAATATGTTTTGCGGTGAATCATGCAGGATTCATTCAGTAGTTGTGCTGTGCATTAGTCTCCGATAAATAATACATTGAAATAAGTTATTTTCTGTGAGTTTGTTCATTTGCAAGAGGACAATAAAGCAATTATACAGATTTGTTGATTGACCGGACTCAACCATTTCAGTTATTTTTAGTGGACAAAATCGCCCCAAAACATTCAAAAAAGGACAGCTACTGGTAGTCAAAATAAATTATGCTTGGCATGCGCTGTTACCCAAAACTAAAACACTAACATCTCATGGCACTGTGGTTCAATCCAGTGCCCACACAGTGTCCACACGTCCAGTTCTTAGTGAGCGCTCCATTAAGAATAATTAGGCTGTTAATGAAGCAGTTTGACATTAAGTCTTTGCGTATGGCAACATGAAAGCTTCTCAAGAGTAAAAGCTGTTAAATATACCTTCTGTTGCCGGTCTAATGTGCTGTGACTGCTTCTTGATAGAGAGGTGAGTCACAATGGACTCTTCTGTCAATCTCCTCTCTGCTTCTGGCTTCATTAGGCTGCTTTCTCTCTCTCTCTCTGTGTGTGTGTCTCTCTCTCTCTCTCTCTCTCTCTCTCTCTCTCTCTCTCTGTGTGTGTGTGTGTCTCTCTCTCTCTCTCTGGCACTCTCTCTCTCTCTCTCTCTCTCTCTCTCTGTGTGTGTGTGTCTCTCTCTCTCTCTCTCTCTCTCTCTCTCTCTCTCTCTCTCTCTCTCTCTCTCTCTCTCTCTCTCTCTGTGTGTGTGTGTCTCTCTCTCTCTCTCTCTCTCTCTCTCTCTCTCTCTCTCTCTCTCTCTCTGGCACTCTCTCTCTCTCTCTCTGGCACACTCTCTCTCTCTCTCTCTCTGGCACACTCTCTCTCTCTAAGTCTCTGACACCTCGCCCACACATAATGATAAACAATATGGTTCAGTTTAGTGACTCAGTAAGCCGTTAATTTCCTCAAAGACAACATCTCCTTTCTCTCCCCTCCATCTGCTATTCTCACGCCCTCTCCCAGTTTCCTCTGTCCTCCCTCCTTCCTCTGCTGGCTGTTTCCTCTGTCCTCCCTCCTTCCTCTGCTGGCTGTTTCCTCTGTCCTCCCTCCTTCCTCTGCTGGCTGTTTCCTCTGTCCTCCCTCCTTCCTCTGCTGGCTGTTTCCTGTGTCCTCCCTCCTTCCTCTGCTGGCTGTTTCCTGTGTCCTCCCTCCTTCCTCTGCTGGCTGTTTCCTCTGTCCTCCCTCCTTCCTCTGCTGGCTGTTTCCTGTGTCCTCCCTCCTTCCTCTGCTGGCTGTTTCCTCTGTCCTCCCTCCTTCCTCTGCTGGCTGTTTCCTCTGTCCTCCCTCCTTCCTGTGCTGGCTGTTTCCTCTGTCCTCCCTCCTTCCTCTGCTGGCTGTTTCCTCTGTCCTCCCTCCTTCCTCTGCTGGCTGTTTCCTCTGTCCTCCCTCCTTCCTCTGCTGGCTGTTTCCTCTGTCCTCCCTCCTTCCTCTGCTGGCTGTTTCCTCTGTCCTCCCTCCTTCCTCTGCTGGCTGTTTTCCAGACAGACTCTTGAAGGCCACTTCCCCTCCAGCTATCTTTCCAAACTGACGATGGATTCCTTTTCACATTTTCACTGTTTGCACTCTGTCCTACCTTCGACCTCTTTACTCTGACGTCTTCATCCTTACTGAAGACTTGAATATGTCACAGCACTATAAACGCTTTTCACCAGCTGCAACCCCACAGCACTTCCTTTTTCTCAGCTTCTTCTTCGGTGTTTTATGGCGGTTGGCATCCTTAAATGTTGCATTAGCGCCACCTGAATTCATATCAGCTTCACAGTGCTAACTATTTACAGTGTCCACTTTCTCGGCTGTTCAGGGGAAAACACTGACATAGCCTACGTCTATTTTTAGTTTTGCTATACGTTTAAATGTAAAGATAGGCCTATGCGTGCAATAATGTAAAGCTGTAACATGTCGCTTTTATTAGCCTCTCAGGCTAGCTCTACTACCCAGCGTGTGCACGTCTTTCAGACAGGGGTGGTTGTTATGGCAACTATCAACAACAACAACAACCACTAACTACTACAAGACATAAAGACCGAAATAGGCCACCTTGTTACTGTGTCTGTCGGAGACACGGGCCTAACGTTAACATTTAATATGAGCTGAATATCAGCCTGCGCTCAGCTACAGTATGTGTACAGGAAGTAAACCGGATATTCAGGTGGGTTGTGAGTGACGGTTGTTATTGTTGTCAAGTTAAAACCGTCTATACAGTCTATTTTCACAGCGTACGCCGTCTAGGACAGGGTTTGTCTGACATCCCACAGACACCCCCCCCCCCCATTATATGTCACTATAAAGGACTTTTACTTGACACTTTATCATTTCTAATTTGAGATTGCTCCATCTTCTGCTATGGATGTGATTGCTGCGCTGCATACTGCACAAAGTCAATTTCCTCGTTGGAAATTATGATGACTCACTAATATGGCTATTCCAATGAATCTTGAATGTCTGTCTGTCTGTCCCCGCAAAAGTAGACCAATCACAGCTCGTGCTGCTACGCGCACGCCACACCGGCAACAGCACGGCAGTCAAAGGAGGCACACGTGATTCTCGGCCCACCACAAATGTTAATATCTGTGCAAATAAGCAAAGCAGAAAAAAGTCAATATCTTAGTTTAGCGTCGATGCAAAGGATAATGCAATTAGCTTGTCATCACTCGCATTTCAGAAATATCGCTATTCACAACGTCTCGGCCGCGGCTCATGGCTCGTTTTCCTGGCCGGCGACTTTTTTTTGTTCCCTCTCCCTGTCCAGGAGGAGGCGCTCTGCCCGTATTTCTAACATAGACTGTTATTGAAACGTGCCCGGTAAGAACATCAGGAATCACGATATGGACGTTAGATACTCTCGCAATGCTGTTTCAGTTGGACTTTAAGCCATCTATCACCATGGAAGTGAAGAGATTGTATTAACAACGAGCCAGCCCAACTACATATCCCCCCCCCCGCATCCACATTGTATCCAACAACAGCGTGGACGCCATGCTGTTATTAGACTCTGTCTTGTTTCTCTCAAAGCTTGTCATGGTGTGCTCATCTTTCCTTTTCTTCCCTCTCTGTTGTCTCTCAGAACCAGATGAGGCACACACACACAAAGCAGCCATTAGATCACTTATATCACAGCTTGGTTAATGACATTCACAAGTTGCGTCTGGGGAGCCTGGTGGCATGGAATGGAAGTGCATTTTTACAAGGGCAGATTCACCCTCTGGTTTCCTCTCCGCCATCTCTTCTCCTCTGTCACCCTCTGCTATCTCTCTCTTTCAGCCATTCTTCGGGGCTGGAATCTGCAAGCCAAAGCGATTTCGCGAGCCAACTGCCGCGGCCAGAGCAGACAAGACACGTCCCTCATTGGCCAAGAGAAACAGGAAACCTCTCCGCACCTGCCGCAGGAAGAGGAATCAAAGCCTTCCTTTGAGATGAGCCGCGACGCTGCTGCCGCTGCCTCGCATCCTGCACCTGTGACCGCTTGGCAGTGCCGGGCGCTCCCCCCCCCCGTGTCGCACACAAGAAAACATTGACTGCGACTGGGAGAAAGGGCCCATTCAGAGTCGCAAATCATGTGTTTGAAAAAAGTTGGGGAGAAAGTTCCGCTCCTTACCGTTCATAACCTATTTATGAACACCTCTAAACGGACAGGGACTGTCTATTTATTGAACACCTCTATAGGGACAGGGACGGTCCGGGGGGGCAGCGCTGCACGCTCTCCGCGGCTGCATTGGCAGACAGGTGAGATGGGGGGGGAAGCACGAGCATGTCTGCTCTGCTGACAGCCATAGTAATGACTCCCATACTCCATGGCTCTGTCCAAGACGCCATGCCCCCGCCACTTATTACCAGCTGAGGCGGAGGAACCCACCTGGGAACCAGACAGACCTGCAGCTAATGTGTGAGGAGATGGAGGAGGGGGAGGAGGAGGAGGGGATACTGGAGAGTAAAGTCTTTTGATGGAAGAGTCTTATCTGTGGAAGCAGTCTGTCTTCTTCCTTTGTGTGGGAATGTGTGTGCGTCTGTGTGTCTGTGCACACATAGGCACGCTGTAGTTTGTGTGTGCTTATTGCTGTACAGCTATTTTCCCCCTCTGTGCTCAAAATGTTCAATGCTCCAGTATGTGTGTGTGAGTGTGTATGAGTGTGTGTGTGTGAGTGTGTATGTGTGTGTGTGTGTGTGTGTGTGTGTGTGTGTGTGTGTGTGTGTGTGTGTGTGTGTGTGTGCGTGCGTACGTGCGTGTGTGTGCGTGCTTGCGTGTGTACTTGCATTTACACTCAGTGTAGATCAGGACATTGACTTGCAAAACACACATTCACCACCAACAGCTCAGGTAAGCCAATTTCAGCATCTCCCCACTGTTGGAAAAAAAAACCTACTTGGTATAAAAACATCCTCAGCTGCCTGTACCACAGTCTCCAACTGCCTGTACCACAGTCTCCAACTGCCTGTACCACAGTCTCCAGCTGCCTGTACCACAGTCTCCAGCTGCCTGTACCACAGCCTCCAACTGCCTGTATCACAGTCTCCAACTGCCTGTATCACAGTCTCCAACTGTCTGTATCACAGTCTCCAACTGCCTGTATCACAGTTTCCAACTGCCTGTATCACAGTCTCCAACTGCCTGTATCACAGTCTCCAACTGCCTGTACCACAGTCTCCAACTGCCTGTATCACAGTCTCCAACTGCCTGTATCACAGTCCCCAACTGCCTGTACCACAGTCTCCAACTGTCTGTATCACAGTCTCCAACTGTCTGTACCACAGTCTCCAACTGTCTGTATCACAGTCCCCAACTGCCTGTACCACAGTCTCCAACTGTCTGTATCACAGTCTCCAGCTGCTTGTATCACAGTCTCCAACTGCCTGTACCACAGTCTCCAGCTGCTTGTACCACAGTCTCCAACTGCCTGTATCACAGTCTCCAGCTGCCTGTATCACAGTCTCCAACTGCCTGTATCACAGTCTCCAACTGCCTGTATCACAGTCTCCAACTGCCTGTATCACAGTCTCCAACTGCCTGTACCACAGTCTCCAACTGTCTGTATCACAGTCTCCAACTGCCTGTATCACAGTCTTCAACTGTCTGTATCACAGTCTCCAACTGTCTGTATCACAGTCTCCAGCTGCTTGTATCACAGTCTCCAACTGCCTGTACCACAGTCTCCAACTGCCTGTACCACAGTCTCCAACTGCCTGTCTGTATCACAGTCTCCAACTGCCTGTATCACAGTCTCCAACTGTCTGTATCACAGTCTCCAACTGCCTGTATCACAGTCTTCAACTGTCTGTATCACAGTCTCCAACTGTCTGTATCACAGTCTCCAACTGTCTGTATCACAGTCTCCAACTGCCTGTATCACAGTCTTCAACTGTCTGTATCACAGTCTCCAACTGCCTGTATCACAGTCTCCAACTGCCTGTATCACAGTCTCCAACTGTCTGTATCACAGTCTCCAACTGCCTGTATCACAGTCTCCAACTGCCTGTATCACAGTCTCCAACTGCCTGTATCACAGTCTCCAACTGCCTGTATCACAGTCTCCAACTGTCTGTATCACAGTCCCCAACTGTCTGTATCACAGTCTCCAACTGCCTGTATCACAGTCTCCAACTGTCTGTATCACAGTCTCCAACTGCCTGTATCACAGTCTTCAACTGTCTGTATCACAGTCTCCAACTGCCTGTATCACAGTCTCCAACTGCCTGTATCACAGTCTCCAACTGCCTGTATCACAGTCTCCAACTGTCTGTATCACAGTCTCCAACTGTCTGTATCACAGTCTCCAACTGCCTGTATCACAGTCTCCAACTGCCTGTATCACAGTCTCCAACTGTCTGTATCACAGTCTCCAACTGCCTGTATCACAGTCTCCAACTGCCTGTATCACAGTCTCCAACTGCCTGCCTGTATCACAGTCTCCAACTGCCTGTATCACAGTCTCCAACTGCCTGTATCACAGTCTCCAACTGTCTGTATCACAGTCTCCAACTGCCTGTACCGCAGTCTCCAACTGCCTGTATCACAGTCTCCAACTGCCTGTATCACAGTCTCCAACTGCCTGTACCGCAGTCTCCAACTGCCTGTATCACAGTCTCCAACTGCCTGTATCACAGTCTCCAACTGCCTGTATCACAGTCTCCAACTGCCTGTATCACAGTCTCCAACTGCCTGTATCACAGTCTCCAACTGCCTGTACCGCAGTCTCCAACTGCCTGCCTGTATCACAGTCTCCAGCTGCCTGTATCACAGTCTCCAACTGCCTGTATCACAGTCTCCAACTGCCTGTATCACAGTCTCCAACTGCCTGTATCACAGTCTCCAACTGCCTGTATCACAGTCTCCAACTGCCTGTATCACAGTCCCCAGTAATTTTCTGTGAAATCTGCATAAGTGTCTTCTAGCTCACCCCACAAGGCTCTTTCACTTTCACAGCTCTTGTGATTTGATGCAGGTTGATGCGAGCAGCTACACTGCACTCTGCTAAAAGCCTGTGTGGAGTGGTCCCACTCATTAGCGACTAGACGGGAGCACCGCGCTCCTGTAGGACTTCCCACTCACTGGAGGGGCTCTTTGTCTTCCTGTGTTTTGAGATGTGACCGTACAAAAAAATAAAGAGATAGTGGAGGAGGAATGGTAGGAGGGAAAGCAGGCAGGGAACATGAGTGGCTGATTCTATGTCCCCAAAATCTGTCAACAAATCTAGCGGTAATAGCTAACGCCCAGGTTGCGTCCATGCATGATAACACAGATTGGTGAATTTCTTTCATATTGCATGACATGTTTGTGGCTCTTGCTGGCCTTAGAGGTGATAAAATACGGCTCATTGCTATTATCCAGTCCTATAGAGATGAATCCTCTGTACAGCACTGAGGGTAAAATATATATATTGATGCTTTATGACCGTAAGATTGCTTATGTAAGGCCAAATCCTCCCAGACTTAAGCTAGTGACATTCGAGTGTCAAACCTTATTCAGGAAAAGACTTTGAATTTGTATTCAGCGACTGAACACTCTGTGACTTTGTGAAGAAATAAGAATGAACGTCAATCTGGTTCACTACATGTGTTTCACATCATATTCACACTGCTTTCCTTCTCTCTGGTTAAATAACAACCCTCATTATTATCTGCTGCGCGGCCCATTTATTCTGTTGCAAAAATAACAACATCTTGTCCATAATTTCAGCTCGATAACATTTCTCTCCTAAACTTACTCGCTCCAACAATCCAGTTTTCCCAATGATCTGTGAAGAGGATTTTTGCAAACACAAGAGAGTGTCCAAACAATATTGACAAGACAAGCCCACATGCAGAATATTAAATCAGCTCTTTTGTTAATTAATATCCATACAATATGCAATTTGTACGCCTTTCACTTTTAGCAGAGACTTCATCCTGCTATCCGAGGTTCACATACCAACTGTAATGGACAACAGGAGTTCAAAGACAGACACCCACCCACCTCACCCACTTATCAACACCCCCACCCACCTCACCCACTTATCAACACCCCCACCCACCTAGTATCAACACCTCACCCACTTATCAACACCTCACCCACTTATCAACACCCCCACCCACCTAGTATCAACACCTCACCCACTTATCAACACCTCACCCACTTATCAACACCCCACCCACCTAGTATCAACACCTCACCCACTTATCAACACCCCCACCCACCTAGTATCAACACCTCACCCACTTATCAACACCCCACCCACCTAGTATCAACACCTCACCCACTTATCAACACCCCCACCCACCTAGTATCAACACCTCACCCACTTATCAACACCCCCACTCACCTCACCCACTTATCAACACCTCACCTCACCCACTTATCAACACCTGCTCAGATAATGATGTTCTTCATGTTAATGAATGGAGCCACTCCACATTGTCCCCGCTCCCTATAACGTGTGTCTAAAGCGAAGGCGCAGGCTTTTAGTCACTTCTTAACATAATTAGCCGGGCAGAGAACAAAAGAGACACGGGCTCATGGAAGGACCCATTGTTGGGGTTTTAAATATGCCAGCTGAATAAGAAAGTACGATGTGCTGCTCACTTTATCTCCAGCACCCACAGGTCACAGATAGTACTACACTGTGGGAGGTTGATATCTGCATTTTGTCTGTGTCTGTGTGTCTGTGTGTGCTGTGTGTGCTGGCTGCATAAGCCCTTGTTCACACAGGATGCCGAACGTAAGTAGAACTGAAGCTTGAAGCAGGCACAAGCTGAATGTACGCCTAACCGTTCAAACAAGAAGCCTTCTCTTTTCCTCTCAGCGCCTACTCTTGCGCCTTGAACCCGCCCACAACTCCCATTGACTTCATGCCTGGCTTCACGCATCACGCTTGGAAAATAGGCGTGAATCCTGAACGATCGCTTGAGCACGGCGTGAGCGTGGCTTCGGCGAGGCTTCGGCGTGACACGCGCGCAGCTGGTGTGAACGGCCTCGCCTGTTAACAAGGACGCCTACATGAAACTTGTGGGTTCAGCGTAGGTGGAGCTTAGGTTGAGCGTTGCTGTGTGAACGGGGGCAAAGGCTGACTGTTCAGGTGCAAGTTACGCAACATCAAAGTAACAGGGGAGCACAAATGTGAGGACAGCAGCAACACAGTTTCTAGACCGTTTCTGATTGGTACGTTGCCTCTCTTTCTGAGGATTGGTGGATTCTGATTGGTACGTTGCCTCTCTTTCTGAGGATTGGTGGATGACTAGGTACCCTTAGCAACCACTTGGTGCCACTGTAAAGCAAACACGCTCTCGCTGGAGACACAGCAATATGAACAGATTGAACTACTGGACACATGATGAAAGTGCTGCCAGCAGCAAGGAAATCAATCAGTGTAGATTTGCGCAAAAACATCATCAGCCCACAATGATTTTCCCCTTGGTTTCCAAAATTCACTTGGAGCCTTCTGAAAATTACCTTCATTTGTAGGGAAAAAAGGAATTAATTGAATGTTATCAGGTTAGGAAGCCCAGTGAGAGTGTACTGTAGCACCACTGAAAGTGAGCATGCCTGTGTGTGTGTGTGTGTGTGTGTGTGTGTGTGTGTGTGTGTGTGTGTGTGTGTGTGTGTGTGTGTGTGTGTGTGTGTGTGTGTGTAGGTGTGTGTGTGTGTGTGTGTGTGTGTGTGTGTGTGTGTGTGTGTGTGTGTGTGTGTGTGCGCGTGTGTGTGTGTGTTGAGGAGAGATGCCTTGCAGTCAAGGACAGAGCAGCTTTGTGAGCGCGTTGTAGCGTGAAATGACAGTAAATGGAGCAGGCAGACTGTGCTTCTATGATACAGTAGCTGTACCACTCCGTGGCTTTCATTTGAGCTCTGGATGGATTGGGAGTCCCTGACTGATAGTCGTTAGCCAAAGCCGAAATGGCTAATTAAAAAAGTGGCAGACAGGGCCAGCCAACTGTACTTTGAAGATTCATTAAACACAACTTTGATGAGAAATTGTGTAAGTTCAAGCCAAACCGGGAGTCAGGTAAATTCCTAAACAAAACAGCCAAGCAGTTTCTTTCTTTATTATTATGCCTCTGCTTTTGCAATGGAGATCCCTTCAATAGTTTCTGTCATTTCCCACCTCTTGAAGGTGGGAGGAGTCATTTGTGCCCTCCTCGTTTATAGATTTCACTCGGGCATTTGACACCATCGACCATTGCCAGCTCTTACAATCACTCAAAGGTCTTGGCATCTCACAGCACATCTGGCTCTCAGTCTCCAGCTACCTAGATGGCAGGCAGCAGGCTGTCAAGTGGGGTAACGTCCACTCAAAACCTCAATTTGTGAAAGTGGGCGTGCCACAAGGTGGGGTCTTTTCCCCTCTACTATTCGTCCTGTGTATGAACTCTCTAGACAGTATGATACCATGCAGCATTGACCCTGTAAAATACGCTGACGACTTGACCCTCACTGAAAATCTCATGGGATCTCTTCCTGGTCAGATGCAGGCAGCTGTGGATGGAGTGGCTGCATGGGGCCAGACCTTCTGCCTGAAAGCCAATGCCCTGAAAACGAAGGACATGGTCATTAGCCTCAGGAAGCCTCAAAATCAACCAATCCCACCTCCTGTTGTTGTTGACGGCCACGCTGTGGAGCGAGTGCACACCTTTAAACTCCTCGGGGTGCAGCTCTCCTCCGACCTGTCATGGGAGTCCCACGTTAACTACATCATCAAAAAAGCCCAACCCCGAATACACTACTTGAGTGTCGCCAAGCGAGCAGGGCTCCCACCTGACGTCCTGTCCCAAATTTATGTGAGCTTCATCAGACCTGTCTTGGAGTATGCTTCTCCAGTCTGGGCAGGGCTGAACAAAAACCTAACTCAGGACCTGGAATGTGTGCAGCGGAGGTGCTGCCGTATTATGGGCCTACCAAGTGGAACGTTCCCCAGCCTGGCGGAGCGGAGAGATGAAGCCACCTCCAGAGAATTCAAGCGGATGCTGGAGGAGGAAGGGTCCAACCCCGTACTCGGAGCCCTCAAAACTCCACACCACCAACTACTAGATTGTTCACAGGGCCAATAAGTCACACAAAAAGACAGCAGCAGTCCTTCTTACCAAGAGCTTACAGGCTGTGCTCACATTGTCCATCCTTTTAAGGTGCGTTCACACCGACCTATTAAAGTTTTTCGCTGGCGTCGAGTTCACATACAAAGTCAATGCAAATGAGCGATTGAGCGTATATTCGCCTGGGAGAGACAAATCGCTGGGCGTCCGAGCGGCAGAGACAGAGCGATAGGGAGAAAATTCGCTCGTCGCTCGAGATGAAATATCCCAACTCGAGCGAAAATACGCTGGCATCAGTCGCTCGCCACTCAACGCTGATTGGCTGCCGTGTGAGAGCGAGTCAAGGATCACACTTGCTTGGAACAAACCGCTGGTTTATTGTGTGGCAACAAACCGCATTGACAGGCTGACAGCTGACATGAAGTGAAGTCTGTCCTACCGGTATGGAGCTCGCATTAGGAGCACGCTGATAGGCTTTAGCTTGTAAACAATGACGGTGGCTCGTAGTGGACAAATATCATGACATTGCGTAACGTTATATCCCCCACATGTCCGTCATTTCGTGTGCCTGTTGATGAGTGATTTAAACAGAGCGACAGAGCGATTCCAAAGGGTTGACTTGAGCGACAGAGCGAAAAATAAATATCTCGGTGTGAACACACCTTTAGTAATCTCCTCCCTGTACTGTAGACATGTTATTGTTATACTGTATCTATTCTGGTCTGTTTTCTAACTTGTAAAAAAACATCTAATTTCATCTTGTGATGCAACGATGTTTTTTCTTTAATAAACTTGAAACTTGAAGGTGGGAGGAGTCATTTGTGCACTCCTCTTTAAGGTGGGAGGAGTCATTTGCGTGGCGCAGTTTGGTCACACACCCCAAAAAAAGTGCGCCCGTGGCGCATCGTCTCCAGGGTCTCCACTCTCCACCCTAGAAATGACGTCACGATTATAGTGCTCAGAGGCCAATGACTGGGAACACTGTGAGATAGTGTGCGCATCACAGCCAAAGAAAGAGACAGAAAATCAAAAATAACGAGAGAGAAAATAGAGTGAAATGTGTAGGCTACTGCTCCTCTGCCTTCTCCATTTTGTATTAGGCAACAGAAAATCTGCATGTAATTGAGCAGCAAACTGTGTGAACTGGCAACACGGTCTGTGTGAACCAGTCCCAAAGTAAACAGGTATTATCTTAAGTGGCAGAGAGCAAAGGAGGGAGGATGCATTTCCTTTCACGCTACTTCATCACTGCAGCCTTTGGGTTTATCATCCAAACAGATGCAGCGGGAAATAAATAAATAACAATACAAAATAAACACAAAGCCACTGCTTCACAATAATTGTTCGTGGCACTTCAATCAAAAAGCCCGTTGGGTTCTCAGAACACTTTGCACGAGCATCTGGTGGGATGTTCACAATATGCCAGCCTTGTGAAAACGCAGAGAAATCAAATAGACAAGACACCTCGCCTCCAATCAATTGGCAGCATACGGAAATTGCCGTAGTTAATGAGGTATTCAAGAAAACCTGGCCTAGGTTTCACATCAGAAGTCGCTGTAAAACCCGACATTCTCCAGCTACAACAACTAATGAGTCTTTTTGTTGGACTACAAACCCTTCAAAAACCCATTAGGATAAAGTAAGCAGGTGTCTGTTCACTGAGGAGTGTTAGTCCTGAAGTGTTACCATGATTTGAATGGTTTTTTTTTTATATATTTTATTTTTCATTTTTTATAATGCAATAAAGACACACAAGAACAAAAAAAACAAAAACAAAGACACACAAGCTCAGTCACAGGAAAGGAAAAGAAAGAAAAAGCATGATACCACGATATATAGAATCCAGTGTGAGGAGTCAACGAGAGATCAGTTGGGTGAGTTACCCCGTTGCCCCTAACCTCGTCCAAGTAGGCCATAAATGGGTCCCAGATGGTAGAAAACCTCCTAAGTGAATTGGTCCTCAGGAACCTGAGTCTCTCCATACGTATAACAGAAACCATGTCTGAGAGCCATGGCTGAAAAGAAGGTGGGGAGGGGGACTTCCACTCCCTTAGGATGAGTCTCTTGTGCGACGGTCGTCCCCTGCGTCAGAGACTGCTGCACAGCAGCAGGAAGGAGCAGAGAAGATTCAGAGCAGCCGAAGATGGCAAGTTCCGCCTCCGGCTGAAGGGTTACGGTGGCTCAGTGGTAGAGCTGTCGCCTCACAGTCAGAAGGTCCTGAGTTCGATTCTCGCCTGGGACACTGTGGGCGCTGTGGTTGTGTTCCCCCCCATATCTTCAGTGCCTACTGCCCAGGTGGGGTATCTCGTCGTAAGGGCCTTTCTCTCTGTGTGGAGTTTGCATGTTCTCCCCGTGCTCCCCCAGGGGGTTCCTCCGTATATAACCCCCCCACTAAAAACATGCAGAAGATCAGATCGTCATCGTCATCCGACCAGTGACGACAACACCCGAAGTTGGTCCCCGGGCGCCGTACGAGAAAGCGACCACTGCTCCTGGCCTGCCCTTCGGAGGAAAGGACATGCCTGGATGGGTTAAATGCAGAGGACAGTTTTCACCGGCCACCATCAGCATGAGTGTGTTGTGGCCGCATGCATGTGTTGTGGTGTTCGTGTGACAATAAAAGACGGGGCTTGTCCCGTTACGAGAGTTTTTTTTTTTTTTTTATAGGCCTTGGAGTACCAATCAAATATTTTGGGCCATGATTTCAATGTTGTCGGAGACACAGAGTACCCCGGGCATTTCACTGAGGCCCGGGTTTTCCTCTTCAGGATTGAGCTGTCCTCTCCAGAATAAAGCCACACACTGTCATTAGCAGCAGTATTGTGCAGCAGCGTATCTATGTAGCGAGGACAGGAAGAGAGAGCATCAATGCAATTAGTGGAAACAACCTGGTAAAGCAACACAAGGAAGTCAATGAGACAACATGGGATGACAGATGTGTTTGCTTCTGCTTGGAAACAACTGCAAACATAGCTGGGGACAGAACCAGAACCAGAACCAGAACTGCAGGCACCTACTGCAGTGGTTCTCAATTGCTTTCACATGAAGGACCCCTAAACTGACACAAATTAGATGCACTGACCCCCATTTGATAGGATTTTGTCTCATATGATAATAAGATGGATGCTTTTCGATGTTTTATTACAGAAAGTGTATCAAACCCATGACCAAAATAGTCATTGTGTTAGTTATGAACGGGATTATAGCAAAAATAAAGTACCCCCCTTTTGGCTGGGGACCCCCTGGAACCCCCTCAAGGACCCCTGGGGATCCCCGGACCCCCATTTGAGAACCACTGACCGACTGAACCAACCACATGCTATGGGCTGGAGCATCATGCTAAAGCTAGCGAATAGTGTTGCTGGCCTCTGAATGGAACCTTAAAAAATTGCATCCTCGGACTTTGAGCGAGCCACAGTGTCAGCGGACAAAAAGAAAAAGAGTGTGACAGCCGCGTACAAACAAACAAAGCACCTGAACAGCAGCCAGTGCTGTGGCCAGATCGTGCAGAACAGCATAATAATACCAAAAGATAAATATTTCAGATTTCTTGCTGCCTTCACAAACTGAATACTAATACGATTTTGTCCATGGGTCACCACGACAATTTGGACAACAGAAGCACCAGTACCAGGCAGCAACGTCTACTTTCCTCCTCATATTGAAACCGCAGCATTAATAATAATAAACCAAGACGGCAACAAGAATGTCATCCCACTCATGTTCACCTCAGCCTCAATCAGCACCACAAGCTTTTCAAACAACCCAACTAGAATATGACAACAGGCAATTTCCTCTTGTCCTCCCACATAGCAGAGCAGATCCACCCTGCTTAACGGTGCCCGGGCCCTGTAAGCCAACCAGCATCAGCCTTTAGAAAGCTTTCATTAGGGCTGATTGCTGTCACTTCCTGCAGAGGTTCACAGGCTTCATCCTTCATTATAGCAGGCCTGAGTCATACAAGTTACTGTGTGAGTCTGTTCACACAGTAACACAACCAGTCAAAGTTACTGTGTGAGTCTGTTCACACAGCAACACAACCAGCCTAAGTTAAGTTACTGTGTGAGTCTGTTCACACAGTAACACAACCAGTCAAAGTTACTGTGTGAGTCTGTTCACACAGCAACACAACCAGCCAAAGAAGAGAAAAGTACTTATTTGATGGTGTGCTGCTACTCTATGCTGTTCTGCCCTGGTCCATTTTGTTGTGTTCAATTCTTCCAAAAAGCGTAGGCTGCAAGTGTCGCCGCTACAAACTCCCCTGACAGCATGTCATGTATTTGTCTGATAGCAAACAGGGGTTTTTGCGCTTTGCCTCATTCCACGGGAGAGCATTCTTTGAACAGAGTGATTCGTCGCTGTGCTGATGACATCTCTGCTTGACTCTCTGCAATCCACTGTGCATTACTTTACCCTGTGCACCTCGCCTGTGAAGGCCATATGCAAGTGCAATCCCATTTCACATACAGCCATCTATAACAGATAAGAGTGAGTGCTCATTTCACATACACCATCTATAACAGATAAGAGTGGGTGCAACCAAATGCAGCTGCAGCTTGTTAGTCATGAGATTCAGTCTGTACTTTGCTTTGGTACTCTCCTTTTTGATGATTCCGACCATGGTGAATGTTAAAGGGATATGCCAACATTTTGAGATTGGCCTATTTGCCATATTGTCGACAGTAAATGGAGAATGTGGATGTCTTTATCGTCACTGTACGCGCCCTACAAACAGCCGTACAGCCCTCACTGCTACAATGGCAGTCTATGGTACTTTTGCCTACTGCCGTTCAGTCGCCCAAAATACACATTCCAACAGCGCCAGAAACACTCACATATGTACACGTCACTACGTGATGAAATAATAATCCAAAGTTACTGGATCGGTCATTTAAAATCCACACACCCAGAAAATCCAGACACGTAGAACTAACAAAGATTAACCAAACTAAACAAGAGTAACTGAAGTTACTTCCTTATTTGCCATGAGGCACAGGGCGTTGTACTGATGACTGCACTCAGCTGAGAGACCCGAAATGAGGTGGGATGTATCCATGGAGGACGGTAGTGATTGGTGCAAAGTGCTGTCTAAGCTTCCAATATGAACAAAGAAGTGTCATTAAAGATCGCAGTGCCAGTTTTGGGTGAAGGCCAAGCTAGTCATGTTTGTATTTTGGGAGGTACTTTTGCGATCGTGCTTCCTGACCTATCCTCATCTTCTCTTCATATTCAGAATCCAGCATTGTGCTGAAGATACAGTTATGCTGCTACTGTGTTATGCTGAATGTGCAAAATACTTCACATGCTGTTGGATAGGACCTATACTTTTCATTTGCAAAACAATGTAGATGTAGATGCACCAATTTGCAGATGGACACATCACCTGGGAGCGTACCTATGTTCCCCGGGTCCTATGTTCCCCGTTTTTGTGGGACCGAACCTAACCTCTCCCAGACCCTAACCCAAAACCTAACCTCTCCCACCCCCCACGCCTAAACCTAACCTCCCCCAGACCCTAACCCAAAACCTAACCTCTCCCAGGGAACATAGCGGGGTTCTATGTTCCCCGGTCCCACAAAAACGGGGAACATAGGACCCGGGGAACATAGGACCCGGGGAACATAGGGATGACCCCATCTCCTGTATGGATGATGTTATGTTAAAACACTCAGTTCATCTCAGAAATTAAGTTTGGATGTATTTTGGAGTTGGACTGTAATGCAGCCTTTAAACCCAGGAAAATACAACATTTATGCCGTATCACCATATTACCATATGAAAGCAGAGGTTGGGAAATAAGTCAAATGATAACTGTGTCGCTGATAGTAGCATGTACAAATCCACAGGAATTTTTAGATGGGAAGGAGGGCAAGCCATATAATGGGCTTAACATTCACTGTGGCTTTTTTTATCCTCAATTTTTATGCCTTTTGTGCCATTTAGAAGGCATTAAAAATCTGGTTAATAAACGTAATACTGCAGGCTCCACTATGACTGTGGAGAACCACATATCTTTGAGTACTACCATGAGTACTTGCCATTTATGGTTGCTCTCTCATCATGATTGCAATCTCGCAGTCTGTATTTTATGGTAACGATGTTAGTGCGGTTAACACAGCTAGGCAGCACATCTCCTCGCCTCGCCTCCCAGCCGGCGCCTCACCTTGCAGCGCCTCCTTGGCCCGGTCCAGCTCGTGCTCCTTGTGCGCCAGCTGCACGCGGAGCTCGGTGGCAGAGAGCACGTCGGCCGAGCAGCCTCCCTGCGTCTCCTCCAGGTCCTTACTCAACATGTCCTTCATCTGCCGCAGCAGGTGCACCTCCTCCTGCAGCTGGGCCACCTCCTCGCGCAGCAGGACTGCAACAAGCAGAGAAAGAGGGGGGAGGGGGGGGAGAGTTTAGCGGGTCGCGCCAAAAAACAGATTTTTCAACGAGTTGATTTTGTCAGACAAACCTCAACGGCGAAGGATTTTCTTTTCATCAATTCTCCAAAGTATTTAATAATGTATGTGGCGGCTACTATGCTGCAGTCAGCTCAGGGCATGTGCAGACTAGGATGCAATCTTACAAGAGGAGAATTAGCCTTTAAGTATCTGCGCAGGGGGACACTGCACAAATGGTTGTGAAATGCAGAAATGGATTTAACATCATAGGAGGTTATGGTTTCCTCTGTAATTGAGGTAACTGCAGTGCCAAATTACTGCTGGTATTAAGCTTCACAGGGGGTGGGAGGGGTGGGGACAAGACATTGATATTATAATGCAATTTGCTTTTCAAGCTGCCCGTTGAAACTACTCAGCAGTGGATGTGAAAAGGAGAGGGGTGTACCCATTTGATATTCAGCGACTGGTACTTTAAAGAGCTCCTCCCTGCTGCGGTGTCAGAAAGAAGTCAACAATGAGATGAAAGGAGAATTTGACAGTTTGACCCATCACTGACAACGCTTTAAAAAAATGCTGTCGAAATATCAGCAGCAGAGAGAGAGAGAGCTTCTCAAAAGACAGATGCCACATTTGAAGTTCTCAAGTTGAACCTCAGACACTAAATATTTAATCTGAAAAAATAATAGTAAAATAGAAAAATCTTGCCGACTGAATGTACGACTCTAGTCGGAGCATATGGGGAGTAATTTATATACGAATGAGTGGAGCATGCTGCTCCATCTCATGTGTCCTCGGGGCAGAGGGGGGGCGCTGTGGAGAAGCGCTCAGCCCTGTCTCAGATGCCTGCATTACCAAGTCCCAGGCATAAATCACAGCCTCATATCCCAGCTCCAATAAGACGGTCTAAGAAAGAGAAATCAATCACAGATGAATGGGCAAACCAAGAATAGGAGCGTGGATATGTGGCAATATTTGAAGAGGAGCAGGCAGATTAAAGACAGAGTAAAGGGTTCTACTTCAGCTTTTAAGAAAGGGCAGAATGATTATTTTGAGGGGGATCCACGTGTGAGACTGTAATTCGGTAATTGAGTTTAGCTCACTGCACACCGAGCTAACAATAGATTTATGCTAATCTGAACTCATTCCAAGAGGAAAAGCTTCGCCTTACGCAATGTTAGCACGAGGGAAAATTAATGAATTAATCACGAGAGCGGAAATTATCCGCTCGCAAAGTTTTTCCACTTAGAAATGCATTCAGTCATTAATAAAAATTCTATTAGCAGAATTATGGCAAAACATCAGTGACAGAGACAAATCCAAAAACCCTTATTTGGCAAATTGGTCAGTAAGTCATTGGCTGTTTCAGTCTGCTAATATTAGTGGCAATGGACTACATTTCAAAGGTTTCAAAAAGCAGAAGAGCAAACATTTCTACATGGCGTCCACTGTTTAAACAGTAGCTTCTACAGCAGTGGTTCTCAAACTTTTTGAACCGAGTATCACCTCTGATCAAAGCAAAACGTGCAGGTAGATAGCCTGCCACCTCCCCTACTGTACAAGCCAAAACACAAAGCATGAATATGATGAGTACTGTAGTATGAGCGCACAAGTACAGAGTGGCCATTTGGAGAGAAGAACGTTATATCGAGTCCATGATTTACTGTAAGGTGCCAACATTTTAGTTCATTCATGCGCAGAAGATACAATTCGCTCCCTCGTTTTCATTAAAGTTTAAACTATGTATTTTAGGGAGGAAATGTAACTTAGACATAAACCTTAGTCAATTTGATAAAAAATAGATATAAAATGTAAAATATGAAAAAATTTGAGGTAT
Organism: Poromitra crassiceps; assembly: GCF_964638095.1. NCBI lineage: Eukaryota > Metazoa > Chordata > Actinopteri > Beryciformes > Melamphaidae > Poromitra > Poromitra crassiceps. The sequence goes on along the minus strand of NC_139629.1, from coordinate 43,898,427 downwards.
TTTTAAAAGGTAATGGTAAGTAAATAACATTAAGAATTTATAAACATTGTAATGGTTTCAGATTATTTTTTCCAAATGATCACTGCAACAAAAAAAGATTCCAGTCATGTGGCGTACCACCAGGGGGGGGGGGGGCGCAGTATCACATTTTGAGAACTACAGCGTTTTTCCGCAGTTATAATTCCTGTTTGTTTATTGCTGAGCTAACCGAAGGTTGGCCAGTCAGCTTCCTTTGAGCGGAGGATTGCAGGACAAGTCCTTTTTCATGGCTGGTGTCATTCTCTGTCTCTCCATGTCATCAACAGTGAATAGAACTGTGTCCCTTAGTTTGCTGATGGAATGACACATCATCATTATTATTATTATTATTATGATTATTATGATGATGACACATGATGCTGTCGGCTCTGCCCAGACACACTGACGCTTTCATAACACTGTTAACACTTTCACTGTTGTTGTTGTTGTTGTTTTGTTGTTGATTGACAGACACCCTCTTAAATGACATGTGTAAATCCATTATGACCTCATGACCTATGACCCCATACTTCACTCTACCAGTCTCCCTTTTCCTACACTCACCATAGTGACTGATATGTTATTAAGGACGATGGACAACTGTTCAACGCAACACACAGCTGTCTGAAGAGGAGCGAGAGCTCGAAACGTCACGGGTCAAATACATTACTGGCAGACGGGAGCTACAGTGTGTTGACAACACATGCGACCGCAGACGACGACAACTGCACAGCCTGCACGGGCCTGGCTCACTTTAGCTCTATACTCTTTGCCTCTTTGATGCTAAAATGAACCTTTGAGACGCGTTCATCACTGCCTACATTATCTGCTCTGCAGCACCTTTCAGTCCTTGTAATTTATGCTCAGCGACTGAATGTGAGTGGTTGTGCGGGTCAAGGACTGTCTGCTGAATGAGGAACATGTGATATAAAAAGGGGTTATTAGGAGCAGGGTGGAGAGAAACCCAGTTTCATTAGAAGTTTAATGAATCTGATCATAGAAGCACATTTTACACAGCAACTGAAGCAGCAAAACCCGATTGGCAAACCAAAGAGACGGCCCATTCTGGAAAGAGCAGACCGCAATATGCTCTTCAGTGGTGTTTAGGAATTCTATAATAGTCATGTGCTTCATTCAATTACTTATTCATTACGTTTGTGTGTATTGATTGTGCTACGAGAGCAAAATATGAGTCATAAATAAGACGTGGGGTTTTATCTCTAAGAGACGACTCAAATCCTGGATGCGCATTATTACGCGGCTGATATGATGCTCAGTCCCTCGTAGCATGAAGTTGTCTCTGGGGGGGGGATGTGTTCAGTCACACATGATATCTGGGGCCTGATGCGTGAGATTTGGCACCTAGACTCACCAGTACAAAACACTGACCCGCACTTATATTAATGTCTGATTGATCAAATGTGACATTCAACACCACACACACACGCTGCTTTAACGGTGCACGCCATGCGGGCAAGCTTATCCACACCCTGTTAACTCCAGCAATATAACAACAACTTCACCGTAACAACCACACTTTCACCAACTGTGAAATCGACATTACAGAGGTTGACAATACGAACCAAACCAATTACATCAACAGTGATTTCACCGTTTGTGACATTATCACAAATAATTAATTGTTGTAAAAAGGCATCGGAAAAACTGAAATAAATATAATCTCTAATAAATTATTAGAATACATTAAATATATACATAAAATATATATATATATATATATATATATATATATATATATATATATATAGCAGTAGTAAGGAAATCCAGCACACAACAGGTTGTCAGAATAGACTTCTTTTATTTAAGTTGCATAGATATGGCGAGTTCGCCATATCTATGCAACTTAAATAAAAGAAGTCTATTCTGACAACCTGTTGTGTGCTGGATTTCCTTACTACTGCTATTTCTGCTGTTCCTGCTCCAGCTGCACCCGGGACTAGCAGCACAGCTGTGCACAGGGTAGGGCTGGGTCGGTTTGAAAATTTTAAAACCGGTTCGATATTGCTGTCTAAACCGGATCGAACCGGTATACCGATTTTTTTTGTAATTTAAAAAAAAAAAAAAAAAAAAAAAAAAAAAAAAAAAAAAAATTTCAAGCAGGGCTCCCGAGTGTGGCCCATAACTGTCTGTAGTGCAACTTCAGTCCACCTGATAGCGATAATACACCTCTAAGCTGGTATTGTCAACCAGCAATGATACTGAATAAAAAGAAGCAGGACACCTGTGTAACAAACACACCCTGTATTTATTTCTCATAACTATTCAGCTCAACTTTTCTTCTAAACATCAAAATAATAAATGAAATAAGACTTCTGCCTATAGTGCAACTTGAGAAAAAGGCTAATAAAAACACAAGCAGTGCAATCAGAATGGATTGGCTTACAGCTGAGCTGCCTTATAAACTTCAAAACTCACAAATTCACACAATATAGGGCCTAGGCATGGGTCGGTTTGAACATTTTGAAACCGGTTCGATATTCCCCAAAAAAACGTATCAAAGCGGCTGCAGTTGGTGGCGATAATGCACCTCTAAGCTGGTATGCTGCCAACCAGCACGAACACTGAATACAAATAAGCAGAACCTTTTAACTGTAACAACACACTGTTTTTATTTCTCATAACTATTCAGCTTAACTTTTCTTCAAACATCAACATAATAAACAAAATAAGACTTTTGCCTACTAGTGCAACTTGAGAAGAGGCTAATACGAACAATAGTGCAATCAGAATGGACTGGCAAAAAAAAAAAAAAAAAAACTAAAAAAAAAAAAAAAAAAATTTTTTTTTTTTTTTTTTTTTTTTAGGTTTTTTCGGTTTGCACGTGATCAAACCGGTTTGGGCTTGTATACCGAACCGAACCGGTAAAACCGGAAATCGACCCATGCCTAGCACAGGGCACTACTTTCTTCTATATATATATATATATACGGTATATATATACGTATATACATACATGCAGCAACATGCAGATTCACACATTAAGTTTTCCTTTGAGAGATCCCAGAGGTGGATGTAAAGATGTGTTGATTGTGTTTTGTGTGCGAGGCCCCCCGGTGGTTTGTGGCCAAAACAAACATCATGGGAGCAGTTTTGATTGATCCGACTGACCTGATTGCACGTTTTCCCCGGCTCGCATGTTGTTGATGTGGAAATGTGTATTTCAAAAGGTCAGGGACGTTACACAATCCAAAGTGCTGTCTGTGCAGAATGTCTGGCCTCCCATAAATGTCACATCCTGATTTAAAATGAAACACTGACTTGGCCTTGTCTCAGTGATATGTTGCAATAATAGCCTGTGTAACACCACATAAGACGTAAGCCAGTCAGACGTTATACAGTACCTAATCTAAACCTTATCATTAGCAGCACTGATGGGCTTCTTCCCCAGTACCAGGCCCTCCAGTATCTCTAATAGGCGATGCAAGATGGTGTAAATATGCCACAGCACAGCAGTTAGTAGCAGAGCGCATGAGGTGGAAAGTAGCAAGAGAACAGATATGTTGTTGCTGTTCCCCGGCTTTCTGCAGCACTGGAGCAGTCCAGATAAGACAGCGAGAGGTTGGAGGTGGGTGGAGTGGTGGGGAGACAGCGAGAGGTTGGAGGTGGGTGGAGTGGAGTGGTAGGGAGACAGGGAGAGGTTGGAGGTGGAGTGGAGTGGTGGGGAGACAGTGAGAGGTTGGAGGTGGGTGGAGTGGTGGGGAGACAGTGAGAGGTTGGAGGTGGGTGGAGTGGTGGGGAGAGAGTGAGAGGTTGGAGGTGGGTGGAGTGGAGTGGTGGGGAGACAGCGAGAGGTTGTTGGTGGGTGGAGTGGAGTGGTGGGGAGACAGCGAGAGGTTGGAGGTGGGTGGAGTGGTGGGGAGACAGCGAGAGGTTGGAGGTGGGTGGAGTGGTGGGGAGACAGCGAGAGGTTGGAGGTGGGTGGAGTGGTGGGGAGACATCGAGAGGTTGGAGGTGGGTGGAGTGGTGGGGAGACAGTGAGAGGTTGGAGGTGGGTGGAGTGGAGTGGTGGGGAGACATCGAGAGGTTGGAGGTGGGTGGAGTGGTGGGGAGACAGCGAGAGGTTGGAGGTGGGTGGAGTGGTGGGGAGACATCGAGAGGTTGGAGGTGGGTGGAGTGGTGGGGAGACAGTGAGAGGTTGGAGGTGGGTGGAGTGGAGTGGTGGGGAGACATCGAGAGGTTGGAGGTGGGTGGAGTGGTGGGGAGACAGCGAGAGGTTGGAGGTGGGTGGAGTGGTGGGGAGACATCGAGAGGTTGGAGGTGGGTGGAGTGGTGGGGAGACAGTGAGAGGTTGGAGGTGGGTGGAGTGGTGGGGAGACATCGAGAGGTTGGAGGTGGGTGGAGTGGTGGGGAGACATCGAGAGGTTGGAGGTGGGTGGAGTGGTGGGGAGACAGTGAGAGGTTGGAGGTGGGTGGAGTGGTGGGGAGACATCGAGAGGTTGGAGGTGGGTGGAGTGGTGGGGAGACAGCGAGAGGTTGGAGGTGGGTGGAGTGGTGGGGAGACAGTGAGAGATTGGAGGTGGGTGGAGTGGTGGGGAGACATCGAGAGGTTGGAGGTGGGTGGAGTGGAGTGGTGGGGAGACAGCGAGAGGTTGGAGGTGGGTGGAGTGTAGTGGTGGGGAGACAGCGAGAGATTGGAGGTGGGTGGAGTGGTGGGGAGACATCGAGAGGTTGGAGGTGGGTGGAGTGGAGTGGTGGGGAGACAGTGAGAGGTTGGAGGTGGGTGGAGTGGTTGGGGGAGAGAGTGAAGACAGCCACCTATTTGTCAATGTCCGCATAGCCTCCAGGTTGTAAAGAAGCGTGCACTGTAGCTGTGCATTACAAACGACAGCCAGAGTGGGAGCGTCCTGATAAGTGTAATCTCTCCTGCTTCCCCCTCTGGGAACTTTCCTCTCGTGTAAAGTGGAGGCTCCTTCATTTTGAACGGTTACGTAATTTATGCACATTCAGGGGGGCAAAATTAACACAACCAGCAGCCAAATGCTGCTGAAATATGCAAGCGGCTGGTAGATTTGCTTAAGTCACCAGCAAAAAACAACAATGGTAATCTATTGAGTGGCTGGTAAGATTTGAACATTCAATAGCCATAGTCAATTTTGGGCCCTGCGTAGATTGGTAAATGGTAAATAGACTGCATTTATATAGCGCTTTTATCCAAAGCGCTTTACAGGCAGTAAATGGCCTGCATTTTTCAGTCAGTAGGTACATTCAGTCAGTAGGTACATTCACCCAATCACACACCGATGGCGGCAGGTTGCCACGCAGGGTGCTGCTGGCACACCAACGGGAGCAATTTGGGGTTCAGTGTCTTGCCCCAAGGACACTTCGACATGCAGACTGGAGGAGCCGGGAATCGAATCACCGACCTCTTTTATCCAAAGGGATTAGTGGACGACCCGCTCTGCCTCCTGAGCTACAGCCGCCCCAGATTGATGTATTCCCCCCCCCTTCATTGTCTGTTTCAGTTATTTAGTTACTTAATTAGTTATTTATTTAGTAGGGATGGGACAAAATTGAAATTCAATATATACAAAAATGTGATAACATGTATCACGGGGCAGAAAAATGAATTGCAATATTGGATACATTTGACTCTGCTGTAGTAATCACACGGCTTGCTCATCACAGCTTCACGCGCTCTCCATCCAAATGATATGATTTGCACTTTGCAACGCCTTTTTTTGAAATTGTTGTTACATTGTAGCAAGCCAGCGCCCTTCCTAGAAAGATGTGGCTCAGAAATAAACATCATTCAGCACGGTCAGACTTTGTTGACATTTAACTTTGATTCATTACTGTGTTGACGCGTAAACACCATATCGCGTATGGAATCCCATTATGAGATAATCATATCATCCCGTCCCGATGATTTAGTCATTTATTTAAAGTGTCATTATATGATAATAGTTACATACTGGCATCTCATATAGATGGTTTTCACCAGAGCGCAACCCCACAGCACTTTTCACTTTTCTCAGCATTCGGCAAACTGCAGAAATATTCACTCGACATCTTACTTTTGTTTTTGCTGCTCAGCTGTATATAGACGGTTTTCACGGAATGGTCAGTCCTGCACTTGAATGTTTTTTTTTCTTTTATGTCCATAGCAAACACTGCAACAGGAAGTGAGCGGGGGTTCAATTTAGAATGTTTTGTTGTCAAGTTAAAACCGTCTATACAGACTAGTGCACTCTCAAACGGAGGCGTCCCTGTTCTTCTTTGGCTAAAAGTCACTCAAATGATTTCATTTGTAAGACTTGCAGTGGAGAAGCCATTGGAAAGCATTCATTCATGATTCTTTATGACTCAACTACCATAATATAAGAAATAGATTGCGAGAGCCTTGAGAACAGCACAACATTTGATGCACATGGGACCGATGGAATTGTAAAGGGAGCGCAACCTTGAGAGGGGAGGGATATAAAATAAGGACGATCAATTTCTCAGGTGGTGTTGTGAAAAAAAACGATTCACCGCAGCGAGCCGAGCGCACAGACGTTACACATCTCTGCTCGCAACCTTCAAAGGTAATCATCAACACACAGAGCTCTCGCTGGTTCTGACTGCTGCTACAGTGCAGTGACTGTATCTGTAATATGGAAAACAGTTTATAATTCAAACGACAAGAACAAAAACCATCTAGACCTTATTAGCTCCTTTCCTCAAACTGAAGGGGGAAAAAACAAACAGCCTTTTGTCTTTCTAGTGTCTATAGCAGGGGTTCCCAACCTTTTTTGTGCCAAGGGCCGGTAGATACATGGAAAAAAAAGTCACCGACCGGTCGTCAATTTGAATGGTTTTAGTTACATATATATTTACTCACCAGGTGGCGACAAAGGGTAAATAACAGCCTTTTCTGTTGTACTGTATGTAGCCTACAGTATTTATCTTTTTGTTTCAACTACAAACATAAATAAACGTCAACTTGAAAGAAAAGAAAAAATTGACCGGGCTCGCGGCCCGGTACCAAATGCGTTGCGGCCCGGTACCGGTCCGCGGCCCGGTGGTTGGGGACCACTGGTCTATAGGACTGTTTGCTGCTTTACTGTGGAGTGACACTATTGCTGCAATTATCACTGTACGAGCAGGTATGCTTTGGATGCTCTCTCTTTTTCTCTCTCCCTGTCTCTCTGTGTCTCTCTCCCTCTCTCTCTCCCTCGCTCTCTCTCTCTCCTAGCTCTGATTCACCACTACCTGGCCCTTCCCCCCCTGCTGATGCAGCCAGCAGGTTTGTACCTGCTAAATGACACCTAGGACAGAAGTCTGAAATAGACTAGCCTAGCATACACAAAACTTAGCAAACCCCAGCAGTTATACACACAGACATCACCAGCTGATTTGGTGATATAGTGTATCTAAAAGCCTGTCGTTATAGAGTTTCATTCTGAACACGGCAGAAGAAATAAATACTGCCGTTTTGCTGGCAAACCCGATACGCATGTGGTTTTGCAGTTTTTCTAGGCCAAAAATATGAATACGATGAAATGGGTCCCTCGTGAACAGGAAATCGATTTAAATAATCTGGATTTAATCTGTTTTCTCTGACTGACATTTGTTGCAGCTGTGAAGTGCCACAGGGATTAAACCGAGTGTAAATGACCAATCATACTTTGTCTCCGAGGTGATCGGTAAAGACTATTAAATAACGCGCAATCGTTGACCCCCTTTCCTCTCTGCCTCCATTCCTTTACACTTCCCTGAACGCGCACGCCTCCACTTATTATCATTCATCCAAACAGTAAATAAAATCTCCGTCCTCAGCCAACTGATGAAGAATGACTGCTTCAACGTGTCTATTTGCATAATAGCGGCCATGCTTCAGCTGACATGCAGTCGGTAGCAGTGAGGGATGAGGCTGATGAGTGCCACCTCAGTGCCATCTCCCCCGTGCCGTGCATGATTTCAGCTAAATAGCCCCGACTGTCCCCCTAAATAATCCTGTGACAGCTGGGACCGACAGCGACGGTATGTATGGCTGATAGTAATACAACTGTCCAAAAATAGCTGCACTTCTCTGGCGACACAAAATCTGTCATCTCTGCCCCAGAGAAGAAGTTTTTTTTAAATGATATACCGGTATATATATATATGTATATATATATTTTTTTTTTTTCTAAAAAAAATACAAAGGCATCATCCCACTCTGCTGTGCAAACATATTTTTTAGAGCTGTAAATAGCATTAAAATGTAGGTTGACCCATAGCAGTTTTTCTAGTCCCACAAAGACTATTCAATCGTTCAATCAGTAGATCTCATTCCATAGTAAGAGTCATTTTCTCCGGGGCTGCCTCTCTGATTATCGGTCAATATCAGCGCCCCTCTCTCTCTCTCTCTCTCTCTCTCTCTCTCTCTCTCTCTCTCTCTGTCACTTTCTATGGCTCTCTCACTCTCTCTCTCTCTGTCACTTTCTATGGCTCTCTCTCACTCTCTCTCTTGTCCTCCCTTTTCCCTCTCCTACTAAAACAGCAAGATTCACAAACCTTTGTGAAAGGTCCAGCAATCTGTCAGCGTGTCCGCTGGCCACGAGGCAGCTGAAATTGGACTTGGCTGCAGCGGGATTGGAGGTGGAAAATGGATAGGGAATGACAGTAAGTGTCTAGAGGGGAGACTTTTTAGATTGGTTCTCCCTCTTCCGAGCTAGTGGGGGAGAAAGATGGGGTGGGGTTCAATTTTGGCCTGTTACAGGAGACAAAATCAATTAACAGGCCCATTGTTCCCACAAAATTGTCATTCAGCCAGCCAGCTCACTGGGTGAGGCTGTTCAAAGCCACAGTATATAGACTGGATGGTGTTCAGAGCCACAGTATGTAGACTGGATGATGTTCAGACCCACAGTATATAGACTGGATGATGTTCAGACCTACAGTATATAGACTGGATGATGTTCAGACCCACAGTATATAGACTGGATGATGTTCAGACCTACAGTATATAGACTGGATGATGTTCAGACCCACAGTATATAGACTGGATGATGTTCAGACCCACAGTATATAGACTGGATGATGTTCAGACCCACAGTATATAGACTGGATGATGTTCAGACCTACAGTATATAGACTGGATGATGTTCAGACCAGGTTCAGACCCACAGTATATAGACTGGATGATGTTCAGAACCTCAGTATATAGACTGGATGATGTTCAGACCCACAGTATAGACGGGATAATGTTCAGACCAGGTTCAGAGCCACAGTATATAGACTGGATGATGGCAATATGGGTTTTGCTGCTCTAGACAGGCAGTCCTTGCTACACCATAGATACACACTGATTTGAACAGTGTGTGTGCAGTCTTGCCTCCAAACCACTGCTTCCATTCCTCTAGTTACAATGTGTCTGTATAAAACAGCACAAAGCAATAGTCCAGCTACATCATCTAGTCCTCCAGAACATGTCTCCTCATGAAGAATGTCACATTATATAACAGGAGGATGCTGCTGTGTTTCAGGAAGCACCACGAGCCAAACTCTAAAAACATCCCGACAGCAGCACAGATGAACGGGGGGGGTGTGAAGTCTTATGGAGGGGTCGAAAGCAAAAACACATTGTGTGCTGAAGCTGTGGAGGACAAAGGAAGCGACCAGATCAGGAATGTCTTCAATAAAAACGGGGAATGAAAGAATAGTGGGGGTCGGGAATGGGAGCAGTGCCTTCGTGATGGGAAGCAACAGCCCACATCCTCCGGTGTGCTTTGGACTTGGCAGCTCCTCGAATAACTCAATTCAAACAGATGCTCTTTAAAATCATTCATTCGGCTTTCTCATACTGGGTTACGAGCGTCACCCTGAGCAGCAAGCCTTTGAATACATTGAGGAATCGCTATAAACATCTTCTACTGACCTGGGGAATGAATCAAATAAATACATCAAATATATATTTCATTTTAAATACTTTCATCCTAAACGCAATCAGGATTTTTCAGCGGGACTTCCCATCTTTGCTTTGCTGGCCCAAGAATGTGCATAAAGCCAAACAAGAGACCAAGACAAAAATGTCCTTATGGACTCCAGGGATGAGTCTCTCCAGGATGCACGCTGCGCATGCCATGAATCAAAAGAATATTCAGTCACGTCAACCTCTATCTCAAAACCTCTACATCACAGGGAATTATAATTATACCATAACAAAACCTGTATTTTATCACCTATGTCTAAATGCTTCACTCCTCACAAGTAATAATTAGTGACTATTCATTAATTACAGTTATTGTGGGTGTTTACCCTGTGTATGATGTGTAAATCAGAGAAATGTGATAATAAAGTTATATTGCATTGTACAGTGTAGCACTTTATTCATTCACTACAGAAAACTCCTCTTTCAATTTCACCCTTTCACAGGGAGGCCAGAGTGCAGCAGAGTGCCCCTCCACAGCTGATAAGGGTTTCAGCAGATCCACCAAGTGCACTTTAGCAGGATGGTGATGCTGGTTCGAACCCGAGCGCTCAGGTCAAGCCGCTCTCCTTACTCACGATGCCATCCCCCGGCCTCCTTTACAGACCTCGTGATGGAGCAGGGAATAGCCTAGCCTAGCCTAGCCTAGCCTAGCCTAGCCTAGCCTAGCTTAGCCTAGCCTACACTCTACTACACTCCTCTAACATCCATGAAAATCAGTCACAGTCAGGGTTATTCCACAGAAAGCTACCATATGCAATTGAGGCCTTAGGCTAATGCACCCCCCCCCCCCCCCCCCCCCGCCCTCTTCCCCCTCCAACACGCTTCCATTTCCCTTGACCTCCTGTTATCTAGATTGCATCCTAAGCAGCATGAATTAAGTATTTCATGGATTGATCCAGAATCCACTCGGTTAGAAATGCAGCATCACAGAGAGATGAGATATTAAACACAGTGCTTTTTGCAGAACTAATATAGTTCAACAGCTTCCTGTGCAGGTTTGATTCATTATATCATTTTGTGTTTCCACTCAGCAGAATAATATATCACTGGAAAAGATTCAATATCTTGACTGCAAGGCGTGTATTTTCCCATGCAAGCATACATGCACACAATGCATACATACAAGTAGGGCTGTGCAATAATAAAATCGATACGGCAATATATCGGGATACTTTTTTCCACAATACTGTATCGATATTTCAGAAAACTATCGTGATATATCGCCATATCGATTTTTTTGCACAGCCGTGTGTTCAGTGACACTATAAGAATACTTTTTATTTCAGTGCGTTCAGTAAGACACTCAACGCTCGGTAGTTTTGACTCAATTGGTCCACAAACTTATCAATACAAAGTGATGTACATATTATTACACTTCCTGGGTGGTACACAGCGTGTTGTATTTTCAGCTCAATTTTTACATTTTCAGTCAATTATGTAGAGTATTGCAATATATCGCAATATGTATCGTATTGCAATGTATCGTCATACAATCGTACCGTGACCCAAGCATGCATACATACAAGCATGATACATGCTCTTGCACATACATGCAGTCATGCAATTACCCACTCAAACACACGCACGTGAAAGCAGGCGCGCGCGCGCGCGCGCACGCACACACACACACACACACACACACACACACACACACACACACACACACACACACACACACACACACACACACTCTCCAATTGCATGTCTGATGGGATATTGATCAATGTCTGCCCTTTGCAGACATGTTTACAACGACTGGCCATATCTGACCTTTCATTCCTACAGGGATCAGTTTGAACAAATAAATCGAGGGACAAACGGTACAAGACCAACTCCTGCTGAAGCTACATTCAGCAAAAACAACAACAACAACATTTGGACTTAATCCTGGCTGTTATTTCTTCACAGTACCTACTAGCTGTTCTTTATTATAATATGCATCACATAGACACAGGAAGATTTGTTACATCTACACTATCTGGGTGCTTTGCACTGCTTTCTGTTGGTTGCTTCTGATATGTTCAGTCTGGGGGAATTTAAGCTTGTACATATTGTTAAAATGAGAGATGGAGGGAATTAGCTGATAGCAAACTAATCACGGGGCCCAATGAGGTGTTAAAGATCTATTAATAACAGCAGGGTAGCGAGCAGGGTTGGGGGTAACTCATTACAAAAGTAACATATTACATATATTACTTTTAGCAGTAACTCAGTAATATAACTTATTACTTGTAGGATTTCAGTAATAGTATGCCAGTTACTTTGTCAAGTAACTCAAGTTACAAATTTTGTTACATTTTATTAAATCAAAGCACATATTTAAAAAAGATACAATCATTTCCTAATCAAACTGTCTGCTTTTATGCAAATAATCACTATAGATGACAATAACAAAGGAAAAGAATAACATTTAGAATTTTGCGTTGTTTACACTGCTTCAAGGCGGTTGAAATTATTTTTCGGGATGTTCCGGGGCAGCGATGTCATTCTGCTGCTGCTGTTGTTTTGGTCAAAGTAATGCAAAAGTAGTGTAATAAGTAACAAGTTACTCTACACAGAAAGTAATATTGTAAAGTAACGTATTACTTTCAAATGAAAGTAACTAGTAATATGTAGTATATTACATTTTGAAAGTAACTTGCCCAACACTGGTAGCGAGTGCAAAACATAGAATTCTCACAAGCAGGTAGTGAATGAAGTGAATGCACTTGGGCAGACGACGTTAACATTAAATCATGCACACATGTCATGCATTAAATCATGCACACATGCCATGCAGAGAGCAGATTTTGCCAAAATAGATTTCGCTTCTCGCCTCGGCTCGCATGGGATACTGGAGTCATTAATAAAAGTCGGCGTGCTCGTCTCTCTCTCTGTCTCTCTCGCTCTCTCTCTCTGTCTCTCTCTCTCTCTCTCTGTCTCTCTGTCTGTCTCTCTCGCTCTCTCTGTCTCTCTGTCTGTCTCTCTCTCTCTCTCTCTCTCTCTCTCTCTCTCTCTCTCTCTCTCTGTCTCTCTCTCTCTCTCTCTCTGTCTCTCTCGCTCTCTGTCTCAAACACTCTTCTTTATGGAGCGTTGAAAGTCGATTCCTCTGTGCCTCTGGACGGTAGTGACGGCTAAGCTCTGACTGATGAAGGCACTCTGCTGTGTCTGTTCGGTCTGGCTAGTGCTTCTCTCTGGATTAGCCAGTCAATTCTCATGAGGAGAACAATCCGCGCCGCCCCCGAGGAGATGACAGGGTCACGCCCGAAGAAGAAGGAGGGGGGAGGGGGGGAAAGTCCCCAAAAATAGGGAGCCTGCGACAGCGCCTTGGGCCACTCCATCACACCAGTCACATCCTAATATTCTGTATTCACAGAGACAGTGATGAAGAGAGGTTGGCCTTCAGGAGGATGGATGGAGGGAGGGTACTGGCTGGATAGCTGTTTATTGATGAGCAAGCCAGTGTGGTGGAGAGAGAAGGCTTCGGGTCCCCGTGGTCTTTAGCCTCACATAACCTCCTGACTGCTATGAACCTGTAGCATTATGAGATGGCATTGAAATTGCAGCGCCTCGGGCGAAAAAGCATAGGAAGAAAGCTATATGT
>NC_139629.1:43832410-43879910 GCF_964638095.1 Poromitra crassiceps | reverse complement strand
ACACTGACAAAATAAGTGTTCTCATCTGAGTTTTTGTTCAGTCAAATTAATCTCTAATGCAATCGGGGATTGAGATATTCAAATCGACGGGGATGGCCACAACAACACAACGCTTTCAGAAAGGATTGACAAATCTGACTTTGTAGGACTCGTGATTTTTATCATTATATTCATACCGTTACTCGACTTGGCAGCCAGCTGATTGCCTCTTTACTTGTTGTGTGGCTGCCACCACAGCGCAGGAAGAAGCTCGCTAGCACCACCCAGGGGGGCTGTTTGCTGCAGTCACCTGGCTGCAGCACAGTCAGTGGCAGAAGGCAATTAAACAGGCTCCACCACGCTCGTAATGATGCCGCCTGGCCAGACACTAGCCTGCTGACACACACACACGTCGCGCGCACACACACACACGCGCACGTGCACACAAACACACGCTCACAAACACACACATGCGCGCTCACAAACACACACACTCGTGCGCGCGCACACAAACACGCGTGTGTGCAGCCTCACCCTAGTCGTCAGTGAGTCAGGTCAGCGGATGCAGACAGTAACAGGCTGACCGGTGGAGAGACACACACACTGCGTCTCCACCCAGCTTCTGTCTCACAGCGAGGAGGTGTTAATGGCAACTTCTCACAGGGTTAAACACACTCATCCCACTCGTCTCACAACACTGATCTCTCTTTGACTGACAGTCCCAAGACGTAAGGGGGAAGAGAGGGGGGGGGGGGGGGAAGAATGTAATCTTGGGCATTTTGGATGTTTTAGGGGGCTGGTTGACAGGCAGTGGAATTGGAATTGGAATCCGGAGGCGAGGGGGATTTCGTCCACTGATGATCAAAAGCGGAAGAATACTCATTTATTCTGCTTGGATATCACAGAGATTAAACCCCCGGCAAAAGACCTACATGACCAGTGTTGTTGTGTATTCCAGTTTGCCAAGTAGCCAAGAGGGCAACGAGAGATGCAAATGTTTGAAAGGAAACATGAGTAATTAAGCACTATTGCAAACACATACATGTAGCCACGCCCGGGCTAGTGAGGGTTAGCCCAAGACAGTCATCCATAGCCTGCGGGTGTTTGTTTTGCTTTGACAGCACTACAGGAAGTGTGTCACCAGCAGCACCACCATGCCTCGGGGGAAGATAGACACATTTACATGACCTGCTTGAAAAACATACAAGTCAGCTTGACTCGTTTCACACAGGAATTGTGGGTTACTAGCACAAGGCAGAAACCTCAGCAGAAACTCCTATATAACCTAACATGCAACAAAAGCTCAAAACAAGGTTCATATATACCTATAGAACTATATGATTTGCTTCAGCACATAGGTTTGTATCTGACATGGAATTGAAATAACTGAAGTGAACATTATGGATTCAGAGTAGGGGTCTTCTCTGACTCTTGTCTGTTATGTGAACTTTGACCTCTCCCGTTTGTGGTGTTTCTAGTCCAAAGTTGAAGGACAGGTGCACCACGGGTATGGAGATGAAAAGAAGGCATGTCCAAGTGAACCAGCTGAAAACAGGAGTAAAAGCCGGCCCCACAAGACCAAGAGCATCTCGTCTCCAAACACTGTGCTGTTGCAATGTCATGTTTTTTAGGTGAAAACAATTTGAAAATCTCCCGAGTCTGCAGAAAGTCTCGCTTGAATCTAAAACATGCTAAATCAGGCTAAGAAAAAATAGAATAAAAAGTGCAGCCAATGAGGCGAGACCAGTGTGTTTACTATAGCAACACAACACAATGCCTTCTTTCTGACTCAGCGGGACAAATCCATGAAAACACTGTTGTTTGGAGTCTTAACCGGGTCAAACGTTACCGTACAAAACCCAGATGAATTGCACTGTGGTCTATTCATTGACCACTGGCAAAAAAACAAAAACAAACAAATAACTCTTACAAACCGACTCTGAACAAGAACTGGACCAAACTGTCCGTCTCTACTGCAGCTCAAAACAAAATGTATTTTTCAGTCTTTCTGATTCTCTGAAAGTAGTTTCAACAAAACAGAATCCTATTCAGAATCCAATATTGACATTTGACCCCTGCAGCAGCAAATGTGTTTCCTGCAGACGTGTCTCGCAGTGAAAAACACTGAATCTCCACCTGCTCGTTCTTTCTCAAGTCGCTCAGGGAAAAAAGAGGCCTAGATAGAGCTAGCATTAAAGATGACTAAGTAAGTGCAGATGAAGCAACACGGTTCATAATAGTAGGGTCGGGTGCTAGGTGGCAGGTTAAAGTCTCCCAACGGCTCGGCACCACAACAGGTGACTCGGCTGACATGACACCTGCACACACGGGAACGTTACGCGCTGCTCTTCTTCAAGCTATTAAACACACACACACACACACACATCTCCCAAACTGCAGGCCTCTGAGGAGAGTCAGTCAAAACAAGCTTTCGTAAGCCAAGCGCAGCACTGTCTGAAAACTCACGCAGCACTGTCTGAAAACTCACACCGCACTACTCCCAGCCCAGCGAGTAGAGGCGGCCGCGCTCGCCTTTTTTTTCCCACTCACTCACCAGGTTTTCCCTCCTCCCCGTCTGCCTTCATCCCCTCCTCCGAGGGGAGTTTTCCAGAGGGTTCCAGGATCTGTCAGGTCAGGTGTGTGCCGGGGGGGGGGGGGGGGACGTTCACCACAAACGCACACAAACTCAAACGCCTTCCTTCCTTCCGCGAGCGAGGCGCCCTCACTCAGACGACGACCACTTCTACGCGCTGCCACGGAGGTCAGGCTCGGTTAAAATCCAGGAAATGTATCCAGGAGTTGTCCCTCCCTCCCTCTCTCTCTCTCTCTCTCTCTCTCTCTCTCTCTCTGTCTCTCTCTCTCTCCATGAGTGTACCTGTCCTGGGCGACTCCCACGGGTTCAACGACACACTACACTCCTCCCCTCCCCCCTCCAATCCAATGGGTTACTAGGTAGGGAGGAGGAGCGCACTCTGCTGTCACTATGTTTTCCCACATTACTCAAACACACACACACACAAACATACATGCAGAGTAGACAGGCGCGCACACACATGCACCGGTTGTGGGAGGAGTCCTGTCAAAGGTGTGGGATAGCAGGCAGGTGAGTGTCACTGTGTGTGTGTGTGCAGGCTGGCTGTGCAGTGTGTCTGTGTCTTACTAAGTGCAGCAACAGGTCTGCCAGCTGTTCACCTGCCTGGGGGTCTTACTGCAGTAACTCAATGCCTTTCCGATAACACCTATGGCCCCGTGAGAAGCTGGAGCGCCGTCAGGATGAACAGATGCAGAGGGGAACGCTGCTGCTGGGAAATGGAAACAGTATGCCCAGTTGCACAGAATGGGTTTGAACTTGATGTTGTATTAACAGTTTGGGATGAAGCTCTTTTGTCATTGTCACAGCTGTCGATCTTCAGATTTTGTACATTTCATAGGATTTGTTTACAGTAAAGGTCCGTACACATCAAGAGCGATGTGAGTTTTGACCCACCTGTCAATCACAGCCACAGATGTGTACACGTCGGAAGCGAATTTCTGAAAAATCGGAAAAATAAACACCGCAACAACGCTCAGCGAAACTTCGCCGTTGGTATGGATGGTTGCATTGACTGATATAGGTTCGGAAAATATTATTGACGTGCGAAGTAATCGCACGGAAGAAAAAACGCTCCCGATGTGTAAGGACCTTACGACATTTATTTTTCATAGTCTCATATTCAGCCTTTTAAAAAAAAACATTTTTTTTTTTTTGCAATTTCTACAGTTTTTTACAATTTTGCCAGTGAGGTGAGATAACTCCTGCAGTTCCACTCGTCCCAGGAATGTTGGAGAAATGAGGGTGATCATCTTGAAACAAATCAGATAAAGGCCGACTGCCGTACTGTCAAGAAGCTGACACTTGATTTGACAAAAACGCATTGACTTGCATTGGAAACAAGTGAAGTTATCAAACCCCACTGACCTCAAACCCCACTGGCAGATTTCTACATTTATTTGAATAAAATTAACATTTTAGGCATCACTAATAGAATCAATGACTATTAAGATGGAGATTTCTGCAGAGTAGGAGCCTAAACTAGCCAATATGTCTGGATTTACTCTAAATCCAGACATATTGTTTCGAGCTTTAACCACGGGATACACACAGGATATTGTCTAATCATTCAGCGGATTAAAGTGCCTCTTTTAAAAATAAACCCTGGATGTTTACTTTCCCCTTCTTTTTTTTGCAAAAAGCTTGTTTTTCTAAGCTTGTCCACTTTTTAGTTGAATCAAGTGTTTGTCATTTCTCTGATTGGCAGGAAAATTAAGCAAGCAGACATATGGGCAAAATCCATGTTTGTGTGAGGATATAAATAACTAAATCGATATCAATAACGAGCTTTCACAGTTACTCCAGACACGCATACGAGCTAGTTGTCCAAACCATCTGTGTTATTTAATACTTTGTTTCACCCAACTTCTCAGTGGCATGCTGTCGAAGGCACCATCTACTGAACTGTCAGAAGAAGAAATCCATGATGTCAAAGAGAAGAAACTCAGTTTGATTTGAAACAAAGCTGATGAGCCTATCCATTAAATAAAGATAGGTTCATGGCTGCAAGCAATTCCTTCAAATAAACATGACTCAGACTAGAAGCACAATCCCGATAGCCATCAAAGTAGGCACAAAGCATTAGTCACACACATTGGCAAAAGGAGTAAAACAAAAAACAGATTGAGTGAATAGTGTTTTGAAGTTGGCTGCCATCGCAGTTTATTTTCCTTTCGTCCTATAGAGACACTGCATGAAATAGGCCACGCCCATCATGGGGGAAAGCTCTCCATTCACTTCCACACACCAGCGTCATTTTCTGTATGATGTAAACATGGCTAAAAGCTGTTGTGTGGTGGGCTGCGCAGACAACAAAATCGCCAATTAACATTTTTTTGTACTCACGAGCAAAACAAGGAAGTCATTGAGAATTGTCGAGAAGAAAAATGTGGATCTAGATGTCAAGGAAGTAAGTTGGAGTGGTCATCTTACGTATATATGATCTTTGTGTGCAACACGCGACCATGCATGCACGCGACATAGGAGAACGCCAGGATTGGGGGGGGAGTTTTTGTTTTTGTTTCTGAATGATGACGCGCTACGCAGTGTCTCTATGCTACTATTAGCATAGCGTAGCCCCCGCCCACACATCGGAAGAGCATTTCACCCAACTGTGGCGTATAGTACTTCAGCCCAGCTCTTTTTCCATGAGTCGTCACAAAGCTGTGGGCATTTGGAAAAGTATGATTTCAGTCCTCCTGCATGTTTAGCCAGTGCTGGTGTCAGAAGGCCCTGTGTGTATATCAATGATGCACTAAGTGAGTGTGTTCTCTCTATACACACAGCATTGCCTATGGCGTCCATTGTTTGTTATGATTTCAGAATTCAGCAGCAGCAGCACTGCCAGAAGCGTCTCATCCAGCCTCTTCTGCAAAGCGTGCCATGTGAGAATCATTCACCACACACACACACACACACACACACACACACACACACACACACACAAACACCACTCCTCTCTTCCAAACAATAAAGCCGGCCCAAAGAAAATGAGCTCTTGTTGTGTCCATGCATAATGGACAAAGTGAGGAAATTGAATACCGCCTGCTCAAAGGCTGTAGCCAGCCTCCACCTCAGCTGGCCCCTCCTCTGTGCCTAACTGATAGGCCCCGCCCCCTCCTCTGCACCTAACTGATAGGCCCCGCCCCCTCCTCTGTGCATAACTGATAGGCCCGGCCGCCTCCTCTGCGCCTAACTGATAGGCCCCGCCCCCTCCTCTGCGCCTAACTGACAGGCCCCGCCCCCTCATCTGGGCCTAACTGACAGGCCCCGCCCCCTCCTCTGGGCCTAACTGACATGCCCCGCCCCCTCCTCTGGGCCTAACTGACATGCACTGATTAATGCGGGAAATACAGCCGCTGAATAGGAGCTGCATTCTTGCGGGGATGAGAGGCCTTGTGCTGTGAACATGTGTTGATTTCACTCCATGATAACGCTCAAAGGGTGATTATCAGTTATGGAGGAGGAAGAAGAAGATTTCTTTGTCATAGACAATTGGAATTCATTTCAAAAACTGATTTCCTCCCGCTTTTCATCCAACTTACAGTCAAGACCATTCCATGGAAAGGGGGGAATGAATGTCTTTTTGTCCGTGTAAAAGCAGGTCATTTATATTAACTATAAATGACAGCATGTGCCTGTGCAGAGGAGCCAACGCCTGGAGATGACAACGCCGAAAATTAGAGATGACTCAGCAATTCCCATTGTGGAGAAAGGAGTGTGAGAAAAGGCTTAATAAGGTCATTTATCATGTGAAAGCGTTGGCTGTAAAGTTATTGAGAGAATGGTGCTGAGAAGTTATTGCAGGGCACTGCCTTAAATGCCTGACCACAGCATGCAACAAGGCCAGGTCAAAACTGCTCAAAACCTTGCATATGGCTGGAGTGTGTGGGTGTGCTATGGCCGACCAATGAACTTCAGAAAACTGGAATAATAGATGACAGAACATGGAACGTAAAGTTCTTAGTTTATTATTATTACTAGAAAGGAGCGCACGGATTAAATCACTTGGTTCGTATGCCTATGGTCAAGGTAAACTGTATTATCCCCATAATAGGGACATTCAGGTGGTCAAAGGTGCAAACATCAAAACACATCAAAACACATAAGGACATCAAAACATTGAAGCGCATAAGACATAAGAGTCTCAGATACATTATGCCACATATATGCCTCTGTCCAATGTACAATACACTAACATTCATACACCCTCCCTTTCTCTCTCTCTCTCTCTCTCTCACACACACACACCTGTCCAATAATACATTAACATTCATACGCCCTCCCTTTCTCTCTCTCTCACACACACACACACACACACACACACACACACACACACACACACACACACACACACACACACACACACACACACACACTCACACTCACACTCACACACACACACACACACACACACACACACACATACATTTCCATGGCCTGAACCCTATTGCACATTAAAAACAAAACAGAAAAGACTGACTTTTTGTGCTGTCCCGCTCAATTAGCAGTCTAATTGCAGATGGAACAAAGGACTTGCTAAACCGGGTGGTTCTGATCCTTGCAGTGCGTTGCCACGGAGGGACATTTGGAGATATACATGTAGCGCTGTTGCGCTCCAGGCCAAAAAGACGATCACTTTCTGACAAAAGGGTCTATTTAAATCAGGGCCACGCTAGCAGGTTAGCATCATCCCTCTGAGCCCTCCGAGCCTCTGTGTTCGAATCTGCAGGACTGGAAAAGTGTTAAGAATTATGTGAGCATCTTTGAATAAGTAACCTGCAAACAACTAGCATGAAATATGTTCGCAGAAGAAGCACGGCCACGTGTTCAGTAGAGATGATGCAACATAATGAGTGACTCTTTGCTGCAGGTGTGGTGGGACGTTCTAGCTGCTGTGTGAGGTAACTAGGAGGTGTTCCAGCTGCAGGTGTGGTGGGACGTTCTAGCTGCTGTGTGAGGTAACTAGGAGGTGTTCCAGCTGCAGCCTAACTGCGCCCAGACACTTATGAAGATAAAGTGCTCATCAGCAGGTCTGTTGGGTTTCCTAATTAAAAGAGCGCACTTGGCACACGCTGCCTATTTACACTGCAAGACAGCTTCACACCACGTACGCTGCAGGGACCAGGGAACACACATGCTTTAGTATATATATGAAGATGAGATGGGCTGGACAGGAAGGGGTTAAAGATAAGATGGGCTGGACAGGAAGTGGTTCAAGTCAAACTGTCGACGCGCACCTTGCACTTTCTGCATAATGATGTGGCACCTGGTTCAACACACATGCACATGCAACCACCAGCGTCACGCGTGTGCACGCATGCACGCACACACACACACACACACAACACACCTGTCGTGAAGTTCTGGGAAACCTACTGCAGGTGATGAGCTGAGAGCGCTACAGGCCTTAAATGAAAATCAATAGAAGCAGCCAATTTGTCTTTGTGCAAAGTGTGTTCAGGCAGCAGCTCACAGGAGAGCAGCGCTGCCAAGAAGATGTCAAGCTTTCACTGTGCGTACGGCAAGAGATGAGAGCCAAATAGAGACAATGAGAGAAAGATTGAGAATTAAGTGTGTGTGTGTGTGTGTGTGTGTGTGTGTGTGTGTGTGTGTGTGTGTGTGCGTGTGCGTGCGTGCGTGTGTGTGTGTGTGTGTGCGTGCGTGCGTGCGTGTGTGTGTGTGTGGAGGAAGGGGGGTCAGTTGACTGTTTATCACTGCAGCTCAGCTCGCTGGCTACTGAACAGTGTGGTGTCCATCTCTTTAATGGCCGACTACCTGTCTTCAGTGCTGGACAGCTGACAAAAGCTGTTGTCTGTTTGTCTCTGCACACAATGCACCTGCTCATGGTAAAACCCCCTCCTCATAAATCCCCAACTTTTTCCCCAACATAGACACTTGCTTTGCCACATAAGCAAAAAAAACTAAAATAAAAAAGCCTTTTACGATAGATCAGCCCACACTGTACGTGTAGACACAAATCAGCCATAGTGAACAGTAGAACAGCGCTTCTCAACTGGTCTAGGCTCACGACCCACATTCTTCCTAGTCATTAACTCGTGACCCAAATCTTTTAAACTGGTGATGCTAGCAAGCAAGCATGACATGTTTGGTAGCAATGGTTGCCTTTAGGCCTTCTCGTTTCAGAGGATACCAGTATCTTCACTCTGGCTTTAAAAGTGAGCCCACATACAGCCTCTGAAATACAGCAATGTTGCCCGCAGACACCGGCGTTCTCAAACAGTGGAACTTCTTTTTCTTCATACACACATCCGCGACCCACTCAAAACGCGACCCCCCCTTCCCGACCCACCAGTTGAGAACCAGTGCAGTAGAAGACAGTAGAAGGGAAGAATGGAGAGAACAGAAAGCGCATGTTACACCATAGAATGGAAATAACTCCCGAGGTTAAACAGTCTTAGTTGTGGTGGGTTGAGTCATAATAAAACACTTGAACTCACAATGGATGTTCTCCAGTGCTGCTCGGGCACAAAACAGGACATTGAGAAACTCAATATTTGGATAGGAAAGGCTTTCGAAACCAGGTTCCACAGAACACTAAAGACGTTGACTTTTGTCGTAACTCA
The DNA here is from genome assembly GCF_964638095.1 of Poromitra crassiceps. Taxonomy (NCBI): domain Eukaryota; kingdom Metazoa; phylum Chordata; class Actinopteri; order Beryciformes; family Melamphaidae; genus Poromitra; species Poromitra crassiceps. The sequence goes on along the minus strand of NC_139629.1, from coordinate 43,870,754 downwards.
TTTGGACTCGATACGTCCATATCTCACGGAATAAAGACAGGTAAGCAAACAGCTGCAGAGTGTGCTGCTGCCTCGTGTGGCTCACCCAGGAGTGACTGCAGGGCTTTTGTGAGGAATGCTCAGGTCTCAGATTGGCTGTGACCTCCAAGTGGGCTGTCATTTCCTGCCCTCCACTCCCTCAGGCAGAAGTGGATGAATGGGGAGGGTGGGTCAGGGTTAAAATGGCAACTTGCAGTTTCTTGTTTGAAATGCGTCTAGAAGGTCTGCAACCTTATATTGTTGTTTCTTTGTGTCTCTGTGAAGGACCTGCCTCGCCCGACTTCATCTTCTCTCTGTCCTCGTTCCCTCCACCCTGTAGCTAGAGTAACCCATTTTTTAACCTCTCCACTTTCTCTTTGATCCGAGCGGGAGGGTCAGCTCCTCTTCAAGCATTCTTCACGTGGTTTGTATTGTAAATTGCATCCTCTTGTCTAGCCGCTAACATCCAAGTCTCAGTCTTGTCTTTATTCTCTCCTTGTTCTTCTTTTCTCTCTCTCTTACTCTTTTTCTTTTTTTGCCCCCCTTCACTCTATCTTGAATAGTTAGGCTAAAAAAAAAAGAAAGAAAGAAAAAAGTTTGTGTAGGTCTGACTGGAGTCATATATTGTATTTATACTGTTTATTATTTTGTGTCAGTGTGTTGGCACTGGAAAAATTGTTGTCTTTAAAATGTGTCTGAATAATCCCGTAAGGGATGGGCTGGGTGCAGCCGGACACGAAAATAAAATATTAATTCATTCATTCATTCATCCTCGTCTCCGTCAGCAGCTGTGTCATTTGCCCCTCTGTTCTTCCCTCCTTCCAAACCTCCATGCTATAAGCAATCAGCAGGAAAGGAGCTGCCAGCCAAACCAGGTGCCACTCAGCTCTCCTCCAGCAGACCTGCCAGCTCCACACATCAGCCACCATCCCTTTCAACCATCACCTCCTCCACTGCCAATCCACTACTGCCAGACGCAAGCTCCGATTAGCTGCCTGTGGGCCTTCTTAACAGCCATTTGAAGGACAGGGAGAAGCTCTCACTGCCAGCGGCCAGTTGCAGCAGTTGGCTGTATGCCTTGTCTTAAGGCTGCAGGTCAAGTCTAGAAGGTAAAATAATTGAGAAGAACTCACAGCTACGTTATATGACTACACGTTGGCACAGCGCTGCAGCTATAAAGCCTAATGAGGCGCACGTGTTAAGTGAACATTTTGGAATAGTTTCCAAGACTCCAAGAAACTAGAAGGGCACTCGGAGAGTGCGGACCTCCGACAATAAGGCCGCAGACCAGTTCTGCTGCGATGCAAATTGCACGAGTTGGATCCGGATCCGCGCCAGAATTTAATGGGTTCTTCCTTGGCCCACGCTACACCCGGCCTTCTACAAAGTGAAAATGAAAATCGGCCCAGTATTCCCCCCCCCCCCCCGTAATCCTGCTAACAGACAGACCAACGGTCAGACAAACAGCATCAAACATAACCTCCTCCTATCAACCTCCAATCAATTAAGACTGAACGTTGCACGTGTTTTTATTAATAATGGTAAATAAAAACAACTAAAACTCTAGGACCTAGATGTTGATATAATCTCATGTATAGACAGAACAGCAATCTACTGTACGAGAGGGGAGATAGCAGGAGATAGCAGATGACAGTGAGTTGATTGAACCATTTCATTTCAACAAGGTTGAGTTTGAATTAAATGACAAGATCTCACTTCACTTCGAGTGACTGCATGAAGAAGCTTTTCACCTAATAGCCCTTTCATAGTATTTTAGAGCAGCCGGGCCTTTTCAAAATACATTTCGGCTTTGAGCTTTGGGGACACTATTGTATTAAGGGCAGATTGAAGACTTGCTGAGCTATCAGAGTCAGAGTAAATTGAATGCACACCTGCTGTATCTGATCCGTTTACCCAGCCGACTAAAAAAGCCACGTGCACCGAGGAGCATTTTCAGACAGTCTGAGAGCCGGCAAATTTTGGAAGCATTGATAGCAGCAGCACACATCACGCAAAACACTCAGACTAGCAACGTGAGCTGACTAGCAACCATCACTGCAACAGAATGGATCAAGTGTGGAAGCACATTGGCTGTGCCGGATGTGCGTGTGTCGATGTATATTTAGATCTGGATTTGAGGTGTAAATGTTGGGTTTGGCAAAGTCAAACTTTGCACACTGTTGACGATCTAACGGATATATATATAGCTCGATGGTGCAACCTGCCTCAGCATTGACCTGTATGGGAATAGAGAGAGAGAGAGGAGGGAAACAGATGTTGGAAAGGCTCAGTGGAGGCAGAGAGGCTGTCAGAAACTTGTGCTACTGGGGGATTTCTATGATTTTCTGCTGCATCATATATAAGTGCAGCACATGGTCGTTGTTAGGCTGTGGTTGACATTTTACGAGATGGCATCACTTTGAGTCCACACCAGAAAGAAACTAAACAAAACATGATTTAAGTCCATTCCTTCTATGTCTGCGTTATGTTTCCTTTTCCTCTCCCTCTCGTTGCTCTTCTGCAGATGATGGGGCCGGACTGGGTCCAGAATTGTGATCACAATGTGAGCATGATCACTTCCAAATACACTTTTGAAGATGACAATTCCAACAATACTAATTTTTTGGGTGGGCCCCTGAATGCGTTCTGGCATCATCCAATCAAACGACTAACAGGAAAAAAAGAAAGAAAAAAAAGGTCCACTCCACTCTGAACCCACCATAGTCATCGCGGTGGGACCATTTTTGAGTAGCTATTCCTGTTTTGGGTAATCCCAGTGGAGAGGCAGGGGTATTACAGTGGAGAGGCAGGGGTATTACAGCGGAGAGGCAGGGCTATTGTTGCTGGGGGCAATTAAAATGCCACTCTCCCAGTGCCTACGAGAGGGCTGCAGGGGTTCAACATCACAGCTCAGCAGAGCCACAACCCCCCCCACACACACACACCTTCTCACTCCCCCTCTGTCTTGTTCTTTTCATGCTCTCTCTCTCTCTCTCTCTCCCCCTCTCTCTCACTATGTCTCTCTCCCTCCCTCACAGTATACTGTAAGTCTTGTTATTCAGACTACATACTAAGCAGACACTGTGCAGTTACGCTTTGGGCAACATTTGGCCTTGCTCTTCACCTCTCTCTCTCTCTCTCTCTCCACCTCTTCTCTCTGTTCCACCTCTTCTCTCTCTCCACCTCTTCTCTCTCTCCACCTCTTCTCTCTGATTGATTGATTGATTGACTTTATTTGGTGATAAAAACAGGACATAAGACAACATATCACCGAGGATAAAAACACAATAAAGCCCGAAGGCTTATTTCCATTGTGGTCCCCATGGAGACAAGACAGACAACGTAAATATGTGTAACAAAGAAGTGCAAGTGGGAGCATAATTTAAAACTAATACAACTCCATTAAAAGATAAATTACTAACTCAGTTTATAATTTACCAAAATAAAAAAATAAAAACTAGAACTAAACATATCAATCAATAAAATAAAAGACCAGCTATACCATAAATAAATAACCAATTCAAGAACTAAAAAAGACAGGATAAAACGGTTTAAAGTGCGGATGTTTGTAACCAATTTTTTAAGCCTTTTTTAAAAGTGCAGATAGACTCACTCAGTTTCAAGCACGAAGGTAACATGTTCCATTGAGTCGCTGCATTATATTTGAACGAGTTCCTCCCCATCAGGGTCCTAAATCTGATAGGGATGAAATCAGTAGAACTGCCTCTCGTAGAATACTGGTGACGCTCACTCACACAAGAAAAGTAGCTTTTAAGATACATAGGAACAAAATTCTTAACAATCTTAAAAGTGAACAGCAGCTTGATGTATATGTATATGTATATGTATATGTGTATCTCTCCACCTCTTCTCTCTCTCCACCTCTTCTCTCTGTTCCACCCCTTTGACTTCTTGCTCTTCAATTCCCCCATTACAGCACGGCCAAGCTTCACCCAGCTAGTGACATCAGTGTCAGGTAATGTGCAGAAGCAGCACCTGTCTCCATAATGATATGGTGCTCACAGCTCTCTCTCTCTCTCTCCTCTCTCTCTCTTTCTCACATCTCTCTCTCTCTCTCTCTCTCTCTCTCTCTCTCTCCTCTCTGTCTCTTTCTCACATCTCTCTCTCTTACTCTCTCTCTCTGTCTCTCTCTCTCCCTCTCTCTCTCTCTCTCTCTCTCTCTCTCTCTCTCTCTGTCTCTCTTCTATTGCAGAGCAGACCTGAGATGAATGTGCTGATACCACAGCAGCACTCCATATTCCCTGTTCTCATTCTGATGAAACTTGTGGTGAATATACGCAGCAGCCGTGGTCACTGCAGGGGTTGTTGTGTGTACGTGTGTTTTTCCTGAGTCTGCACATTTTCAGCACCCAGGAAACATCCATAGAACCAAATACTCCAGCTGGTTATGCTGCAGAAGAGTGTGTGTGTGTGTGTGTGTGTGTGTGTGTGTGTGTGTGTGTGTGTGTGTGTGTGTGTGTGTGTGTGTGTGTGTGTGTGTGTGTGTGTGTGTGTGTGTGTGTGTGTGTGTGTGTATGCATTTAAGAATGTATATCCATTAATCCACCCATAGGAGGCTTCCATATGACTCCCCATCGTAAAATAAAACCGTTTCACAAGTTCTCTCAAACCTTCCACACATCCTGTATCATCGATTGGACACAGACAGCTGCAGTGAAAAGCTGCCCTCTGATCCGCTGCACTTGGACCAACGCGTCAAATGAACCACAACGTTGCTCTGGTCTTCTCCAACAATGACGGCACTATGTGATCCGACATCACATCACGCCATCGACAGCCACTAACCGGAGAGAAGGGAGGGAGGACTGGCAGTCTGATGGACCCCTAAGCAGGACACTAATGAGAGAGAAGGCCCTTGGGGGTGACACTGGAGAGCCATACTGGAGCTGGAAGCCGAGCAGCGCGCACGAGCCTGAAGACGCTTTTGTGTTGGTGCCATCATTCGGCCATTTTGATCCATTCTACAAGGCGCCATGTCCTTGAAAGAGGCTTGTGTCATGTGAATGGGCTTTGGACTTGGAAGCAGACTAGAGACAGACGACGGGTCTGGAGAGCTGATCACAGTGACGCGTCCGGGGCCACCCTGTTAGACAAGAGCTAGTCCTCTCCCCCAGACTCAAATATTACGTTGAATCGCTGCGCTCCGCATACTACATAAATGAGTCTCTGTGCCAGTTCACAGCCACTGCTGGTTTTCGAAGGCGGGTTGAAATTGAACGAGTGACAGGTCGTAGCACCGATGAGAGAGCGGTTCGAAAAATGGGCTGCGCCTCCCGTGTGTCGTCGGATCGCAAAGTCGTTACTGATTGGAGAGGACTGAAGCCATCACTGGCCAAGTGAACGGTTCCCTCCCATAACCAGCCGGCTGAGAGGGAAAGTGTCCCAGACCCAGAGAGAGCTCTGACTGCAGCATGCAGTAACGTAGTGTATCAGCGTAAGAACTCTCATGGGTCTGGCGTCGAGACTAGACCAGAGGCTATAGGAATAAGACAAGACATTTGAAGTTTATAGGCTGCTCTTTGAGATGTTTCGGTTGGTGACGCTGGATCCTCCCAGCAGAAGCCTCAACACAAACAGCAGTGGTAATGATGGACCACGAGAGTGTTCACTGTGTGGATGAAGCCACAGCCTCATTTACTGCACAGCTGGAAGGCATGGAGTAAAATGTCTGCACTAGCTACAAGCTACAGTAGGGCTATAGCTGCCAGCCGGTCACCGGCTTGCAGGTGGTCAATTATCCTTGTGTCTGTCGTTCAAATAGTAAAGCAGACAGAACAGTCTGTGTTATCGTGTGATCGGTTGTGTCAGTGATGTTTTCAAGCGCAGGACTCGCCGGGTTCATTAGTGTAGCAGCCAGCGGCTACCTGGACTGCAGCAACAGCCCCTCGTTAGCAACAATAACATGCTAACAGACGCTCGTTACTCCAACAGAAGCTGAGAGGAGCAAAACAAAATGTTGGGTTGGGAGAGGAGCTGGTGACACTGGTGAGTTGCTCTCACCCCATAATGAAATCCTGGTGCACCCTTGAGCAAGGCACTTCATCCTTTGAGCTGCTCTTGTGCGTTTTGCTCAGTGGCCAAGAGTACAGTCTTATCAGCTGGCACAGATATGTGTGTCAGGGTTCATAGTGACATTATTATTTCAAATTCAAAGACTTTTTACAGCACAATTTTTTCTGTTGATAAGGACTCTGCACAAAAGCAAGAAACATTTCCCTAAACCTTACCACATTTCATTTCACAGGTTCACATGCTTTTAAGTTGCCTTTCCCAGAATGCATTGGTCTTTATATATATATATATATATATATATATTTATATATTTCTTTAATATTATGATTTAAATCATAATAGGCTAATTCTCTAGGTATTCCAGTACTTACATTTTGAAAAGTTCAATTCAAGGACTTTAAGGACCTTGTACCTTGATGTCTGCATGCTCGCATTGTGTACTGTGTGTGTGTGTGTGTGTGTGTGTGTGTGTGTGTGTGTGTGTGTGTGTGTGTGTGTGTGTGTGTCAGCCCCACCACTGGGTCTGGGTCTTACCTTTGTCCAGGGAGGAGTCTGGAGAGTTGAAGTCCATGAGGCTGCTGATTTCACTCTTGTAGCAAAGGTCAGTGGCTGGTGGCTTCTGCCCCCGGTGGAGAGGAGAGGGATCTGTGGGAGGAGCAAACAACAACAGAGTTCTTTGACCCAGCATACGGATGTGGAAATCACACAGAGCACAGAGGAATCTATCCGCTTTGGGGACGGGAAGAGAGATTGGAAATTCTATGAAATCTCATGACCAGGACAAAAAATCAGGGGATTTAGTCGAGTAGCCTGTGTGTTTCAACTACATTTCCCTAAAGGAAGATTAGCAAAGACAAAAGAGCAAAGCAATTGTGAATTTATTTTTCCCTGGCTGTGTTGCAATTAAAAAAGAAACTTGATAAACTAATTAGGCTCATATTCAAATTAAAGACTATGCAGTTTGACTCCAACTCTGATTACTTAGCATAATTATGTGGTCATAAAAAGGAGCACATTGGGGGGGAAGGCTGTGGATGATGTTTATTAAGCCTGAAGAGTCTACCTAAATATAAGCAGGACTGTGGAAATTATTCTTAATTTAAGTTTCTGTTGTGTTGCACATTAATCATTAAGATCACGACAAAGGTTTACAACCTCCACATCCTGAATTATCTAACAGCCAAGCACATTTTAAACTGTGAACAGTTGGTTCTATATAGCCTGGTGAAAACTGGGTGTGTTATTTAAATGTCTGTGAAGGAGCTCGTCAAGGACAGGCATGACATCTTTGAAGGAATGTCCAAGTACATTTGAAGCATTTTAAAAGGAAATATTCAAGCAACATAGAAAGTGATTTCTACAGTGTACTATATCAAGACGATGGAGATCGAAATTAAGACAAGGGAGATTAGTTAGATAGATAAGAATTTAATTAATCCCAGAGAAGAATTCAAATTGTTACAGCAGCATGGCATAAGACACCACACACATAGACAAAACATAGCACAAATCCAGGTACATAAAGAATAAAAAATAAAGAATACAAATGCAAAAATATATATGCAAATGTATCCTATTTGTGCATGTGTATGTATGCATGTATTCAAACAGAGAGAGAGAGCATGCATACACTCAAAATGCATATTTGTCTGTATATGAATGGTTTCCCTCCATACTGTATGCACATAAAACTACACTGCAGGTGGAATTCTAGATGTGTGCAGGCGATACAATGAGGTACACACCCCCCCCCCACACACACACACACACACACACCCACACACACACACACACACACCCACACACACACCTACACACCTACACACACACACACACACACACACACACACACACACACACACCAATCAATTCACTCCATCCCTCACACAGATGTGTTGAATTCTATCTCCCCCATCCAAAGATGACTAACTCCACAGTACTACCTCCTTGCCTGGTATGATTGGTATGATTGGTATGAATGTAAGACATGAATGGTATGATTGGTATGATTGGTATGAATGTTGACATGAATGATGATGGTGGTTCGGAGGGACCGTTGAGCGCCAATGTGTGGCTGCCACGCTTCTGAACCACCGGTACGAATGGTGTGAACGAATAATGATTCTGTGTAAGCGCTTTGAGCCTTGGAAAGGCGCTATATAAATCCAATCATTATTATTATTATTATTACAGTAACTTGCTATCCAGCTGTTTCTGGGTATAGTGATAGTGCCATAGTATGAACATACTCACACGCATGAAGCCATGCACACACATCTGCATAAAACACACCTGAGCATTTTTCTGCCCAGCGTGTGATTTGATTTCTCGTTGAGGTTCAGCGGCTCCTAATATGCGTTTGGTTCCCCACCAGTGAAGGCATATTGAATGCACTGCTCCCGCTCAATTCACATGAAAGTGTTTGCTAAAAGCACTGTGTCACTGCAGCGGCTACAGTCCACTCCTGCACCTGCACGCTCCCTCTTCCACACCACAGACACATGACGAGTTTTAGTGCACAGCAGAATAATGCATCTTTTGGGAAAAAGTGACACCTACTGTTACAAAAGTGTTTTAAGGAGAGTAGTCCCTGACAAGGGGGGGGGGGAATCATACTTTTACACTCCGAGTCTGAAAATAAATACTGAATGATAAACTCCATATGTAGCGTTTAAGTGCTGCGTATAGGCTAGAGATTAGATCTACTCACACACAGTACAATTCACATTCCAGCTAACTATAGTTTATATAGATATAATACCTCACTGCAACTTCACTCTCCAAGCTCTCCAAAATGATTTATAACACCTTTTTTTGGCACTTTTTAAGAATAGTCGTAGCTGACAAGAATACAATCACACTTTTACACGTATATACGGAAGATGAACGCTCCAACTTACTTCCTTGACAGCTAGATCCACATTTTTCTTCACGCCAATTCCCAATGGCTTCCTTGTTTTGCTCGGGAGTACAAAAAAACTTTAACTGGCGATTTTTTACATTTGTTGTCTGCGCAGCTCACCACACAACAGCTTTTAGCTATGTTTAATTCAAGGAAAATGACGCTGGTGTGTGGAAATGAACGGAGCTTTTTTTTTTTTTTTAGGTGTGGCCTATTTCATGCAGTGTCTCTATGAAGCCAGTGGTGAATTATTTGCAGTAATTGAGCCCAGATGTGTGGATGAAGAGCTGGAGGTCATTACAGCTGGATTAGCATCACGCTTGTCGAGATGGACTTTAGAAGGCTGCTAACGACAGCCTGGCTTGCTGGCCCACCTCTGCTGATCGGTAAGAGCGCGTGTGAAGGCTGGGTTTTTTTTTCAAATCATTATACGCAACACTTTGCCACCCCACGCCGTGCGAGCGTAGAATTTTTCAAACTCACTCAAAGTGCCGCCCCTGGCGTCAGGAACACAGTTGTCAGTGTTTTGAATGATGTGGAAATTCAGAGCGCATACCTATCTGCTACCTTGAAGTCGCTGCCTATACAGTCACACTGTAGTCTCATGGAGATGTGTTATCTCCCCGTGCGTCGTGCCCTTCACAGGCTCTCAATGGCACTTAGAAATGTATCCAAGGTGGATGAAAGGGAAAGGGATACAGTCAATGGATGCAAAGAAGGTAGAACATGAACATGATGGGGCTTGATGAGGATGGAGAGAAGATGTGAGTGGAAGGAGAAAGGATGGTGTGTGCTGTGGTCTGCGGAGTGAACTCAGGTTGTGTCGCGACTTTGTTCCCAAATGGCAGCGCAAGAGCTACTGTTTCAAATCAAATCAAATCGATATACATTTCATTTTCTTAGTGGCTGATGGGGGTGGAACTGCTCTTGGAAATCTTCTCACATCAGGTTCAGCTATATAGTCGCAAGTCCAGTTTTCTCTGGACACACCACTCGTTGGTTTATTGCAATTCTTGCATATTGCTTTTTAGTTTCGATTTTGACAATTCCTGTGAGAATATTTCCAACGAGGAACCATACAGCAAAATCACATTTATGTCAAAGAGAGTTTGGACCATTTAGAGTAACAAATGGTGACACAGTTGTATTTGACGGAAAGGGCTTTTGCTCGAGGAATGAATGCAATCAGCAAGCGAGAGATTCTGCAGGGAGCGCAATAAAAACCCCAAGTCATAGTAGATATGATATATCATTCAATAATATGAAAACCATAACATAAAACCAGCAGAGGGTCTGGGTGGTGTGGGGAGTTTTGCACTTGCGTCAACTTGCGTCAACAGCAGCCAGCTGAGTGAGAGTGTGAGGTGTCAGCTATGCCTCCGCCTTGCTTGAACGTGATTGGTGATTTTAAGAGTCAGCTGACATGGATCAGCTGATGGCATGCACGACTTCAGTGTTCTGTCTGAACTAATTTAATCCTCCATAAATAATTTTTAAAAATAATTAATAAATAATATTTGTGAAAATACGGCAAATCTATGATGTCTCAATTGGTGGTGGGGGGGCGGGGGACTCTTCTCTGTTGCAACCCCCTTTTGTGATTTAGGCCGACAAGACAGGTGTATTTTTTACATACAAGTCTTTCCTATAGTGCAGTTTGAAGACGACACATTTCCCTGCAAACAGGTACATGTATTTGGAGGAGATTGTGGAGGTTGCGGCACAAAGAATATAATGTAACTGTCAATGCAACAATGAATCAGGATCAGGTGCAGACCCTGTAGTGATGAAAAAACATGTTTCCCCCCAAAGGAGTTATCAAGGAGCTCGTTGTAGCATTTCCTGGGTCACTGGTCAGGCCTCTGAATCAATGTCCTTTTCAGCAGCACACTGAATATTTGGGTCTGCTAAGGTCCTATAGTGCCTCACATCCATCTAGTGGTCCATATCAACTCACTGAGGTCCAAAAACATAGCAGAGCAAGCAGATACTGTGTATAGATGATGGATACACAGTCAGAGAGACTGATTAGACAGATCAGACAGGTACTCTAGGTACTGTATGTATAATGTATGTGTAGGTAGGTAGGTAGATAATATTCTAGTACTCAGACTCAGACAAGTCCTAGGCTCATTTCCAGGACTCGTGACTCGACTTGGACTCGGAAGTTGGAGATGAGGACTCAGACTTTTTAATTGATAAAGACAGTTTTTTTTTTTTTTTGGGTCGTTTTTGTAGTTAATAAAGTCCCATGCGGACTTCTGCGCTGGTGGCACATGCACACGCACACCCGACCAATCAAGCATCAGATGGAAGCGCTCACTGGTGTCAGTGGTGTGTGACGTTTCATGGGATTATTTGACATGTTTCTCCCCTTTTTCCTGTGTGCGTGAACGTCCAACCAGTTATGTTCTCAATATCTATTGAGAAGGACGATGGAGTTAACAGACAAAATGATTGTGTGTACATTTGATTGGCCGTGTCTCTGCTTGATTCGCTGTTTAATACTGTTAACATTAATGGTAAATAGGAAGTGATAAGCCACATAATAGATATACCTGATTATGTGCATTTATTCTTATTACATTAGGTAATACTGCAAGCAGCATGTCTGTTTTGCAGCTGTGTCATTGTGTTTCTGTTGATGGAGATCGTGGTCTATTTTGTAACATGAGCTGTTAATTGCAGTAGCTTCTCCTCTCGTGTTACTGCTCAGTTGAATGTAACTCAGCCATGGTCTTTGGTGTTGGTAGTAGGCCTACTGATATTAATGAGTGTTAGTATGCCTACTATATGATTTATGATTTTATTAGTATCCCCATTACCTGATGCAGAACATCGGCTACTCTTCCTGGACAGACAAAACAATCAAATGAAAAGTATAACAATATTCTTTCCCTCAAACATATGCCTAATGTATTCCACTTTTAACACATTGAGTGCCACAGCGCTTCAGTAAAATTGTCTGGAGCCTGTGCCAGATTCACTTCCATTCAGTTGAAAACAGCTATAGAATTTTTTCTATTATGGCTATATTGAGAGGGCTGGACTCTAATGAAACATTGAACACTCCTGCTTCTTCCAAAGAAGAAATTTTGTTTCTAGACAGTTCCATTATGAAATGACAGCCTCTGTAAGAAGTGCACTTTCAAGGGTTTTCTGCCGTTTTTTTTTACTTTTCAAGATATAGTGACTTTTATGAATACTTTTTGCACTCTAATTTCGAGCACATTCACTGACTCTGGCTGGTGTTTTCTGATGTAGTGGCGTGGTGTGGTTTCTGTGCAGGCTGCTCCCCCCACCCCTCCCCCCCCCCCCCCCTCCTCCACCCCCGAGCTGCGGGCTCCTCCCCACACGCACAGAGACTCCGTTTTTGCCCCGGACAGATCCCAGCGCGCAACAAGGAAGTGCCAAACGCGACTGAACGAAAAGGGCTTGGCCGTTCGGCTTCGGGTGCTGGCTTTCTGGCAGGGAATCATGTGGAGAAACAGATAGATAGAAGATAGATATAAGCAGAAGAGCTCAGTTGTGGGCACGGATGCAGCCGAGCCAACTGTCTGCTCCGCTGCAGACAGAGCAATCAATACGGCTCTGGCTGAAGCATGCATCGGTTTCCACTTTGATCACGTCTTTCCCTGCTGTCTCCTGTACAAAGTAAAGGATCTGAGGTGGGTGGCGCAGCTCCCGTGACGATGTTTAAGGTGGCGCCGTTTGATCCCTTGAAGGGATTCATGCTCACTGGCTAGGTACGACCTTAAACAGCAGAATTATGGAATAATATGAATTATGATTTTAGGACGTCCACAGACGTCCTTGGCACTCCTCGTTACATTTTTTTAGGACGTCCAGAGACGTCCTTGGCACTCAATGTGTTAATAGGCCCTAATAAGTTGGCATCATATTGATAGCTATATTAATACCGTGGCATTATTCCATTTTGTGCAGCAGGCTCACGCTCATGTTCAGTAACTCCGGACTCAGAATCTTCTTTGGACTTGGACTCGAACACTGGAGACTCGAGACTCGACTTGGACTTGAGATATAGGGACTTGACTACAACACTCCTAGTAGGTAGGTAGGTAGGTAGGTAGATACAGTAGCTAGCTAGGTAGATACAGTAGTTAGCTAGCTAGATAGATAGATATATAGATAGATATATACTGTAGATAGATAGATAGATAGATAGATAGATAGATAGATACAATAGATAGATAGATAGTTAGAAATATAGATACAATAGATAGATAGATAGATAGTTAGATAGATAGATAGATAGATAGATAGATAGATACAATAGATAGATAGCTAGATAGATAGATACAATAGATAGATAGATAGTTAGATAGATACAATAGATAGATAGATAGATAGATAGATAGATACAATAGATAGATAGATAGATACAATAGATAGATAGATAGATAGATAGATAATTTAGATAGATAGATAGATAGATACAATAGATAGATATAGATAGTAAGATAGATGGATAGATAGATAGATAGATAGATAGATAGATACAATAGATAGATAGATAGATAGATAGATAGATAGATAAAAAGAAGTGTAGAAGCAATCAATCTCCCTTGGTGCTCGGCTCCCTAACTCTATCTGCCACGCTGCACCTTGAAAGAAGGATGAGAGACCTTCCTGAAGCCTGTGCTTAAGCCTGCTGTGTATATCATGTTTGCTGTGATTTATTAAGCCTTTGAGATGACACAATTGTCTTTCCTCTCCTCCTCTCCCACTTTTCTTTGCTCATTTCCCTCACAGGGGAGCAGGCGTATTAACCGCTGCTCGCCTATTATCTCCCTGTGAGCGTGGGTATCTGCCACCTGCAGTTAAGGAAGATAAGTCATTCCACAGCTTGGGCACGAGGGGGTCTTTATGCATTCACACACCACAAATGATGCATACAAATGATGCATACATTATAGATGGTGATTCACACAAAAGGCAGAAGTGGAGAGACACAGAGCTGGAGTTGTTTAGTTTGGGGTGTGGACAGTGTTGAGGAAACATCATCCATCTTTTAACTACCCGTTTAATTGAAATACCCAAGAACCTCAATTACCATAAATCACCTGAGCTTCAGTTATCTTAGAACTCTATTTTTAGCAGGCAAAGAAAGCGCAATCTTGTGGGAAACGATCCGACCACTCGCACGTTTATCCTTATCGTTGCTTCACATTAAAGTGTCCTTTGGTATCTGTCTGATGGAAGACTTTATATGTAAGGGATGATCAACGTCTACGTGTGCGTTATATGATTTTAATGCACGACGTGGAGGCAAATGAGGTTGGGAGTTGATGATCCCGCTTATACCGTGGTCATTTGCCAACAATATCAAATAAAAGCATTTGTGAATTTTTGGTGCAAGTTTAGCGATCGAAATCGTACGTTTCTCACAAGCCATAACTCTGTTTACCTCGCAACACTTGGGAAACCGACTAATACCTGGAACAAGCGTTACCCATCCTGTCAGTTTCTCATGCAATGGTTGTTTGCTGTTCCAGTAATCAGGACGAACGTTGGATACGAGCCGGTGTGGTGCAGGAAGCTAGTCCGCTCAGCTCATAATCGAAGCTGCCTGTAGCGAGCTGAATAACATTAGCTGTGCTGTTTGATTAAACAGCTGTGCAGGTTGGGGAGCGGATGAATTGTGATTAGACTTGACCAAAACCGTGATTTGAACCAGGCTGTAAACATAATTAATCCTGTTGTAAAGACGGGCATTTTAACATGGCGGTGAATGGGGAACGACTCCCTTTTGGAGCCAGCCTCAAGGAACTACAGCTTTTCAATATCACTTCCTCTTGTCAAACCTCGAGCTTTGCCGCCTGGTGCAAAAGTAATGAGAATTCTGACTGACTTTAGTTAACTTGGCAGCAATACATTTTTATTCAAAATGATAGTCTGAAAAGCATAGCCGTAGCCTACTTCTGATTTTTTAATATGAAGTGAATTATTCAAGGACAATTTATTATCTTACCTGGTGATTAAATTAAGTAGCGGTAAATGTCAGGGTATTTCACAGTGTTGGATCATTTATCCAGCTTTATTGGAGGAATAAAATAGGAAGAAATTGATGGAGGCCAATTAAGTTGATTTTGTCAGTGTAGCTTTCCCTCTCTGTTGGGGGCAGTGCGCTGTAGTTTCCACGAGAAAGCAATGTACTGCAGCAGAAGCAATTTGAAAAAATGCTAATGACAATTTATCACTTTACGGCTTGGTTCCATTTTCCTCGCCATCAAACTCATATTTCCTCCATTCACTTGATCAATAATGAGTGCTTTAACCAGCCGAGCACACAACTGAGGGAAAAGGTAATTTTGCTGTGATGAAATAGAAATGATTTGGCCCGGTGACAAAAACGACTTTGGTACCCCCCCCATGTGGCTTTGTAATCATGTAATTTAACAAATCACCGTATTCTTGCCAAACAGGGCCTACTTGGACTGTTTTTTTAAACGGAGCATTACTGTCTTTCCACTGATAACAACAAGCTTGCTAAGAATACAATCTCTTGACGTAACATGCGTAACATGTAACATGTAACATGCCATGAGTGCAAAGCATACAGTATCAAGCATACTGTAAGTCTATATTGTAAGAACATTGAAAATGAAAATGCATGTATGTGTGTGATGGTTGTAACAACACAAAGCATTAGACTTTTGTTGCTGGAGTGGCAAATCTATCAATCAATCAATCAATCAATCAATCAATCAATCTATCTATCTATCTGCCCTTACATAAAAACCACATGAACTTCACATGTGCAAAATCACATGTGATCACATGTTATCACATGTGCAAAATGACATGTCATCGCATGTGATCACATGGGATTTCGCACATGTGCAATTTCACATGAAAACATGTTCAATTTCACATGTGAAAACATGTGGACACATGTGGTGAAACATGTGGACACATGTGAACCTCATGTGTTTTTTATGTAAGGGTGTCTGTCTGTCTGTCTGTCTGCAAAAATGTCAGGCACAATCTGGGTTACCATAAAAGTTATGAATCATCTCTCTACCAAACATAACAGAAGTGAAAGTTGAAAGTTCAACTCTGCTCTTTTCCAGTGTTCAGCAGAGGACCAGAGGACCATCCTCTCACCTGCTGCACCTTCTGTTGAAAGCATGTTTTGCTGAGTCATGTGGCAGGCTGATGCTAACCTTTACTGTTGCAGCAAAACTACAATAACGGACATTCGGCCCTTTTCAACACGCCCCCCCCCTCCTGTTGTTCCTCTTCGCGGGAGACGAAACAGAACCCTTGCAGGGAGAGCTCTTGCTATTCTCTCAAAATAGAGGCAGAACCCGCAGGCCCACTGAGTTCAAACTAAGAGACTTCACTGTCTCTTCCTTTTTGAGCAGATCCCCCGGGTCTGCCTCGTGGTCTGCCTCGTGGTCTGCCTCGTGGTCTGCCTCGTGGTCTGCCTCGTGGTCTGCCTCGTGGTCTGCCTCGTGGGGATCCAAATATTTAGCACTCTGTCAAAGGATAATCCGTCAAACCGAGGGAAAATATCCAGACACAAAAAGGCTCCAGGCAGCGGTACTCTGCCACATTGAGATTGTTGTTATTATTGCTATTCCTGTGATTGTGGTTGAGTCTCTTTGTACATGTGTGTTGACTGCCAACAGGCTGTCTTGCCAACCAGCGCTCCATTTTACTCCAATTAGCGCGCAGGCGGGAGACATCAGCATCTATTCACGTCGGCCTATATATATATATATATATATATATATATATGCATTCATTCCTACAGGCTGACATTATGCGCCACCATGTATCCCCCCCCCTGTAATCATCACACTAACAGCGCTGTGATGATTGGAATGGCTGTTCTATCCAAACAAATGAGCGGTTATGGTGTTGAACCGTCACGATGCACAAACACACACAACACACATCTCTCTCTGAAAGGGTTCCACAAGTCCTGCTGCCATTCACACTCCCTGTGAAGGCTCGTTTGTTCTCCCTGTACGTATGGAAATAAATATGTCCGTTTCAAATGATGTAACCCGTCAGTGCCCATACCTCCGTGCGTCCTTTACGTTGGCATGGATGTTAAGCAGCACTATTAAAAAAGCTTTGAGAAAACGGAAAAACGAAAAAGAAAAAATACAGACGGAATGGACGCAGGGTTTGGACAGAAGGCACCGTCCATAGCTGTACTTAACATAATTGCACCGTTACTCTCCACGGACTAGTCAAACCAGGCATAATATGAACAGATTACCAGAACACCTTGTTAACTTCATGTTGCAGAAAGTTCACTCCCTTCCACTATTAAACTGTAGCGTGACTTAAAGAGGCCATTTACACCTGGCGTTAACATGCGTTTTCTGTGAACAGATTGCAATCAGATGTGTTTTATCACTTGAAAGTACAGGTGTAAACACCCCCAAAAACGCATTGAAGAAGGATTGCAATCTGATCGGCCAAACCACCTCCGGAGGTGGTCAGGGATGCATTGTGTACACATTGAACACAAGTGTAAATGCAATGTGTCCTCTCAATCTGGATACAGCAACTTTATGCGGATTGAGAGGACAACCATTTCTGCAATCTGATTGCAATCAGATTGCAATCAGATTACAGAAAACGCATGTTAACGCCAGGTGTAAATGGCCTCCCTGAGTCTGAGTCTGAAGTGGGTTCGGCAGTCACAGCTGCAGTGAGCTCGACTCTATGCTTATCATATAAAGTGCCATGGTACTGCTCCTCCAGCTGAGTGTCCCACCTGTCCTAAAGGGAAGATCGAGAAGAATGACTAGTCGTCACGGTCAGATGGTTCACTCCGTCCATCCCTGTCAGCAGCCTTCTCCCTTGGGTCCTCTCTTCTTCTTTAGCTGACTGACTGCACCACTCCTCCTTTTCTACACTCTCTCTCTCGCTCTCTCGCTCTCTCTCTCTCTCTCTCTATCTATCTCTGCGTTTAATGGGGCTCCTGGAGGCGGGGCAAAGTTATCAGTTGGCAGCGTGCAGGAAGAGACGCCGGCTGGAACAAAAGAAGGCCTAACGAGAAGAGGAAGTGATTCAGAGCTGAACAGTGGAACCTTCAGCACAGCGGCCGTGTTCCTCGGCTCAGGCTGCAATCTGGAGATAGGCACTGCCTCTCCACCTTCCGCGCGTCTGCCACTCGCCTTTAATTGCGTTGACATTCAGCGGTGCCGAGGCTGCCGGACTTCTGATAAAGCCTGCGCGCACGCACGCACGCATGCACACACACACATGCACGCACGCACACACACACACGCGCGCGCGCACACAAGCACGCACGCACGCACACACACACATGCACACATGCACGCACGCACACGCGCGCGCGCGCACACACACACATGCACGCACGTACGCACACAGACACACACACACACACACAGCAACACCAGCTGATAAAGCCCGGCGCATTCGTGCATTCCTCCCCGGCAACACGGACAGCCAGGCCTTCGCCCCCCTGCAGCACCTGCCTCAGGACCCCAATTCAAGGTGCCCTATAAATACCCTGCGGATAAATGGAACTAATGGAGCAGGGGGTGTGATTGCGAGCAGCGAGTGGTTAGCGGCGTTCAGCCGCCGCCCACGCTAACCATCCCCTTTCTCAAGACCACTGCTTGTCAATTCATATTGTAATGAAAAGCTTCCGAAGGTGGTGGGCGAGCCGTTCAAAGGAAGTGTGGAGGTTGGGGATGTTATTAAAGCGAGTGTGGAGGTTGGGGATGTTATTAGCTGGTGTAAGGAAGGACTCAGGAGAAAATGAGAGACTAAAGTGAGGAGAAGCAGCAGTGTTTTGTTCACGCGTGAATGTCATGTTCACAGTTGCCATCAGAGGGATGAACGTGTCATCACCCGTGTGTGCACAGTGGGAAATGGCTCATTTTCTCAGCCCCATGGTATACTAGAAACCTGTACATGTATGTACAACCTTAACATGAATACTGGGGGGAAACTGAGGAGAGCTATTCACCTTATTCTTTGCCCACACATGGACGCTTCCACATTACGTCATTTCGTAATAGTATTTCCGTTTTAGACTTGCCAAAAACCCTGCAGGCAATATGGCCGCCCACACTCCCCTCCTAAACTGGCAGAATAAACTAACATATCTTGGCCAATAAGTATGTAACATACAAAATAAAACAACCCGTAATATCTTAATTTTATGTAGAATGCAGAGGACATGTAACTGTTTAGTTAAACTTGCATTCCAGGAATATTGTGCTCTAAAGATGACGTTAGTGGAGTAGAGACTGTTTCGTCCTGAAACCCACATAGGTTGCGCCAGGTGTAACCTATGTGGGATTCGAAATAACGCATCCGAGATAGAAACGTTATGAATATAGCCACGTTATAAACAACAAACTAACGCTGGTGATCCGTATGGAAACAGTGTTACTCAAAATGGTTAAAAGTTATATCAATTTGGTCATTCAGTGGCATTTTACTGCCATATAACATAACTAACTAATAACGGCTAATATTAGCCACCGTAGGCAACTAGCGCTGAACCGGAAGAACAAATACGTTTGCGTTGAACGCAGAAGAGAGAAAAAGTGGGCGTGGTGAATAAGGTGAATTAGGCAACACTAGGGATGTCACGATACTATCATTTCTACTTCGATACCGATACCCAGGAAAATATCGATACTCGATACCATTTTCAATACTTTTGACAACCCTAGGCAACAGTGTGTTTTTCTCCTGTGCTTGGCCACTTGAAACC
Source organism: Poromitra crassiceps (assembly GCF_964638095.1). NCBI lineage: Eukaryota > Metazoa > Chordata > Actinopteri > Beryciformes > Melamphaidae > Poromitra > Poromitra crassiceps. Next base: position 43,851,060 of record NC_139629.1, on the reverse strand, counting down.
ATATTTTTCTTGGGACTTTGGTACCTTGTGGGGTGGAGAGTTTTGTAGCAGGTAATACAAGGAAATTGAATGCTGCTGAAAATTGTGCACAACAAGTTTATGTTTACCTTTGACAGCATGCTGCACTTGGCTACTATTTAATACCTGAATTGTACCAGCAAGGTTCTGATCTTGACTGTTACTTTAATTCAGTGGCTTTGTGTGGACAGGCATGATGGCAGATTATAAGATATGTTTACGACATGCTGTGTCATCCCAACTGATTAGCACTCAGATAGCTGCTGCTAATTGACTTGTCATGATGTGGAGATCCCACTGTGCTGTCAGACGCTGAAGGTTACAACGTTATCAGGGGAATGAATTCAGTCAACATGCTGTCGGCCAATCAAAAGAGGTTTAATTCAGTCAACATGCTGTAGGCCAATCAAAAGAGGTGTCATCAGTTGTGATGGGTGTCACTTCAAATTCATAGATAAAAACACTATTGCAGATTAGTATCTTACTGTCGCAAAACGTACATCACTCACAATGACTCAAGCCTTTGTAATGACGAGGACAAAAGCTTGTCTTATATTATTCATTTTGTAAAGGATTATCATACTACTGCGACGATAATATTGTGAGGTGACATACATTTACAGTATAATAATGATCTAAAATAACCCCGGGCACTAGAATACATTTGTTTAGCCACCCATTATTCTAATAGCAATAAGGGGCAACTGTGGATAAACCAATAGACCCTTCTCACGGGGGCCATTTTGTGTCGAGAAGCCAGGGTAAACACAGGTGCAAGCAAAACACTAATGAGGGTTTCCAAATCCCAATCATGGAAGTTGGAAACCCTCATTAGTGTTTTGCTTGCACCTGTGTTTACCCTGGCTTCTCGACACAAAATGGCCCCCGTGAGAAGGGTCTATTCTAAATTTGTGGTGTGAGAGGCAGGAAGGTGAGGGAAGTCAAGAGGAAGAGTGAGGGGGGAGGGGGGTAATAACTGAATGGGAGGAGGGTGAAGAGGGAGAGGCAATGTGAAATAGAGAAGATATAAGCTGAACTATCCGTCTCCTAAATCGGGAAATCATGTGATGATGATGGAGTGGGTGTCATGTGATGATGGAGTCATGTGATGATGGAGTGGGTGGGGTCATGTGATGATGGAGTCATGTGATGATGGAGACATGTTGACGATGGAGTGGGTGGGATAGCGTGATCCTCCTACGTGCTAGCTACGTCCTGCCGGTGAAACTCCTCGCTGTCAGGTGAAAAGAAGCGGCTGGCGACTACATGTAGCGGAGGAAGCAGGTGCTCCTCTACAACTCTCCCCAGAATGGCATTGGGGGTGGAGCAACGACCGGGACAGCAGTGAGTTTTCTTTGAGTGTGTGCTAGTGCAGGGAATTCTACTGTATTAACTATAATACCAAAACTACTTCTGCTGATAGCCAACAGACCTGCCTGTCCATCAGCTCTCTCGCTCCCTCTCTCTCTCTCTCTCTCTCTCTCTGTCCATCCATTCCATTTCCACTTCTGAGAAAAGATGGATGTGTTACGGCACCACTAAACTGATCTGATATCTTGACTCTTGATGGAACGTGTAGGTCTGGTGCTGTTCTGGACCTCAGTTGGAGTTTGGGTATCAGCTATACCTCATGGTCCCACAACACAACAGGAACCAGCAAGAGGGGGGGAACAAAACCACACATGAAAGCCGAGACGTCCCGCGGTTAAAGCAAGAAGAAGGCTTGGCTCAGAATAAGAAACAATCGAGGAGGATTTGGTTGACTCGGTATTTTGTCAATACACAGAACACTGGCATGCCTTCTGATATGGGACTTTTCTCCCTAATTAAGTCTGTTTAAGGCAGCATGGGAGTCGTATGGGATTATTACGACTCAGTGTGTGTGTGTGTGTGTGTGTGTGTGTGTGTGTGTGTGTGTGTGTGTGCGTGCGTGTGTGTGTGCGTGTGTGTGTGTGTGTGCTGCCTGGAAGCAGCTGCAAATGTTCCCAATTAAAATACAACATGTGTGAAAACTGACAAGAAAAGGATGAGAGGGACTGAGGAGGAGGTACAGGAGTGCAAAGCCAGAGGGAAGCATGTAAGGGTAGCTCTGTGTGTGTGTGTGTGTGTGTGTGTGTGTGTGTGTGTGTGTGTGTGTATGTGTGTGTGTGTGTGTGTGTGTATGTGTGTGTGTGTGTGTGTGTGTGTGTGTGTGTGTGTGTGTGTGTGTGTGTGTGTGTGTGTGTGTGTGTGTGTGTGCGTGCGTGTGTGCGCGTGTTTGCCAAGACCACACAGAATGCCGATGTATATATGTACCTATAATTGTACACTACAATACACGAGATACTGTATGTGTGTTTCTCACAGGAGAATACAGCAGCATAGATATGATCATAAATCAAACAGCTTATCAAAGTGCTGTCCTTTAAGCCCGTGGAGCATGAAGCCGCCTACGCTGCTCCACTCACTCAATATCTCCCACCGCAAAAACAAATGGCCAGTTCAGGCGTCGCTTACTCACAACACTTCAAGGCCAACCGACTGCCAAGATTTAAAGTCGAGCGGACCTTGGGGGGGCGCGCGACACGGCCACCTAAAGCAAAGTCTTTTCACCAGCTCAGCACCGGTGTCATCTCCGCGTGGAGAGCCCAGCATCATGAATACAAAATGAGCGTCACTGTTTCCCTCTTGAGGTGTTTTTATGGCCCATGGCTGACGTGAGATATGGATGGTGGTGCTACAAACTGCTCCTCTCTCTTTCTCTCACTCCTGCGAGCCACACTATACATTTTTCAACTGCCTGAAGATCATCGTCAGATCATCTACAGTGCCGTGTACGCCACACTCCTCCTACATTACATGACATTACGTCATTTAGCTTTTGTCCAAAGCGACTTACAATATCACAATTTGTCAACAGTACAGAAAACAACTATGCAACACAATCAATGACAGCTAAGATATTTTGATAGACCTGTGTAGCACCATGTAGGAAGTAGTTTGAGAAGGAATAAGTAACAGTAGCATTAGGAGGTTTGAGATTTTTTTTTTTTTTTTTTTATTATTATTAAAAAATGTTACTTCAAGAAGGGCCCAGGTGGAGCCTGAAAAGGTGAGTTTTCAGTCTCCGCCGAAAGATTTGGAGCGATTTGGCCGTTCTGACCGAAGGGGGGAGCTCATTCCACCATTGTGGCGCCAGGAACGAGAAGAGACTCCTATACCAGAGTCACACTAGATTTATTCACCTTATGCAGAAGAGACTGTCTGGCTTGAGAGACTAACAGGAAGTGTAAAAACAATCGGAAGTTCCGATTGTATTTACACTTCCTGTGACTCATAAACCTAGTCTGACTTATAATGTGAGTCAAACTAGGTTTGACCAGGTGAGTCAGACTAGTTTGAGCAGGTAAAAACAGCCAGTGTTTTGAACAGGAAGTCGTGATACAGTCGTGAACAACCCAACTAACAGTTGTGTTGTTGCTGAACCTAACCCAACGGCCCGCAAACTGCTAATTGAATGCATTATAGTGTCAGGATGGAGCAGAGCTCTCCAGGGTGCTGAATAGCTTTGGTTCTCCCCCGCCGCCCACGTAACAGTAGTGAGGAGATCTTGGCTAAATCAACAGACACATTGTTCCAAATGTGTTATTTATTGTTTAACAGCAGCAACACGAGTAACCCTTCTTCAAAGACATGATGAACTCTGTCTTCCTCTCTTTCTTTCTCTCACACACACGCACGCACACGCACGCACGCACACACACGCACACACACACACACACACACACACACACACACACACAAGGAAACGATGCATTCTGCATCGGTGAACTTTACAAAATAGGCGTGATGTTTCGATCAATATGATCTTTGAATATGAACTCTCTGTCTCTCTCTTTCTCTCTCTCTCACACACACACACACACACACACACACACACACACACACACACACACACACACACACACACACAAATAAACTATGCATTCTTCACATCTTAACGGTGAACTTCTTAACAAAATTGCCTTATGTTTAGGTCTATACAACGTTTGAACATAAACTATGTGGGTTTATAACTCTTTGTTTAGCCTAGTATTGGGCTGCACTGTGTAGAAAAGGAATGGTGTCCACCCGTTTCCAGGATTGAACCGGTTTCGACGCACTGGACAGGACAGGGCATGTGGTGCTGATCCCTTCAAGGCAAGGACTTCATCTGGCCGCATTAGGTCCGGTGTGGGTATGTTCCACGCACCGTGTGTGTGTGTGTGTGTGTGTGTGTGTGTGTGTGTGTGTGAGAGAGAGAGAGAGAGAGAGAGAGAGAGACAGAGTTCACATCCTTAGTAAAGGGTTAGTCTAACTTATTTTGCTGCTGTAAGTCATTTAATAATGCAGCTTTGTCACTTTCTGACCCGCCCCGCCCGTGATATTTTCCTAATGAGCAGACCCAAACTGCACACGCTCGCGGCAGGCCGACCCGCCGGACCCACGGGTTTGTGAGTGGACCGGCGCATCCCTCCTAGCGGGTGTTGTTGGTGACAGTCTGCACACCGTACTAGGAGGAGGAGGGCAAAGACACTGCTGCACCGCACACCGTCTCTAACTCGCAACGAAAGGGCTTTAATTAGAAAACATGAAATGTCTTTCTGTCTCGTGCTCTTTTTCCCAGGCGAGACATTCTGCCAGGACTCAAAGTGTGCAGCTCGCGGGGGGGAAAAGGCGAGGGCGTCCGGGGTCACTGCAGGTCGGCGGCTAACAAGCTCCTCGGAGACCCGGTGGTGGGGCTTGGCACTGCAGCGCTCACCAGAGACCAGAGTGGAAAACCCAGTAGCTATAAGCCTTTTCCCCGCTCACAAGACTAATGTACAAGCAGGCAACAATGTGACATCCACAGCCCCCCTATAAGCCTTTAAACAAGGCTCGGCTTATATCTTCTCCAAATACTGACAGAGTAATGACATCCAGAGGGGAACTATTATGCAGAATATAGCTTATTATATATGCAGCTCTCCTGACGTTTCTTGTTAAGAGCTGATTGTTTGCCGCAGGGCTCAGGCTTTCTGTCAAAAGCAGCCAAATCATAGAAGGACAGAAATATTTGACATTTTCAACCCAAAATCCAAATAGTGTGTCTTGTCTACATTTTCACAAAGGCAAACATCGATTTATGTCACAGTCTGCCAACTACATTATGCTCAGTCAGATACTGTAGCATACAACATCACCATGGCTTTAAATGGCAAAAGTATGCTAATAGTCTCAATAACTAATAGGTTTTGCCATGCAACTTTGCAAACAGCTGGGATGTACTGTCACTTCAGTCAGGAGCTCTGCGGTTATCAGGCCCACAGACACCAGACACGGAACGCCTTCACGTCATTGTCTCTTCACACATGGGCAATATTGCAAACATAAACATCAAGTCGAAATATAGACTTACATATAGACCTTTATGCTTAGCCCAGACTACTGAATTCTACTGAAGTTACAACTATTATCTATCGTGCTTCCAATTTACATTTACATCTCAGAAAATGGCAAATACATAAGAGAAGAAATGCAGTCTATTAACCATAGCTTTAACCACTAATGGTGGTTAATAAAAAAGCATCATGTCATTTGTAAATAGTTACTTCCAGAGCCGTTTAAGAAGAGTTGCAACATCTCCATTCACTCCAATGGACCAGTTTTTTACTCTCAAGAGTTTCCAGGAAGTAAGGTTCTGGATTAAGCAGCACTGTCGAGTTGCAGCAAAATGGACAGTTTGTGGTTTTTCTTCTTGAATCAAATTGTACATTATCAGCTTTATTTTAGCATTCAAAAGTAGCGCGAGACCCTTTCCTGGCTGTTCATTGGCTAATGAGTCACGCATTTTGGTCCTCCGCTGACGCCACTCTCTCTCTAGAGGACACTAGTTACTTCTAAGCACAGCATTGTAAAAAGCTTATGTAAAGATAATTGGACACATCGATTCTTTTCTCTTTGTCAATCACTTTTTAGTTGTGCATTAGACAATAGCATGTTTGTGTGGCTGTTAAAATGTAACAAGATATATTTTGCTGCCTTTCTTTGCCAATCTCTGTCTGTGGACGTGTGTAAGGATTGACTGTAGGTGTATTCCACCCACTCACACATGTCATTACTACATGACTCATGTTGAAATGTGAAATGCTGCCAGTTCTGTAGTGTGCTCGATGAGTTGAGAGACATTCATGTTTCTGTGTGTGCATATACAAGTATATGGGTATGACTGTTAAATTGTCTTACCTAAAGAATGTTGGTCAGATATCACACCGTCCGGGAGACGAGCATAGGAAAAAAAGAGAAAACAGGTGGTTAGAATTTCACTTCTTCACACACTCGTTAGGAAAAGGTTGAGGTCAATCTGTGGGAGATTAAACGGCCAAGTCAAGGCAAGTTTATTTGTATAGCCCTAATTCACAAGCATGTCTCAGAGGGCTTTAAACAGAGGCTGTGTCTGTCTAGCTAAGTCTAACCAAACACTATCAATAAACACAATTGAACAATCTTATATTCGAGAGAGAGAGAGATGGAGAGAGGAGGGGGAGAGAGAGGAGGGAGAGAACAGGGGAGGAAAAGGGAGAGAGAAGAGAGAGAACAGAACAAAACAGGGCATAACTAGGGCGATCAATATCACAATAATCATAAGGATCTTTCTCAATAATATCAATATATATCCCAATATGGTTCATGCATGCAAAATCAAGTAGCAATGCGAAATGGGAAATTCAATAGATAACGCATTGCCTAATGAACGTTTTTATCGCTGTGTACGTTAAGTAGTGAGAGTGGCTGAATTTTTAATGAATGGCAGATGATGAAGGGACCTCATTAATCCATGAGTGGGCCCCAGTTATGTAATAATAAATGAGCCAATGCTGCTGTATTCATCTTAGGAAATGTCTTCAAGGACGTGTGTTACCAACGGAGAAGTAGTTTACAACGAGAGATGTCATTCACAAGAGATAAATCCATGCCATACATCACTTCTGTCTGCATGGAACCAAGTGATGATGACATTATTATTATGACATGTAGCTGAATGGTGTGAACTGAGCCAGCACATGTGAATACATCTATAGAGGAGTGAAGGATGACAGGCAGCCACGCAGCCCAGTCAAGCAGCTAAACACTCACAACAGCCACAATGCTCACATGTAGAGATGGCAACAATCCATTCAAAAGACTGTTGCCTCCAATGCTCATATATACACACATGGACCAGTGCACTCACTCTCTCTCTCTCTCTCACATACACACACACACACACACACACACACACACACACACACGCATGGACGCACATAACACACGTCCAAGAATGCTCCGAATGAGAATAGACATTTCCTTTTCTACCCCCAGACATAATTTCAGAGAGAGCTGCCATTCAACGACAAACAAGAATTCAACGCCTGCTTTCCCGCTGACAAAACAATAGTGAGAAATGGCCCTAATTATTGTCAGCGGGGAGCCGTTTAAGCACTTCCCGTCACTTTGTCACATTCCGGGGCTTTGTATTTCCCCGTTTACAGACAGCGGCAGACAGGCTTGTTGCAGGAGGGACGCTGTCAGGAAGCTGTACGCTGTCACTGCAATGTGTTGCTGCTAGGAGGAGGTAAGAAACGGAGGCAGTTCCAGAGAGTACTGTGGTTATCCCGGGTGTTGACATGTCTATCTGCCTGCCATCAAGAAGGGCTGCTGCTGCTTTGAGTAAAGCTTGCTGACAAGAGTGGGAGACAAACGGGATGAAGTCCGCGCTCTTTGAACCTTGACCCTGCCAGGTTTCTGACCCTGCCAAGTTGCTCCATCGCTATATTTGCCCCCCTGCGCTTGTGCAGACACAAGTGCCGCCCTGCCCATGTGTCATGTGACATGCGTCATGTGACATCTCATTTCCCGCCAGAGTTGACCTGCGACTGACAGAGCGAGCGTCTGTCTCATGGCTGTCTCACCACTAACGGCTTTAGACCTCATCTGTTTGACTCTGCGTATCCAAGCCAGAGACTTGATGCAACGTTCCTGTGGGATTCTCTTACACTGTGTTAGCCGTCATCAATCTGTGATGTTCACAGCATACTAGTAACACACAGCCGATTCAAAACGCTAACTCACTTGTCGCTGCATTGTATTCTGGTCTATCGAGGTTACTCTAGGGCAGTGGTTCCCAAACTGGGGTACGCATACCCCTAGGGGTACGTGGAGGTACTACAGGGGGTACATGAGAGAAAGGGGAAAATGGAAAAATGCAAGAATAAATAATTAAAATAAACTAAAAGTTCAAATAAATCTGCTCAGGAGGCACTAATTGCAACCGTTTCACTCCATTTCTTGGGTTATCATTCATTCATTGTTATCATATGCTATAGTTTCCTCTTACAGTTTTCTAAGCAAAAGGTTGTAGTCGGCTAAAGTGGGTACTTGGATTGAGAAATCAGGGAAAGCGGGTACTGAAGGCAAAAAGGTTTGGGACCCACTGCTCTAGGGGGAGAACTTGGCGTATCTTTCTGCTCCATGATGGATTTCCCCCCTGTGTCATCGCTGAACCAAATGGTGGGTCAAGAACGAAGCCCACTTGCTCTTTGATTCTGACAGACACCAAAAGCTGACATTTATCACAAGCTGAAAAGTGTTCTGACACTCGGCTCCATTGTAGCTGTGCTGGAAATACCTCGACATCGTCTATGTTTAGATATGATCTGCGGGCATAAGAGAAATACACTGCCAAATAACAAAATAGAACCAGTAATGTAAGCTACAGTACATTGATGTGTTTTTAAGTGTAACTGTAGATCTCTTCTCTTAAAAATGAATTTTGCAAACACAAAGGCAGGCAAACTCAATTCCTCGCAGGTATTTCAACCTCGCATTTCTCTCTAAGACAGTTATACCCATACATAACTCTGATGTCATTCTGCTCTGAGCTAGCATGCCATCAACCACCAGCCAGCAACTCACACAGCAGTCACAGAGGTGTGACATTAGGGCTGGGTATTGGCAAGGACCTCACGATACGATACATGGGTCACGATACGATTGTATCACGATACATTGCGATACAATACATATTGCGATATATTGCAATACTGTACACAATTTACTGAAAAATTTAAAACAGAGCTAAAATACAATACGCTGTGTACCACCCGGGTAGTGTAATAATATGTACATCACTTTATATTGATAACTGTGTTGAGTGTTGAGTGTGTTACTAAGCGCACTGAAATAAAAAGTATTCTTATAGTGTCACTGAACACACGGATGTGCAAAAACATCGATATGGCGATATATCACGATATTTTTCTGAAATATCGATACAGTGTTGCGGAAAAGAGTATTGCGACATATATTGCCGTATCAATTTTATTGCACAGCCCTATGTGACATCATCATCGGACGGCCAAGTGACCTTTGACGCTGCTGCTGGCCCACATTGTAAACGGCACAGAGGAGGAGCGGCCAAACCGCTGGCTTTGATCACAGGTCACCTACACTACTGTTGCATCTCAGCTAAATAAAGAGTGTGTGTGAGTTAAAAACAGCCTCCTGTGAGGGTTAGCACAGCAGCATGGCCTCCGGTCACTGTCCTTTACACTGTGTGGAATCTGCGTTTGGCTCTCGCTCGCGCTTTTGATGAACTTAAGCAGCCTCTCGGTGTCGTCGATGATGTAATTATGCAGTTGCGGTGCTTTTTCATACTGACACTAAGAGCTCACCTCTGCTGCCATCTGAAGATGCTGAACGGGACAGTTTCTGTTCCAAGGTTACAACACAGGCAGATCTCTCAGTGTCCCAGCTCTGTGACACTGCATTAGAATGGCCAGTCTATTTCTACAGGCAGTGCCACCTGTGTCCTAGTTGGTAGCCCTAAATCTGTCCTGTGAAAGAGCCCGTGGTACCTGACACACACAGCCGGCGAGCCTCGAGCCACAGGAGACTGGCACACCCCCCTCCCTCCCTCCCAACCTCATCTCCTCTCCATCCATTTTTCATTCCCCCTCTTCTTTCTCTCCTGTTCATATTATCTATCCTGACAACTGTCTCTTCCCTTCCATCTCTCCATCGACACTCCCTCTGCATACGCCGCTCCCTATAGAGACGCTGCGGCGCGCGTCACCATTCAGAAACCACGCCCCAAAACGGGGGGAAACAGAAACCCCCGCCTCCAATCCTGGCGTTCTCCTATGTCGCGTGCATGGTTGCGTGTTGCACCAAAATATCGTATATACGGAAGATGAACACTCCAACTTACTTCCTTGACAGCTAGATCCACATTTTTCTTCTAGGAGTACAAAAAAACTTTAACTGGCGATTTTTTTTTACATTTGTTGTGTGCGCAGCCCACCACGCAACAGCTTTTAGCTATGTTTAATTCAAGGAAAATGACGCTGGTCTATGGGAGTGAACGGAGCGATTTCCCCCGTGATGGGCGTGACCTATTTCATGCAGTGTCTCTATACGCCCTTCAGCCCCTGCCTCTAGTCTGTGGGTGCATGCTGGGTAGTGTAGTCGCAGAGCCGGGATTGTGCCCTGCTACAGCAGCATGGCGATGTAAGCCGGCAAAACAGCTGTGTGCCTCTTTGTAAACAAGCTTAGGGTCTGACCTCACATCATTAATCCCGGCAGTAGGCTGTCACGTACCACTAACTCTCTCTTTTTTAGGTCCGACGTTCTCTCTTTCTGTGTCACTTTGGTTCCCTCTCTCTCTCTCTCTCTCTCTCTCTCTCTCTCTCTCTCTCTCTCTCTCTCTCTCTCTCTCTCTCTGTTCAAGGGTATCCATCTCACAAGTCAGCATTTTGTGTCAGTCGAGCTTTTTTTGTTTGTCTGTTTTTCCGTCTGTTTTCCTTTGAAAACTTGGAATAACGCGTGGGCGTGATGAGGCAAATAGAGCTCCCCTGGGGAGAGGATGCAGATAACAGATTGGTGCAGTTCTGTTATTAAAAAGATGATGCTGGCATCTCTCCACCTTCCCGTTCCCTCTCCATCCGTCTCTCATGACATCTCTGGCTGCACTTGGTAAACGAGGCCGTTTACCGTCTAATCAGACCAGGGTCAGTGTGTCATTAGTCGTGTTTCCATTACCCTCACAAATGCGCAAAATCTAAATATCGCAATAGAAATTGGGTAATGGAAACACGTAAATTTCGAAAAACCTCCCAAATATCGCAAAACGTTTTTGCGCTCTCATGAGGTGGTTTTTCAGACGTGTCGATATAGCAGTTTATCGCAAAAGTGTAATGGAAACAGTTTTTTCGCATTAGCACGTCATGTGACCCATCTTCTCCTTTGGAAAATGAAAGGAAATTAGGGAGAAAGGGTTTGATAAGTCGTGGCAAAACCTTCGCAGCAAGTGGAAAACTTTGAAGCAACGCTACCTAGCAGAAAGACGACTGTTCTGCAAAAGCGGAGCCGGAAAATAGATCATGTTTAATGGGAGAAATCGATCCATGCCTGTGTGCGCGCATTTGGCACAGCGGCGAGATGATCGGCGGGATGAAAAGCACACCGGTGCGGTGCTGTTGACTGAAGTGATTAATACATTACACACGTTTCAGGTGCAATGTTATAATTATAATACACGATATTCTGCCTATTGCACCATATCAGCCTTTCCCCCCCTCCTCCATCTCTAAAATGGGACAAGTTGTAGGCTACCTTTTTTCCTCTGCCTGTCGCGCTCACTGCATTCACCGCAGCCCGCAACATGTTCTTTTGAATTGATAATCAGGCTCGTTTATATGCGTTGTAACTTCATGTGGTGATCTGCATTGACCATTGGTTGGATTTGAGCATGCAGGGGACGGGATATGGGGCAGATCCGCGTGCGTAATCACTGTGGCAGCTGCTGGTAACGGGAATTGCGAAACTCAACTTCAATGGAAACGCCTACAAGTCGCAAATGTACATTGTCGAAGTTGTAGAAATATCGCAATTATTTTGCGAAAAACTGTAATGGAAACACAGCTAGTGTCAGACAGGTTACAAGACAAACCGGATCACGATAATAATAATAATAATCATAATAATAATCAGACCCGTGTCAGTGTGTCAGTGTGTCAGTGTCAGACAGGTTACAAGACAAAGCGGATCATGATATAGCTTCCCTTCTCTTTTCGACTCTTCCACTCGACCCGAGCAAAAGCTGCAATTAGCTCAAGTGGAACGAGAGAAGCTGAATGAGAAACCTCCGCAGACTCCCTCACCTGCACCGCCCAAAGCCTGCCAGAAGCACAGAGCATCAGAGTGAAATCAGTCATGCACACTGACACACTCCTCCTGTGCCACATCATGATTCCCCTATCAAGTCTGTCCAGAACACAAGCACAGCTCCTCGTTTGCTATAAGTGGCCTGACACTGAATTCATAAGTTAAAAGTGTGACAGATTCACAGGCCAAATATACCTTGTGCTGTATCTCCTTAGCCTCTCTAGCCCTCTCCCGTTTAGACACGCGTAGCAGCCATTACTGCATTTTGGGAGATTTAAAGACTTAGAATGAAAGCCTGACTGAGTCCCTCTAAAGAGAATCTGATGGCTTGGGTGTGGATTCTAATGACTTTGGTGCCGGCTGAGCTGACGCCTTTTCAGAACAAGTGGAGAGATTGATCCATCTGGGAACAGATGGATCAATGAATCAAGCTGTGTGTGTCTATCACGTCTCAGATGGGACGGGTGGAGATTCAAGATCACTGACTAGCTCACACTGATTATCTTTTGCAATCCTTATTTTTAACAGACACATTTTCACACACACACACACACACACACACTTCGCAATCCTTGATTTCCCGCTGCATTGAATTTGCCGGCCAAATCCAGCCAGCTTACCCAAGCAAGTGGGCCCGTTTCCTGGGTAAGAGGAGAGGAGTGAGGTCAAAGCTCCAGCCTCACCCTGGAACAATCCCGTCACGTCCTCACCACTAGGGATGTTAACCGATTAATCGACAATGTAGGCTATGCGGTATTTTATCATTTTTCTTTTCTTTTCTGAAATTATCTAACACCACAAGGGCAAAATGTAACTTTCACTGCTCATACAGAGGAAGAAGAAAGCCAAGCTAACAGACAGAAAGTCCAGTGTGGGAGAATTACACCCAAAAAGACAACAGTGTTCATTGTAAACATCTTAATACAATGTTGAAATATGTCACGTCCACAAGCACAATGACAGCTAATGCAGGACGTTTAGTTGGTTGATCTTGTTGGGTCGGCCTAAAGACAGCTGTAAAACCCTGCATTTTGTATTTTGTACGTCAAAAGCAGTTTTTAATATAATGATTAATCGATTAATTGATCGTTAACCTGACCAATTAATCGATTAAGGAAATTGATAAAAATGTGTATCCCTACTCACCACCACCTGCCACAAATTGCTGAGTTTGGGGTGAGGGCAAGTTTGGGCGAAGCGGAGCCCTTTGGGATAAGATTGAGAGCGAGGGAGAGAAAGAAACAGTGTCAGCTAACAAGCTGTGGCACGCCTCCAGATTCTGCAGAATTCTGCTGCCAGGTTATTGACAAGAACATCACAGGACCACAGTCGATGCACCAGAGCTCCACACATTTCATAAGGGTCAGCAGCACAGGAACATGATTTCCAGGATGTGTGCGCTAACAAAATAAGGACCGCAATGGAAATAAGCTTCTAGCTTTATTGTGTTTTTATCCTTTAGATAATGGTGTGTCTATGGATGTACTGTATATATTTGTTCATTATCAATAAAGATGTCAATCAATAATAAAAAAAACATGCACACACACACACACACACACACACACACACACACACACGACCGCAGGAGAAAGAAACAGACAAAATCACATAAAAAAGGCAAGAAGCAGAGTTGAGAGGAGCAGGTGAAATGAGAGGAACAAGCAAATAGACATTTAATTAAGAGGGCAGGAAACCATTGACATTGGAGTCTGAAAATCATTGGCATTCCTATCAGCAGAAATCCCCCGGGAGAGAGGGAGAGGGCGATAGAGAGAGAAATATAGAGATGAAGGAATAGAAGACAGAGAGCATTGTGCTTCCATGGAGAGGGAGAGATATAGGAGTATGGAGCTTCCATGGAGAGGGAGAGATATAGGAGTATGGAGCTTCCATGGAGAGGGAGAGATATAGGAGTTCCAGTATCTCCAGGTCTTGTTCTCAAGTGAGGAGACGATGGGAGCAGGAGATGGGCCGGAGCAGCGGGAGCGGAACAGTATTGTGTTTGCTTTACTGCACCGTTGTGACCAAAAGAGAGCTGAGCCAGAAGGCAAAGTTCTCGACCTGCCGGTCGATTCTACCCTCACCTATGGTCATGAAGGATGGGTCATGAGCGATCGTAGATACAAGCGGCCAAAATGGGTTTTCTCCCTTACGAGTAAGGTGAGAAGCTCAGTCATCCGTGAGGGACTCGGAGTAGAGCCGCTGCCCCTCCGCATAGAAAGGATCCAGTTGAGGTGGTTCGGGCATCTGGTAAGGATGAACACCTCCCTAGGGAGGTGTTCCAGGTACGTCCAGCTGGGAGGAGACCACGGGGCAGATCGAGGGCTAGGTCGGTGGAGAGATGATATCTCCACGCTGGCCTGGGAACGCCTCGGGATCCTCCAGTCAGAGCTGGATAATGTGGCCAGGGAAAGGGAAGTTTGGGGCCCCCTGCTGGAGCGGCTACCTCCACGACCCGATCCCGGATAAGCAGATGAAGATGGATAATAATAATAATTATAATATAATAATTTCATTCTGAAACTGCAGTGCAAACATTGCTTTTTGTGTGTATTTCAGTAATCCCTTAGTAGCCAGTTTGATTGACTAGAACCCAAACCTTGCTGCCTGTGACTACACATTTTATTTGCTGTGTATCAGTGACTTGTTTTTCCCAGAGAGATTGCGTTCTGGTAATCAAACAGTAATTGGCAACATTACTCATGAATGTTTGTATTCCATCGCAAACTTATTAGGCAGAAAATATGTTCAATAAATTGCTTTTTTGACAGTATCAACAAAGACTGTCATTCTGAAAGAGAGGCAAAGCGTCCAGTTCTCCTTAGACGAGCTGATGCATCTTCATCCGCTGCCGCCGCGAGGCTGGAGCTAGGTTGAAGCTACGCTGAAGCTAGGCTGAAGCCAGGCTGAAGCTAGGCTGAAGCTAGGCTGAAGCCAGGCTGAAGCCAGGCTGAAGCCAGGCTGAAGCCAGGCTGAAGCTAGGCTGAAGCTCGGCTGAAGCTAGGCTGAAGCTCGGCTGAAGCTAGGCTGAAGCTAGGCTGAAGCCAGGCTGAAGCCAGGCTGAAGCTAGGCTGAAGCTCGGCTGAAGCTAGGCTGAAGCTAGGCTGAAGCTCGGCTGAAGCTCGGCTGAAGCTCGGCTGAAGCTCGGCTGAAGCTCAGCTGAAGCTAGGCTGAAGCTAGGCTGAAGCTCGGCTGAAGCCAGGCTGAAGCTAGGCTGAAGCTAGGCTGAAGCCCGGCTGAAGCTCAGCTGAAGCTCAGCTGAAGCTAGGCTGAAGCTAGGCTGAAGCCAGGCTGAAGCCAGGCTGAAACTCGGCTGAAGCCAGGCTGAAGCTAGGCTGAAGCCAGGCTGAAGCCCGGCTGAAGCAATGTAACATGACAGAGATCAATATGGAGGAAGGCAGGCCGAGCACAAGACACTATTGTCCTTGTGTCTGTGGACAATATGTCTGACAACGATGACTTCGACTGTCTGGAGACGTAAGATACTGTACGGCAGTGCCCTCATGATGATCGGTGACAAAATGGCCACTGTGGCTAAGTATAATAATAACCAATAGGAGATGGTGGTGGACTTATGGTTGGCTAGCTGTTACAAATACACCCTCTCTGGGCGACACCTGGACCAACTATTAGATGCTCTATTGACTATTGGAGTTGTGCTATTAGAATGATGGGGCGAGACGAGAGAATAAGAGAGTGGTGCTGCTGCTTTATGGGATATATTATGCAATTTCACAATAAAAGAACAAGCCCAATAGACTTAGTTGCTCTGGCCAAGTGCTACCAGTCCAAAATGATGAATGATGGCCAAATAGGCCAACTAGTAAGTCAATGCGATTTCCTCTGTAAGTGGTGATTTATAACAGCAACATAACAGAGAGGGTATAAAGCTAAAGTACTAAAGAATACCAGAGGCTGAGAGAACTGCAGGTTGGGTGTGAAAGCAGAACTGTCAATAGTTGAAGTGTATGTGGAGCTCAATGTGGGTCATATGAGTCATTTATAGTCACTGTATGCATTCACTGGAGGCACGGACGTTCCCAAAAGAACACCCTCTGAGAAGAATAGAGTCCACCTCGATCTATCATATGGGGATGTGTGATGGCTTCAGCATGAGGAGAGCATACAGTAGGGGATGTGTGGGTTGTGCTGCAGAAGTCAAACGCCCAGAACCAAACAGCAGGAACAGCTGAAGATCTTAGGGCGAGAACAGGCTGAGGAGGGAGGACAGCTTTCATCTGAAAGATCTTAATGCTGTTTCAGAGTGAGTGATTAGCGTCCTCCCACCCTGGCAGACATGCAGAAGGGATGCACACGCACACATACACACACACACACGCGCACACATACACATACACACACACACACACACACACACACACACACACACACACACACGCACACAGTGTCATGTGAAAAAGAGCATGAGAAAGAGGCAGATTGAACACCAGGGGGCGATGGAGAGAGAATAGAGAGAAGGGGTGCTGATCAAAAGAGAAGATCAAGCAGGTAGACTTTCATCGCCGATCATCATCAAAATGGCCGTGACAGGTAACGCTATTATATATCTACCACGTGTCGAGCGGGGGCTGTCACATGGAGATGCACGACTTCCCCCTCCAGTGTACACCTTCCAGCTGTTAATACGGACCGTCATTTATTTCAATAAGGCAGCTGGCACCTCGTGTGGTGGGGAGGACCCATGTTTGGAGGCAAGCAGGCCCAGCTGCTGCAGACCAAATCACAGCCATTGATTTGGCCCTCAGCTGGACAGGACAGTCAGGGTGGTCCCAAGGGGAGACGGACGGCGCAAGGCCTCAGCTGGGCTCCGACGCCCCCACCCTTAACAACCATGCAATTACAAAGAACATGTGGGGTTCCTATATGAAGGAAACCCCCAGGGGGCACGGGAAGAACATGCAAACTCCACACACAGAAAGGCCCTGTTTGACGACCCCACCCGGGCGGCGGGCACTCGAGGACATGCGGACGGGCGCGCGCTCCTTCAGCGCTCTCAGCGTCCCAGGTGGGAATCGAACCCAGGACCTTCTAGCTGTGAGGCGACAGCGCTTACCACTGCGCCACCGTACCCCCCCGGTTTGTCTCATACAGTCAACTTGACTGACAAGCACCTGACGTTTTCAGAAGCTGCGTATTTTGAGGACGCCATTTTGTGGATTTCACTCATGGTTTCATTCTAACAGTCTATTTCAGTCCATTTGCGTGTTGATACAAAGAGAACGTGAGGCCTCCGTCAGCCAGTGATCTAATTACTTGTGACTCCCCTTCAAAGAGCAGGGGGGGAAAAGTCCCCCGATGTTTTACTCTCTGAAATGTCATTGTCGTTATAAATAGACTCCAAAATGAGACGGGGGCAACACTGTCTACCTTTATGATAAGCACAGCCTGATCTTAGGGAATTCATTTTGAAAGGGAAATGTTAACGACTGCGCTGAACAGGGCGAGGTCGCCCTCTGACTTCACACACACTTTCTCAAGTAGGATTCCACTGTGCCCGGATTCTTTTTCATTATCCAGGGGTGATGGTGATAGTCTCTCTCTCTCTCTCTCTCTCTCTCTCTCTCTCTCTCTGTGTCTGTCTCTCTCTCTCTCTCTCTCTCTGTGTCTCTCTCTCTCTCTCTCTCTCTCTCTCTCTCTCTCTCTCTCTCTCTCTCTCTCTCTCTCTCTCTCTCTCTCTCTCTCTCTCTCTCACAGGATACCACATCAAAAGCACTTTCCAACACAACACTTTTCATAATTCAGGAGGCCAGAAAAAGTCCTTGTTTGATACGTCACTGATCTGTCTAGCAGCACGTGTGGAGTGAGTGAGTTTAGCATAAAGCACGTCAGTGCTGCAGACCTGTTTTATCAGCGCTTTCAGTCAGCATTCCTCCGTCCAGTATCTGAGCTGGCCTGGTACAGTAAGAAGGCCAGAGATCATTGTGTCCATTGCATACTAATACATACATATTACATACATACATATTACATACACTAATCCTCTCAATCATCTCTCCACTCCTGTACTCACTGCAGCTACAGTACATCCTCTTAAGAATACGTCCCCGCCATTTAGCCTGAGCTCTCTCTGTGGCCTTAGTGCAGCAAGCAGCACTACATGCCGTTAATACGTCTGTCTCTGCCATTACCAGCCCACCAGTTACATCTTTGTCATACATTTCTCACAAGATGGCCAGCTCATGTTGGGCCTGCTGCGGTTGGGAGAAAAACCTGATGAAATCGTCAATATGAATATAAATGAGTGAAAGCAGACAGACTGTCCCCTGTGCTGTGGCATTGTGTGGTTATGATTTGATGTTTGATATTGATAAACGTGTGGCTGAATTTCTCCAACTTGAGCACCTAGGATTATAGCCCCAAATTGTCGTCTGTCTGCAGCTTTGCCGTATAAGCTCTGATTAAGCCCT
>NC_139629.1:43789910-43824910 GCF_964638095.1 Poromitra crassiceps | reverse complement strand
CTGAAACTCAGAGTGGTATTTCCCCTATTTGCGGCTCCTTTCTTTCTATTGGTTGGCCAAAACCACACGATGTCAACAAATGCATTCTATTGGCTGTCCTGGCTGCGTTCCTACACACTACAAAATAGTACAGGGACAACGAGTAAAACTTAGATGCATTGAGAGTAATCGCCCGGAACACCCGGGAAATCGGACCGTAGGCCCGGACGTGCGTTTGGGCCCCGTCAGCGCTGGAGCTCGACCGCGCCGCTCTGCCAGTGTAGCGGGCAGAGAGGTGCTCGAGGCTGGCATGGTGCCGGCGACCCCCGAGGGTTAGGGGTGAATCTCGGACAGCACAAAAAGACTTTCAATACAGAGTGACCTGCCGAACCCAGACAGCAGGTGTGCCATGCAGGCATGAAGCCAGACAGCAGGGGTGCCATGCAGACATGAAACAGCAGTGGTCAGAAGACTGGCAGGGAATGTTCCAGCTTCCTACAGAGCAGGAAAAAACACCTGCAACCAGAAGATTGTTCAAAAGGTTGCTAAGCAACTTCTCACGTGTCTCCACACACTGTCTGTTTGTATCCATATACCGAACCCAAACAAGACAAAAGCAAAGCCCTTATATGTCAAAAGTTAAGTGAAGAAAACCGAAAGAAACTTGACGTCTCTCGACTTTCAAGTCCATATTCCTTTTGAGGCATTATTCTTTTAAGTAGATATTCTTTTGACAAAGTTTTTTTGCGTGTGCATTTTGACACAGCAGTATTCAACAACAACAAGTCTGCCCTAGAAATGTCAAGGTGACAAAAATGAGACAGCAGGATCACAGTTTAATTTTTCGCTTGGTAACTTCCTGAAGCCCGGAGCGACACCGAGAAGCTAAATTGATTTTAGAGCAACAAAGTGGGGCCAGAAGAAAGTGACATTGCAAAGCACTGAGGCCAAAGTGGATTTTAAGTACCACATATTCGATTTGCAACCGAAACTGCACAGAGCTCTGCCTATTCATTTTGGCTTTCCTTAGATGAGGGAGAGGCTAATGTGTTTGACACTATACAGGGCTGTGTAGCCGATACACTTTGTCTTCAATTCAACCCCTGTCAGAAGAGCGCATCTCCTTACAGGTCCTTTCAATTATAAGGCAGAGTGAATCTACACTTTCAAGAAAAACTGGTCACAAATTCCAGATGAGCGCTCGTACTTTAAAGCGTGGATTTGAAGTTCTCCAGACCGTCCCTACTTTCCTGTCCTGAATCAATCAACACAATTCAAGATCAGACTTGGCATCAAGCAGCAACGCAGCCAATTAGGCTACGGCCATTAAACAATAGCTCCTCTATTGGCCCGTCCATTAAACAATAGCTCCCCTATTGGCCCGTCATCTGGACAATACACTGGAGGATTCATGTGACCATTCAATGTCGTCTCTCCTAATGACCGCAGCGCTTTCATTGGTTTAGAACTGACTGTATCAACATCAGGCCATCTGGCCTCTTCATGTCTGTACAACAGCATAATACCTCTGCTTTGACTAAGACATGACATGGAAAACATCTACCATCATCGTACCAGTCCCACAGAAACTCCGCCCCTCAGAACGCAATCACTTTCAGTCCGTTGCACTCACCTCAACAACAATGAAATGCCTGGGAAAAATTGGTTCTCCACTCCATCCTCCACTCCAGCTGTCAGAAGACATCTGGACTCCTACCAGTTTGCCTACTGAACCAAGAGAGGCACTGAGGGTGCCTCCTTCACCGCCCTCCTCCAAGCACCTGGAAGCACCATGCAACTGCATCCGGATCCTGTTTTCATCAAGTTCTTCAGTTCTGCTTTCAATGCCATCCAGCACTTCAACATCTCTCCACTCCTCATCCACTGGGTTCACAGCTTCCTCACCAACAGACCACAAGCTGTCAGAGTGGGTACAGTAAGATCTTCTACCATCGTCAATTCATCACCAACACTGGAGCCCCTCTAAGCTGTGTGCTGAGCTCCTTCACACACACTCTCTAGACTACAGCAACAACCAGCCCCTCAGCACATACTTCAAACACTCTGATGACACAGCCACACTCCTCAATGACAAGAAGTCAGTTCATATCCCACTTCAAACAATGGTGCACAGAGAACTATCTTCAGTTACATGTTACCAAGACAACATAAATGGCCATGACAAACCCCAGTTCACACCATACAGTCCATAACCCCACATCATGGGCGGAGTTAATGGGGGGGGCAGGGGGGCCCCCCCAGTAGTAAAAAATACTAGTAGTAAAAAATATATATATAAATATATAATGTAAATATTCCTCTAAATCTGGCTTCAAACGGGCAAAATTTCAAATGTAAAACGGCCAATTTTTTTGACTCCTGCACAAGTGGCCCCCCCAAAGCTAAAAGTCAAACTCCGCCTATGCCCCACATGCATCGATATTTAAACTATTGAAATGGTTTTAACCCCTTCAAATATCTCAGACTCACTCTGGACCATAAACTCAGTTTCCACCGACATGGATAAATGCAGCCAGCAAAGACCTTCTGCCATACAACAACTGAGAGCACTTTCTGTCACACCCACTCTCCTTACTCCTCGCATCAGATGCCAGCTACAGGTATCTGACCTGGGTACAGGTCTCTGACCTGGGTACAGGTCTCTGACCTGGGTACAGTATCTGACCTGGGTACAGGTCTCTGACCTGGGTACAGGTCTCTGACCTAGGTACAGTATCTGACCTGGGTACAGGTCTCTGACCTGGGTACAGGTCTCTGACCTGGGTACAGTATCTGACCTGGGTACAGGTCTCTGACCTGGGTACAGGTCTCTGACCTGGGTACAGGTCTCTGACCTGGGTACAGTATCTGACTTGGGTACAGGTCTCTGACCTGGGTACAGGTCTCTGACCTGGGTACAGGTCTCTGACCTGGGTACAGTATCTGACCTGGGTACAGGTCTCTGACCTGGGTACAGGTCTCTGACCTGGGTGGGTACAGGTCTCTGACCTGGGTACAGTATCTGACCTGGGTACAGGTCTCTGACCTGGGTACAGGTCTCTGACCTGGGTACAGTATCTGACCTGGGTACAGGTCTCTGACCTGGGTACAGGTCTCTGACCTGGGTACAGTATCTGACCTGGGTACAGGTCTCTGACCTGGGTACAGGTCTCTGATCTGGGTGGGTACAGGTCTCTGACCTGGGTACAGTATCTGACCTGGGTGGGTACAGGTCTCTGACCTGGGTACAGGTATCTGACCTGGGTACATGTATCTGACCTGGGTACAGGTCTCTGACCTGGGTACAGGTCTCTGACCTGGGTGGGTACAGGTATCTGACCTGGGTACAGGTCTCTGACCTGGGTGGGTACAGGTATCTGACCTGGGTACAGGTATCTGACCTGGGTACAGGTCTCTGACCTGGGTACAGGTCTCTGACCTGGGTGGGTACAGGTCTCTGACCTGGGTACAGTATCTGACCTGGGTACAGGTCTCTGACCTGGGTACAGGTCTCTGACCTGGGTACAGTATCTGACCTGGGTACAGGTCTCTGACCTGGGTACAGGTCTCTGACCTGGGTACAGGTCTCTGACCTGGGTACAGTATCTGACCTGGGTACAGGTCTCTGACCTGGGTACAGGTCTCTGATCTGGGTGGGTACAGGTCTCTGACCTGGGTACAGTATCTGACCTGGGTGGGTACAGGTCTCTGACCTGGGTACAGGTATCTGACCTGGGTACATGTATCTGACCTGGGTACAGGTCTCTGACCTGGGTACAGGTCTCTGACCTGGGTGGGTACAGGTATCTGACCTGGGTACAGGTCTCTGACCTGGGTGGGTACAGGTATCTGACCTGGGTACAGGTATCTGACCTGGGTACAGGTCTCTGACCTGGGTACAGGTCTCTGAATAAACGGCCATGCTGAATGAATGTTATGTGTGTTACAGTATGTGTAGATATATGTATTTATGTGAAGCCTGTAAAGCTGAGAAAACAAATATCCCTTTGAGGGACAATGAAGGATTGTATTGATTCCCTTTCCCTCAACTGCTGCTCTGCTAATCATACAGCAGCCCCCTGAGTCCACACTCGTGTTTTTCTTCATCATTGACTTGTAAGGACATTTTACGGCATTTTTCTTTAAAAACTAAATATGTCAACATGGTGAGATCATTTTACTTCTTTCAACGGAATTTGCCTTATATCACGCTTTGTAAAAACTTCCAATTGCGATATTTGTCACAAGTTCTATTGCACTGAAAGATGAAATTCTCTCATCCCATTGGCAGAATCTTTAGATAAAAATGTATAATTATTATGACTGACACAATCGATTGCAACGAGTACTGGTAGTTGATTTGCTACTACCTGTATATACAGAGTACAGTATATCAAAAACGAGGGATTTCCCAGGAATCTCCATCATTTCTTCCTTTCCAGTGGATAGTTAACTGGTTTAACCCATCGTATCGAGGCAGATAAAAGAGACATGTTGGCAGCTGTGTGTGTCTGTGTGTGTGTGTGTGTGTGTGTGTGTGTGTGTGTGTGTGTGTGTGTGTGTGTGTGTGTGTGTGTGTGTGTGTGTGTGTGTGTGTGTGTGTGTGTGCGCACGTGCACGTGCACGTGTGTATGTGGCCATTACCTCCGCTGGTCCCCATTCTCCCAGGTTCTGGGGTGATGCATATCCAATGTGGCAGCCGGTCACCAGCGCTGCGCCGGGACGAGTAGTCAGTCATCCCTCTCTCTCTCTCTCTCTTGCTCTCTCTCTACCTCCTGCCTGTGCTGTTAGTCAGTCATCCCCGCTTCCCTCTCTCTCTCTCTCTCTCCTCTGCTCTCTACCTCCTGTCTGTGCTGTTAGTCAGTCATATCTATCTCTCTCTCTCTCTCTCTCTCTCTCTCTCTCTCTCTCTCTCTCTCTCTCTCTCTCTCTCTCTCTCTCTCTCTCTCTCTCTCTCTCTCTCTCTCTCTCTCTCTCTCTCTCTCTCTCTCCTGCCTGTGCTGTTTGCTCAGCTGTTCCCCTCTCTGACCGCATTTATCCCAGATGAGCGGCGCAGCTTACCCTGTTAATCTGTGTGTGTGCGTGTGCGTGCGTGCGTGTGTGTGTGTGTGTCCATTCTCGGTCTCCTCTCTTCGGTCCCCTTATGACCATTTGAAGACACACCCTGATCAACGGGGGACACACAAGTCATCAACACTCAGACATTGTGCTGTAAATGAAAGTCCAAGTGACTCCGAGTCCATTTCAGCTTTCATATCAGTCTATAGAGATGTAATGGGACGTCATACAGTGGTGAAAGAGGGTGTGTGTGTGTGTGTGTGTGTGTGTGTGTGTGTGTGTGTGTGTGTGTGTGTGTGTGTGTGTGTGTGTGTTTGCGTGTGTGTGTGCATATAGTAGTGGGCGAGACCTGGGGGAGACGTGGACCCACCCCCTCATCTCTCATAGGGCTAACAGCTTGCTAATGGTTGCTGGTGGTGATGGGGTGGGGCTTAATGGCACATGCCCCGCCCTCACACACACACACACACACACACACACCTCCCTGCCTGCCTGGTGTCCATTATCAATCTGAAGCAGGTCACACACAAGTCCCCCACACCCAGTCCCCTGCTGTCTGGACACCTGCCAGCTCAGGGAACCATAGAGATGGACATGCATGCTGCTCGCTGGTCCAGCTTATGAGAGCTGCATCATCCAGCCTTCCCCATCATTACGCTGAAACCATCACATGAGCCAGGATCCCTTTTCTTCATGTGAAGAAAACATTTTCTTCACACACAAAACCGACACAGACACAGACACAGACACAGACACAGACACACACACACACACACACACACACACACACACACACACACACACACACACACACACACACACACAGACACACAGACACACACACACACACACACAAAACAAAGGGCTTGTCAAACATCTCCTCCAGAGGAAAAGATGAAAAATGAAAATCTCAAAACAGACAAGAAAGAGAGATCTCATCCATAATGCCCTATACTGAATAGTGTCATTATACAACTTAGACAAGTCTGAACTCCTGATTAAACATCATTAGATCTTGGAAAGAGGAATTGCTTCTAGTAAAGGTCAACTGGATGAAATTGAAAATGGAACAGAAATGTAATTTATACTTTCTCGAACCATGTAAATTGGGCTCTGGGTTTCGATGTATAGACTTTTTTATCGTTATATTTCTATGTGTATATATATTATGTTACGTGTATATGCAACACAGTCTCACAGAAAATTGTAAAATAGCAACGTTTTGGACCAACGTTGCTATGTTGCAATTTCGGCTTGAAAATTGTAAAATGGTAACGTTCTGAGATATTAGGGTTAGGGGAGGGGGAGGGGTTAGAAACAGAAAATCTCTGTAAACCACACCCACCCCTGTGGAAACGTACGTTACCATTTTACAATTTCGGAGCCAAAATTGTGTTTTCAAGGGGGACTTTATTGCTTGGTTCATCAGGCAAGTGCTAGCTGCAAGTGGTTGAGGATGCAGATGCTTTAGAAGTGTGAATGTACTGAAGATGACATCCATGTCAGGCATGGCAGGTTGGAGGTGCAGGTTGGAGGTGCAGGTTGGAGGTGCAGGTTGTATCTTGTATCTGGAGAATCTTGTTTTGCATGTATACATTTTAAATGCAGCGAAGCAGACAAATGTTGCGACGCTGAAGGTTCGTCTTGGTGGTCTTCTCCGGAGCTAGAGCACATATCTGAGAATAGCAGAGGGTGTTTGAATACAAGAAGACGGTATGAAAAAGAACAGCAGTTTGTGGCAGTAAAGTTCCAGGAAGTCAAGGAGCGCCACAAAGAGGCGGACTCGATTAACACGCAGCCACTTGGTAAAGTTACGATCCACTCACGAGTAAGTAAACGGGCACATTAATCATAGTTGACGATCATTCATGATATTGACACTGGCGTCGCTGTTCATTTTGGGCGTGACACTGAGGTTTGGTGTCTGGCTTGGTCTGCAGAGCACTCCATCTTCTGCAGTAACCCACCTGCTAATGATGCTGCATTGAGATGCAATGGCCAGCTCTCACTTTTAATTGTGAGCGATGGAGGGCCCAGATGCATTATGGGTCGCCGTTCATCAAGTTAACTTTGCACATTAAGAAATGAATGAGTTTCCAGGAGATTCGATCAGCGCGCTAATTAGGAGGAGAGGGAGGAGGGGGCTTGGTGGGGTGGGGTGGGGGGAGCTGTGGGGATTCCTGGTGTGTCTCTGAGAAAATTAACCCTATCTCCCAACTCAGGTGTCCGAACATTTTATACACCAACTAATCGATTAATTGGGAAAATAATCGACCGATGAATCGATAATGAAAAGCATTATTAGTTACCAGAATGTTTGTCACTTTTCTTTCTTTGCGCCCTCTCCCTGCATCTGCTACATCTTCCTCTTTTCCAATTTCCGTCCGCGTCGTCTCCGCTCGGCTCTGCTCTGCTCTCCCCCCCTTTGCTGCACTGCAGATTTGCAGTAAACCCAGAAAATCCTCTTCATCACACGGTGCAAATAGCATCTGTACGGGGTTAGCCCTCAGCCCCAATCAACACTGAGATATGCCTGGAGCATCTGGGACAGGGTGTAGGACACTCCGCTGAGCGGAGAAATACCATTTATACACACACAGCACAGGGCGGAATGTCAAGTACCAGACGCTGTTGCAAACCTGTGTAGGGTCACACACACACACGCACATGCACACGCACACACACACACACACACACACACACACACACACACACACAGCAAAAACACTGTAGTTGCACAGCTTGTGAACAGGTGGAGCCGGAATTTGGACAAGTCTGAATCACATGATATTGAAGGTGAAATACACAAGGAGGAGATGTAGCAGAAATACACTGCTTGCAAGTTGCAGCTAAACTATAATGAGCACAGTGGTGGTTGTACCTCAGTACATGTAAGTCACATAGTTCCACAATAGCTCCAAAAAGGCCCCAGATTTTACAATTTGCCGTCAGTAAAGAGAGAAGGGCTCGGGGCGTTCTGGTGGCTCACCTGGTAGGAACGCGTACCACAAAGGCTTAGCCCTTCGCGTGGCCGACCCGGGTTCGAATCCGACCCGTGGTCCCTTGTAGGGCTGTCACTTTTTATTCGAAATTCGAATTTAACATCGAATGTGGGGGAGGAGGGCATGTTCGAATGTATAATTGACCTGTTTGATTTTTTTTTATTTTTTTTTTATTAACCAAAATTAACCAACTGCTGCTTGCTGGTAATGTTAATCCCATGTCAGAAAAAGTCTCCAGATTTGTCGCGTTAGTCTCTTCTGAGAAAGATTGTCTCCAGGGTCTGAAAAGTTGTCTCGAGTTGGATGCAGCCAAGTTTGTGAGGCAGTGTTGTGGCTGTGAGCGTCCAAGCTAACACAGCAGCGGAGAGGAGCTGACTGACTGGACCATGAGGACAGCTGAGGATTTTTTTTTATATTCTTTTAATATTTTACATTATATTATATATATTTATACGATGTAACCGGCAGGCGCGGACTGCATAATCGGGCACGTCGGGCCGATGCCCGGTGGCCTGGCCTGCAAAAAAAAAAAAAAAAAAATAATAATAATAATAATAATAATAATAATAATAATAATTACGGTAACCAAAAAACTTCGAATATATTCGAACATCTTGCGAGCAATTAAAGTTCGTTCGAACTTTATTTTGGGAAAAAGTGACAGCCCTAGTGCCTTGCAGCATGTCATCCCCCCTCTCTCTCCCGCACCCTTCCTGTCTGCCCACTGTCCACTGTCCACTGCCCACCAATCAAATCAAGGCAAAATGCCCAAAAAATAATTGAGAAAAAAAAGGTAAAGAGGAGAAGGGCTTGACAACGGTTGCGTGCGTGTGGACATGTGGCTTTCAATGTAATTAGTGGAGCGATAACGACTTCTTACTGTACTGTAAGTGAAAGAGAATGACTCAACGAGCTCAAAGGCATCAATAAGCCACACAGCAGCTTTGTTCCTTCGTCTTCATAATTAAATTGAACAATAAATGGAGGCTGCCTGGGGGGGGAGTACGTAGCAGAGCGAGGAGAAGGAGAAGGCTGCAGGAGGACAAAACGGGCATTTAACAGCACAACACTTTGAGAAGGAAACATCGTGCGGAGTGGAAAAACGAACAATCAAATTTAAATAAAATCAAAGCAACATCCAATAAAGGGAACACACAACCAAGTTCACATTAAATATGAAATAGAGGTGGCGGAGGGAATTACGTAGAGCTACAGTGTATTTATCAAAAGAGGTTTAGAAAGTTCACTCTGAAACGAGGCACAAAAAAGCAAGGGTAGAGGGACAGAGGTTTGCAGTGAGAGAGACAGAGTGAGGTAGGTGGTGGTGGTAAAGGAGCAGAGGTTTGCAGTGAGAGAGACAGAGTGAGGTAGGTGGTGGTGGGAGAGGGACAGAGGTTTGCAGTGAGAGAGACAGAGTGAGGTAGGTGGTGGTGGGAGAGGGACAGAGGTTTGCAGTGAGAGAGACAGAGTGAGGTAGGTGGTGGTGGGAGAGCGACAGAGGTTTGCAGTGAGAGAGACAGAGTGAGGTAGGTGGTGGTGGGAGAGGGACAGAGGTTTGCAGTGAGAGAGACAGAGTGAGTTAGGTGGTGGTGGTAGAGGGACAGAGGTTTGCAGTGAGAGAGACAGAGTGAGGTAGGTGGTGGTGGTAGAGGGACAGAGGTTTGCAGTGAGAGAGACAGAGTGAGGTAGGTGGTGGTGGGAGAGGGACAGAGGTTTGCAGTGAGAGAGACAGAGTGAGGTAGGTGGTGGTGGTAAAGGAGCAGAGGTTTGCAGTGAGAGAGACAGAGTGAGGTAGGTGGTGGTGGGAGAGGGACAGAGGTTTGCAGTGAGAGAGACAGAGTGAGGTAGGTGGTGGTGGGAGAGGGACAGAGGTTTGCAGTGAGAGAGACAGAGTGAGGTAGGTGGTGGTGGGAGAGCGACAGAGGTTTGCAGTGAGAGAGACAGAGTGAGGTAGGTGGTGGTGGGAGAGGGACAGAGGTTTGCAGTGAGAGAGACAGAGTGAGTTAGGTGGTGGTGGTAGAGGGACAGAGGTTTGCAGTGAGAGAGACAGAGTGAGGTAGGTGGTGGTGGTAGAGGGACAGAGGTTTGCAGTGAGAGAGACAGAGTGAGGTAGGTGGTGGTGGTAGAGGGACAGAGGTTTGCAGTGAGAGAGACAGAGTGAGGTAGGTGGTGGTGGTGGAGGGACAGAGGTTTGCAGTGAGAGAGACAGAGTGAGGTAGGTGGTGGTGGTGGTGGTGGTAGAGGGACAGAGGTTTGCAGTGAGAGAGACAGAGTGAGGTAGGTGGTGGTGGTGGTAGAGGAACAGAGGTTTGCAGTGAGAGAGACAGAGTGAGTTAGGTGGTGGTGGTAGAGGGACAGAGGTTTGCAGTGAGAGAGACAGAGTGAGTTAGGTGGTGGTGGTAGAAGGACAGAGGTTTGCAGTGAGAGAGACAGAGTGAGGTAGGTGGTGGTGGTAGAGGAGCAGAGGTTTGCAGTTGAGAGAGACAGAGTGAGGTAGGTCACTCCAGGGGTGGTCACTAATGAAACGGTCTGAAAGCCGGGGGGGGGTGGAGGAGAAAACAAACACAACCAACCAGGACGTCCTCAAAGAGCCATTGTGGTTGCAGATGCTGAACCAGAGCCCTAAAAAGCATTGACCTTGACATTGTTGACTCTGGCCGGGGCCCTTCAAAGACAGCAGGCGGAGGCGGGGCCGGCAGCTTCACCTCCGTCTCCATGGAGACGGTGGACTTTTGCCTGGGAACTTTCCACACTCATTACCAGACGAGCTGCTGTGGGCTCGCAGCTCGCCGCCTCGCGCTCTGTTTGCCTCCATGGATGCACACACACACGCAGGAGAGAGAGGGCGAGAGACAAAGAGCAAGAAAGGAGGTAGAAGGAGGGAGGAAAATATTGACCGAATGAAATGGAATTTAACTGCAAGTCAGAGAAGGACAGGAGGGGGGGGAGGACAGAATGACTAAGAGAGAGAGAGAGAGAGAGAGGGGGGGAGGGGGGGGTGAAATGAGAATGTATGCGATGAGAAAGGTTAACCGACAAAGAGGATGGAGAGGGCGAATGACTCTTAAATGTTTCTTAAATGTCATCCATCCGCATAGCTTCAGTTCAGAATGGCGGGCGCAGGGCTAATGGTGTGTTTGGAGAAGAAGGCAGCGTCAGAAGGGACAGTGGCCTGGCCAAAATACAAGGGTCACATTTCCAAGGCTCTTTAATGATGCTATTTGGATACTGGACATATTGCTAAGATAAGATGTCTGAAAGCCCTTTAATAAACCACATGACGGCAGAAGATGCAAGCGGCCTTTTGCACTTTGACACATCGAGCTAATGACCTTTCAATTTCACCACTTGTCACTCATCTCTTTCTTAAAATGTTCTCTGCAAAAGAAAAGACATTGAGAGGCAGGCTCTCTCTGTCTCTCTGTCTCTCTCTCTCTCTCTCTCACTATGAAGATGTGCTGTGCATCACATTAGATGAGTGGCGGAGGAACGAGAGGCCTTGAGAGACAGAAGAAAGATGGCGGTCGGAGGACAGGCGGCGAGCGGCCATGGGCACCGT
Organism: Poromitra crassiceps; assembly: GCF_964638095.1. NCBI lineage: Eukaryota > Metazoa > Chordata > Actinopteri > Beryciformes > Melamphaidae > Poromitra > Poromitra crassiceps. Next base: position 43,813,312 of record NC_139629.1, on the reverse strand, counting down.
CCAGACACCTGGAGCGAGGCAGAGTACTGCAGCAGAACATAGAAGAATCACATCATGAGCGTCTCTCTCTCTCTCTCTCTCCTCTCTCCTCTAACGACCTTCCAAAGCCTAGAACAAATCAACTCAAAAATGCAGTCATTTATAGAGCAACCAGTCTTTGGAATTCATTACCCACTCATATGAAACACATCAAAGGTAAATATCCATTTAAAAGATCTCTGAAACAGAAGCTATTGCATGAATTTACACAACAGGAATGATCAGCCATGCTTGTTGTGCCTCAATTCAATAATCTGAATTGATAACCTCCTTTAATGTAATGTGTATTACTATTTTTTAAAACTTTTATGATGCTTGTATGTGTATTGTAAATGTCATGTTTTTATGTATTTGTATTTGTATGTAAATGTATTGTAATGTATATTTTATGTGGACCCCAGGAAGACTAGCAACCACTGTTGTGGAAGCTAATGGGGATCCGAATAAATGAAATGAAAATGAAATAATCACAGTCAGAATAGCACAACTAAAGCAAAGATGGAGGGAGGAGGAGGAGGAGATAGAGCGAAAGAAAAGTAAGTACGCGGCGAGCTTGAGGGGTTTTTATCATCGTCCCCTTCCCTCATCAAAACCAACACGTCTTAGCGGCGTTATCAGCGTTCCTAAATACTTCCCATCATTAGCCAGCTAGCTAGTGCGGCTGTAGCTATCATCCTCCTGTGCACCTTTCTATCTGCAATCCAGGCAGACGGTTCCATTTAACGTGTCCGTCCTCACGGGGCAGCGCATTCCTCTCCGCCCCTATGGAATTAAATAAGGGCCAAATATATTTTGAGCTTGAGAAACATTGTTTGTAAACTTTGAACTTGAACTTTGAACTTGTATGTCTGTAAATAAAACTTGTACCTGTAAAAATATCTTGTCCATCTGAGAGAAAGTTTTGTGCATCTGCAACCCATTTTTGTATCGGCAACCCATTTTTGTATCTGTAGACATATCTTGTGCATCTGGGAATAAGTTTTGTACACACGGATAGAATTTGTGCGTCTTCAAAAATATTTTTTACAAGTACAAAAATTTCCTACGTTCGTGTGCGACCTTGAATGCAGCACTTGCAAATTTCCTACGTTCGTGTGCGACCCTGAAAGCACCACGGACAAATTCATATTGCGAGCTTGGATGTCTGTTTACAAGTACAGATTTTCTTTACGAGTACGAATTCTGCCACCCAACCATGTCAACTTGGGGCCATAAATCTGAGCGGACTGGCCAATCAGGTTAGACCCAGTCCCCTCCCACTGAATATCGGATCGTATCGAATAAAACAATTGACAATTGACCAGAAACTCAACCAGAAACTTCTTCCGCCTTAAACAAACAGACAAACGACAAACAGAGCTTTGGTAGTTTGGAAGGAATACGAGCTTCAGGTAAGTGGCCACTTGAAGTAAATCGACATAAAGTAGAAGTTTTGTTGGTTTTATGAGACATTTAACTGCACGACCAGGGAGCCATTTCATAGCATGTTACTACACAGGCTTTCCCAGTGAGCTAACTGACGCTAGCTAGGTTAGCTAATGTTAGCTAGCTGCTTCATTCAATTTCCCAAAATAAACTAAATCACTATTTAACCCGCTAGCGTAAGGGGTAATTTGACTCTAACGTTACAGCTCACGTAAGCTATAAAGACTGTGTCCAGTCTTAGTACAGTTAATTTAGTAGCTGGCTAACGTATCCTGGCTAGCTGGGGACTGCCCCCTAGTCCGATACCTCACGAGTCCGACACCTCATGGTTTTGGCTAGTATGTCAATGAATCATTACATTTTATTATTTAACGCTATATAGCGTTACTGTAGGTCTGCTGTTGTACTGGGTCAGGCGATTGGCTGGTATTAGTAGCGTTATGAGTGAGGTACTTCACACAGCCTCACAAACTAGTGTCACGAACTAACGTTAAATCTGCAAGTACAAAGGGCACGTTTGTATAATAGTAATAGTAATAATAGAATAACAGTCATTATATTGAACGTGACATGACGGCCTATGTGACGTTATTGTAAGACCCTGGAGCATTAGCTATCGGATAGCTATGAACGTTACTACTCCAAACAATCAATCAATCAAATGTATATGAATATGGCGTTACTGTAGGGCTACTGTTGTACGGGTCAGCCGAGTAACGTTAAAGCAATGAATACATATTCATGCCTTAAAATCGTGAAATAGTCTAAATTAACGTTAGCGTCCTTGGGCTAGCCAAACTCAATTCAAATGCATGCCGTTTTGCTGCGGTTCAAAAGTGACAATAACAGGCGTTTCAGGTTATAATAGTAATTTTATTCCCTCAGAGTAACTGCTCAGTGTATTCAATGCATGTCGAATTGAAGAGTGGCGCCATGTAATCCACTTTATTATGCTTAAAAATTGCGATACATAACCCAACTAAGGTCAGCGTCACTGATTTGCATTAGCTGCATATTTCCTGTGTAAACGTTATCATCAGAGTATAATATAATGATGGCATGCTGATACCTGTTACAGTAAAGTCTGTCACGTGACATGTTTATAGCTGTGCTGTGTCTGTATAGTTCTGTATAGCTCTAATGTAGTCATGTGTACAGCACTGCAGATTGTAGCTTGCTATCTAACCTAGAGCAGAGGTTTTCAGAGTCCAATGGCCACAGGCAGGAATGATTTCCTGTGCCTCTCCTTGCATCTAGGTGGGATCAGCCTCTCACTGAACGTACTCCTGTGTTTGACTAGCACGCCGTGGAATGGGTGCGAGTCATTGCTCATGATGGAGCGTAGCCTGGACAAAGTCATCTTCTCCGACACCGCAGTCAGAGAGCCCAGATCCAGCCCCACAATGTCCCTGACACAGAGAACCGTGGAAACCCCGTTCTTAAAGGTGAGTGTTGTTGTGACTTGCCTTGTTATTTGCAGCTGGTCTGTCCTCCATCAAGTTGTCAGTGGTTAATGGTGTGTACACTGGCCTGGCCTGGGTACCATGATGGGAGGCCAGCTTGGTGAGTAGCCTAGGCCTACAATATTTGACAATTTTTTGTTTCTCATCTGATTTCTATTTTATTCTTCTTTTTAATGTTTTGTGTTTCTTTGTATTCCCTCATACATAGCTTACATTTCCTCATATTGTTATTTTTCCTCCCTGTAAATCACAACCTTTCTTTTGGATGAATATCATGTAGATAAATATGGGGTAGGGTCGATAGTATAGATACAGTCTAGTATAGATACGAGACTAGATGGTGGGGGAAAACCATTTTAGCCCCATGGCCCATGGCTGTATTTTAATGGTGTTGTTTCTGTTGCCATGGCAGCAGTCTGTCCACTAATGGGAATGTAATGGCTTAAGTGTTATAAGAAGGCAGTATGTTGCCAATACAACATTGAGATTCCAAAGAGCTATAAAACAAGCCGGTGGTGTAGGATTGCATGGAGGCTGTTCCTTCTGATATCTAGTCTATCACAGTTAATGCGATATCTCCATCCTCAGACCTTTCCTTCTATTCCTCTGTCTCCAGGTCGCGGCAGCCGCGGAGTTCCTGAAGCAGTTGAAGCCGTACGTGGAGGAGGGCATCATCCGAGCCTTCCACTGCGCCACCGTGACGTGTTCAATGCTCACGCAATCCATTAGTTAGAAAAAATATCAAACAAAATTATTACTACTTTGTCTCTTGAAGTGTTAATATCAACAATTTAATTTTTCATTATGTAAGGATGGATTCTTTTGAATGAGTTTCAGACAGTAGCATTCTTTCTACAAAATTATGACTGACCCATAGAATTGGTCAACTAATACTCATACTATAACTAATAACAATAACTAGCATAGCAATAAGATTTTGACAGGGTTGCAATTATTGAACTGTTTTGGTCAATTCAGTAGGAATCAGCTGACCTAGGAGTTCCTGGTTGAAAATTACACCCAGCCGAGGGAGTACACAGGTGAGTGATCAGGGACAGGGAGAGACAATTTTATTGAAGCAGGCACAAGTATATAAGACAATAAACATTTTAAATTTAAAGCATAGGCCTACAATGTTTTAGTTGAACTATGAAGCTTTTGCACACACACAAAAAGTTTTTATTTTTATTTTCCTGAACACTTTTCGTGGACCCCCTGGCAAAGTGCCACGGACCCCCATTTGAGTCTGGTCTAACTGTCTCTCTCTCTGCCACGCCGACATTGTCCATCTAGTGCAGGATTGTCCAAACTTTTTTGAATTGGGGGTGAGGCGGCCGTGCAGGTGCTTCTCACCTCATATGGGTGTTATTAAAAAATATAAATAAAAATCACATACAATTGTACTTTGTTTGCCATCTGAAAACAGTAGTTCTGCATGTGCTGTTCCTACCTGGTGTTTCTACAAACTGTATGATAGTGCTGTCATTGTTAGGTGAAGGAAACAAATGCAAATTGAACTTGCTTGATTAACCAATAAAAAAATCTGTCCACGGGCCACAATTGGCCCCAGGGCCGGACTTTGGACATGCCTGGTCCTGAATAAATGCATCAGGGATAGGTTCTAGTCTTGTTTTGCATGGAAGAAGGTAGTAAGAGCAAACTGTTAAATCATTTTCTCATGTGTTACAGCCATCCTCAACCAGATACAACCCTGTCTGGCACTGGCCAGGAGTCACATCTGACAGCAGAAGACACAGAGGACAGCAGGACAGAAACAACAAGCCACTCTACCAGAGTCGGTAATAAGGCAATACAAGTACACAGGCAATATTATGTTGAAGCTCTTGTTTTGTTACACATTTTTCCTGTCCTTGGAAAATAATAATTCAGCTGAAATTAATATTGATATGAAACAAACTTTTTTTTTTTACTTGACAGCATTAATGAATACTAAAATTATATCTAATCATGATGATCTACCCGCAAATTATTCTTCAGCTACATTACTTGATCTTGGCCTGTGTTCACAGGGTACCTACACAGGTGTGGAAAGTCTGGAAACGCATTAAAAATGAATCTAATAATTTACAGGTCTTGAATATTTTGGGAATTTAAATGTTATAATGTTGTATAACAATGTTGTATTACATAATGTTATGTTGTGGAGCAGGGTAGGAAAAATACACTTTTAAGGGCTTTTTTTTGCCCTTGTGAGATATGTTTGGGGCATTGTGGATCATTTCCACAGCATGCATGGCCAATATTCAATAGGTAGTGACTCCCATCACTAAGCTTTCTGTTTAGTAATATGCTGTGGGTTCAAAACAAACTGTTTATATTTAATTTCTGCCCTTATAGATCCTTCAGGCATCTCTCCCTCATCTCTCCTCCCGTAACATCTCCACCAGTCTCAGTCCCGGGGCTGATCGGGATATCAGCCAGTGGAGTGCTCACCGCATCAGCCTATGTGGATGAAGATCACAGCTGGTGTGCAGCTCCTCGACGCAGCTGAACACCACAAATATATGTAGATGGGGAGATAACAGGAGAGAGTGAAAGCTATTACCAAGTATATGCACTACATTCTATTGGGCTAACTTCTAGTCATTGAAACTCACACCAGAAACACTGTGTTTTGTCCACGCCTCGCTCTGTTTTGCCCGGTGCTGCCCTGTCCCGCTCACACCTTGCTCACACCTTACCCACTTCATGCCTGGCTGCTCGAGTGCAGCACGCTGCATGCTTGAAAAACAGTGAATAGTAGTAGAATAGTAGAATCTTAAAGTATAGTACAACAGTATGTATTGGGTGCATCAAACATTTGATATTTGTGATCATGCTGCTTTAATAAACAAGGGAAGATTGAGAACAGTAATTTGGTGGGCAATCCCGGCAGTGCAATGTATTGCGGGATCAAGACAAGTTCTATGAAGTGTAAAGTAATATATACATTTATTCCTAAAATATAATCAAAACATTTACACTATGAACACTACATCTGTATACATAGCAATTTACTATTGAAAAATGTTTTTTGGGGTGGGGGGGACATTGTTTGTCCTTGTGATTGTAATTGTGGATAAAAACTATTAAACATTGTTTACCAAGTAAAGCCTTTTAAATGTTGTAGTTTCATCTTTGGTGATCATTTGCACTCATGAGATGATAAGGATGTTTAAAAATATGTGTTTGCCAATTTGTTATTGTTTAGCCATAAGTGTTTTCCAGATGTCTTTCAGAAAAAGAAAGCGACAGCTCCAGAAAGTTGACTGGAGTGTGGCCGCTCACAGACTGGTTCCCATGAATGCAGGCCAACCCAACAGACTCTTGGGTTATGCAGGAATGCTTACTGTATAGTTTCACTAACTTCCTGGATGCCTAGGGGATAATGATTATTTGATCTCAACAACTGAGACAAGATGGCTAGTCTAGACTATACAAAATGCACCATTGCTGATGAGTAAAATAATATTTTCAGTTGAAAGTCAACATTAAATAAACAAATAAAACATTAACAACAAGTTGCTTCAGATATCAACTTAATATAATATATACTGTCAAAAGTCCTGGAGAGAATTCTGCTGGACAGAGTTAAGGAGTTAATCTACTCCACAGACAAGCAGTTTGGTTTTAAAGCAAATGGCACACTGACCTCTGTATGCCTTAAAGGAAATTGTAAACAAATACAGATGGCAAAACCTCTAATTTCTTTTATGTTTTATTGATGCTTCTAAAGCCTTTGACCGTCAACCATAAAAAAAACTCATGCTATGTCAAAGAGGTTTGCCCAGCTATATTGTTAGGATTCTGGCCTTTTGGTATGCCCATCAGACTATGCAAGTTAAATGGAGCAACATATCAACCCTTTTTGGGGTTAGTAATGGGGTCCGTCAAGGTGGAATCTTATCCCTTCCCAGTTCTTTTTAATCTGTATGTTGATGATTTGTCCAAGCAACTGAATGGTTGTAACACTGGGTGCCTTATTGGTAATACCCTAGTGAACCATTTAATGTACACAGATGATCTTGTTGTTCTGAGCCCAAGTAGTGCTGGTCTCCAGCAGCTCCTCACAATATGTACTGAATATGGTTTGGTACATGATATCAAATACAATGCCAGTAAGTGTTGTCTTAATTTGCAGGACCAAAGAGGACAAATGCTTGACATTTCCTGTTTTTAAATTGTCTGATAATAACCTTACTGTTTGTGATAATGTTAAATATCTAGGTCATTTTATTTCAGAGCAATTGTCAGATGAAGTTTAACATGTGTACAGATGGAGTGAAGGTGTCTCTGTTTAGAGCATACTGCACACCACTCTACACTGCTCACCTGTGGTCAGATTATAGGAGTCGGAGGTCAAGCATGCACAGACTTGAAGTGGCATATAATGCCATGAGAATATTGCTCAGGAGACCTAGATGGAGCTCTGCAAGTGAGATGTTTGTCACGGCATGTGTTAACACCTTCCAGGCACTGTTGAGGAATCTGATGTAGCCTACTGTATAAATATCTGTCGACTGAATGTCTCACATAATGTCATTATCAACATACAAGGGAGATGGGTGGGGGGAGGGATGCGGTTGGGATTTATTTGTTTATTTTGTCTTGTTTTATTTTACGCAATGTGCGTGTGCTCAAGCAGAGATGTTTATGGATCTGTAATATTGTCAACGAATGAGCAACTGTACGAAAAATAAAATAAATCTTGAAAAAAAAAATGTCATTATCAAGCTGTTGCTAAGTCCCTACTGTAGTGATGTCAGATATCAGTCACCTCTGGTATGTCGCTCTTATGAACACTGCACTATTTATTTGACTATTGCTTTTTTCCTACAGTCTGTAGGGATTCTTCTTGTTTTTCAAATTCAGTGTTTACATGTGTTTCAGTATGTACAAAATATGATTATCATCAAAACTTGCTTTTATACAGATCATATCGACATAGGTAAATATCTGTTATCAGCCATAACGGCAATGTTAATGTTGGTTATCGGTATTGGCCAAGATTTTCATATTGGTGCTCACTTGCATAATGTGAAAATAAATGTTATTGACCCAGTGTGTAGCCAGTCTACCCAGTTAGTGAATGTCCAAACAATGATGTATCTTTGAGGTTTTCATTTATTGTAGAATGATGTTGCAGACAGAAATAGATTTCCTTGATGCAATTAACATGATCGTGAAGTGATCCACATGATTTGCTGTTTAACAGAGTGGCTTGACAATTATTCTCTACACTTAGGCTAAGACCTATGTTAAAATTCCCATTCACCTGTGAGCTTGACACCTGAGATCAGCATTACCTCATAGAAGACTAGGTACATACTACCATCTAGTGGTCAAAATGTTTTTCAGCCAAAGACCACTTACAAGATGGAACATATACCGGGGACCCCCTCATTCTGATTTGTGATTTTGGGCTAAGCTTTATTGTTTCCACGGTAACGTGCTTTACTTTTAAATTGATAGGTTTGTTAGATTAGAATGTAATCCATGAACCATTTTAGATTCAAAGGATAAAATATTTTCATTGAACTATGAAGATTTTGCAAAAAAAAGCTTTCATTTTTATTTTCTTGAAAACTTTTCGCGGAACCCCAGGCAAGTGCCAGGGGGTCCCCGGACCCCCATACCACTGGTGTAAAATACCACCCATGATTCAAATCCTACAAATAAGAACAGAAATGGACAATGACAACAGGAGAGACTACATAACATTTCACTCGGACTAAAACGTCCAAAAAATTCAGATTTAAAGAAAATATTTTTTGAATGTTTTTTTTTTGAGAGACTTGACTTGGACTTGCCCCTCAAAGACTTGAGACTTGACTTGGACTTGAGCTCAAAGACTTGAGACTTGACTTAGACTTGCAAAAAATGACTTGAGTATCTCTGATCAAGCATGCCTCACCAAACGTTAAAACGGAACCATAAATGCAGTTATTGCAGAAATAAACTCATTAACAATTAAACAAGAACATATATGCATCTCCTTACGACAGTCCATAACCCGGGTCAACATCAACACTCGCGATAGCGGCAAGGATTTCCTCTTCAAATCTTTCGTAGTCTTTGTAACGTTCTGGGAGTTTAAGCAGGTTGAAGCAGGTTGAAGACTTTGGGTATGCGAAGCCATCCTGCGGAGTCGGCACTGGGAAGCACATTCCAGCCCACCCAGAACTGCACAAGTTTCCCAAGCAGGTTTGGACAGTGGACAGGCAGGTCTGTCTGGATCAGGTCCCGGAGGTATTCTTTGGAAACAACCAGCTTTGGTGTGCTGTTCTTCTCCCATTGATTTCATTGTCGATGAGGGTGACCAGCTGGGAAAGGCCTTCAAGTACCTTAAATAAAGTTTATATTTGTCACTAAAAGTCAACATAGTCATTCATTCATTCATTCACAGGCCTCAATTGTCAAAGCAGAGTAAGATAATTTTAGAGCATAAAACAATTGTATTCATATTTCAAACAACAGGATTGTTATTTTATCTATTTCGGCTTAGGGCTGCAAAGTTTAAAATGATAATAGTGATTAACACGTTCACTGCCATTGACGTATTAATACGTCAAAAATAATCCAACGGTTGACTGCCATTGACGTATTAATACGTCAAAAAAATCGATTTTCTTTTTTTTGACGGTGCTACGTGGATCAATGTTCCCCGCGTCTCCTATGGAGATATTGGAAGTATTGAATGTGTATAATCTATTTTACCGACCAGCTAGGTGGCGACGGTCCTCTCCCGACAGAGAGAAAGTCAACCAAGGCGGCTGCTTCCTCCATTCTCAAGGAAATGGCTTGGCGATTTTACAGTCAGAAACGAACGAGCCTCATTCTCATACTGTAGGCGGGGACGCTTTCGCGCTGCTGCGGTGGGGGGTTCCAGAAATGGACTGGGTGGGCAGCATAAAGCCTAGAGTCGCACGGGGCTTCATCGGGGCTCTCAAACCCAAGAGACGAGTGAGACCTATCCACACTTGCTGCCAGGGAGGGAGGCTGCTCAAACTCGCTGCCAGGGAGGGAGGCTGCTCAAACTCGCAGCAGCAGCAGCAGCAGCAGAGCACTCGCTTGTGACAAACGCAGGCTGAAAGCCACTAGACACGCCCACGGAGGGAGGAGTTGAAGGAGAGGGCGTTCGGAACTATATTGTTTAGATGTCTGATCTCTCACTGATGTCAAAAATAAATGGTTAAAGTGACTGTTCTGCCTGTTTGATTGAATTTCACAAAACTGCGATTATCTCAGCTTTCACTCTCAGACGCTAAAACCATGCTGTACTCAACGGCTAATATCTACATAACTACTAACTCTACAAACTAACTCTTTTAGACAGAGAAAGCACACATTCTATTAGTACTTTTGTGAACTTTGTGTTGACAAACTCCAAGCAGAAAAGAATCCTCGGCTCTTGTAAAATGAGCCAGAATCCTCAAAAAACGGCTTGGCAAAAGCTACCTACAGCAAAAAAAAAATGGCTGGCAGTCAATGTGTTAATATAACACCCTCTGACACTGACTACTGTCAGTACAATGTTACACCAAAAAAAGAAACAATATTCTGCAGTTGTAGAGTGGATGAAGTTATGGCCCTCTGCCGCCTGTCATCCCCCCTCTCTCCTGTCTACAACTTTCCTACGTAATAAAGGCCAAAAAAAGACACCTACAGTTCTCCACTCTCCATAGCTCCTCATCAAACAACGCATCACCTTCAAAGCCCACCACAGCCTGGCGCCCCCCTTATCTGACTAACCTCCTCCTCTCCCATCGCCCCACCCAAACCCTCCGATCCTCATCCACTGTTTCGCTCACTGTTCCTCCATACAAATTCCACAGCTTTGGAGATCGAGCATTCTCGAGAGCAGCACCACGACTTTGGAACTCTCTTCACAAGCCTGTCAGAGACTCACCCTCACTCTCCACTTTCAAATCCCGACTCAAGACCTACCTGTTCTCCCAAGCGTACAACCTACCCTACCCTTAACCACATCTTCCGCCCATGTCACGCCCCCTCAACTCCCCTCCACCCGATTAGTTGTGTTATTTGTATGTTTGTTTTTTTCTGTTTACTGTGGACTCGAGATTGTCAGCGTCTTTGAGTCATTGAAAAGCAGCTATACAAAATACATTTAATTGTTATTATTCGATAAAGGTGAAAATATGCCCCAGACATAATCCATGAAATGAATAAAGAAGAACGAGTTCCATTTACATACAAGGGCAGTTAAGGAATAGCACCGCTTTCAAATGGTTAGAATAAGTATAGTGACTTCTGCCTTTTAATTCAACATACTCTTGCTTGGGAATGTGCATTCGATTGTCTGACAATGCCACTTTGTGTCCATGTCAGCGAGGTTGCTGAGATATCAAGGCACATGGAAGAAAGAGCAGTGAACTTACCTCCTGTGGGAAGTCTAAGCGAGCAGAGAGTGAGTTTATTAGAGTCATTTCACTCCGGCAGATAAACTCAACATAGTCCACGTCCAAGGGCTGTCGCTGACAGGCCTGCTCCAATCTAGAGCGCAGTCTGTTTAACACAAGACTTCCCACCATCACCTGTCAAAGAGATCATGAAATATGCTTTATATAAAAGCATCAGGCCTTATTGGAAAATACGTTGAATACATATACACAGTCCAGGATGCTATCAAGTGCTATAAAAACACAAACACTACAGCAACCTAGCCTACACCAAACAAGCAAAACATGTGTGAATCAAATTGATTTACAATTGCACAAGTGGAAATGAGACGTTAAAACACAAGTTAAATCACAAGTCACAACCCAAAGTCACAGCTTGTGGTGGGACATCAACATTAAAGCCCCACTATTTGGGGAAACTGCACCCTCACCTACATGCTACTCTTCTCATTCAGGTATCAGCCTTGTAGTAAGTAACTTAAGTAACCTTGGAGTAACCAGCCAATTGTGCAAAGTGTTTCTTTTCTACCTCCAAATAATTATTCTGTTATATACGGTATATAAATTCAGGTCCATGAGTGAAAAAGTTGCAACTTCTATTTTTCAGAAAAGTATTTAAATGTCCTCAATGGAGACTGACAATTGAACGAATGTCTAATGGAATGGACACTGTTATGGGCAAGCCTGGGTCTCACACAATATAGTGTTGCTTGTAACACATATATGCTTGCCTATTAGTAAGGTAGCCTACAAATGGCGAAAAAAAATAAAAAATGATTGAAAATAATTTAGGCTAAGCTGAGCACAGGCAAGGACAGTTGCAACTATTTTGCCTGAACAAAATAGAATATGGTTTTGATGTATTGAAAATCATACTGTCAGTATTTTTAAATACATGGTATACCGTAATACCTTAGTACCGACCAAAGCCTAATCGAAAGTATCATAAGTCACGGGTGGAATGGTGGATAAACATTGCATTTCCTTTAAAGCCCTTTCTAATAAATGCCCTCCGTTAGTTTGGTAGTGCAAATATAATATTTTTAGTACAAAGGGGTTAAGAAATGCTTTCATCAGCTCAGCATTAACATGACACGGCTCTGAGAGATGAGGGAATGAAATAAAGCAGATATCCGAAAGTACAAACCGAAACAGATGAGAGAACACTCATGAACACTGCGGTTGGGCAGTCGGGTGTGCAGCTTTCTTAGAGGCGGGTCCATCTCGATCGTGGCCAAGGACGACTTGGCACATACAAAGATATAATGGAAACCGAAATCAGGGCGGAACGGCATGACTTGTTGTGGCCAAAGGTGTCAGTAGAAAAGCCCTAAAGTTTACATGCTGTGGGGAACAGGCATTCAGGGTGCAGAGTGGGAATGATAGAAATCCCAGTCTATCTATTAGAAGTCAGCGTGTGTTCCATCAAAATGATTTAAAAGGCATTATATTAACGTAAAGAAAAAGTTGCATAATGGGGCTGCAACAGAGAAACAACGCAATGCACTTTCCTGTACAGCAAGAAGTTGGTAGTGCTGCACAGCTGATACAGATTCTGTTTATAGAAATAAGCATTTTCTGATAACCCACCTGAGATTCAGCAGAAGTGCCTGGGGGGTCGGTGGTCGAGGGAGGCGCACACACAATTTCTCCGTTGTCCTAGTGAAGTAAAAAGCAAACCATTATTTGATATTGCAAATTTAATTCTCAACCATATTCAGTCAGTCACTGGATCATGTGACTGTGAATAATATGACCTGTCTCCCAAGTAAAAAGCTGCAGGCTGACAGGTTTTCCGACCAATTACTTGAGGTTAGTTCAAGTGAGGCTGCTACCGAGCGGGGTAGCTTCAGAGTGTAACTTACCATGGTAACTGACCTGGAGTTCATCTAATCGAACTTCTTGGAATCTAAAATCCCAGATTTCTCTAGTCTAAACTATGGGTTGGGAAAATTCCAGTGTTGGGCAGTAGCTAGCAACAAATAGTGAAGCTATTTGTTGCTAGCGTGCTACATTTCTCTGGGGATAGCTTAAATGTAGTGAAGCTTATTTTTAATGTAGAGTAGCTGGTAGCTTAGCTCACCATATTGTCAAAGTAGCTTGCCCAACACTAATAAATCTAGAAATAGGTTGAATTCAAAGTGTTTTCCCTCACACACACACACACACACACACACACACACACACACACACACACACACACACACACACACACACACACACACACACACACAATGTAAAGTAGCAAGCTACTTTTATTTTGGCATGGAGCCTGTAGCTGAGCGTGCTATATAATGAAAAAACATTGCATGGATGCAACTGGGACGTATCCTCAGTGATGTACCCTGGGGTCATTGGATGTTTCGGGTCTCGCAACATCATACACCCTCGCCCAGGTGACCCAGCCGGGGCTGGCCAAGCCCCAACTTACGTCCCAGTAGCTACCCACGGTCAGCCCTCTAGGAAGGGTTGAAGGTGGTCACGCGGTCAGGGCCACTCAATCCGCTGCTCCGGAACTACTCTGCCGGGACCGGGGGGGGGAAGGGCTCTGGTACGTAGAGGGACCGGGCTCTGTGGGTTGCCACCCGGCCGGGCTCCTCCCTCGTCTCACCAGGTCTAGGACCTGTGCGCTGCACCAGACTCCCCCGCTCCAAACATCTCATTCCGACTACATTTTACTGGGGATAGCTTCAAAGTAGTGAAGCTATATTTTAATGTAGAGTAGCTGGCAGCTTAGCTTACTACATTTTCAAAGTTGCTTGCCCAACACTGCAAAAATCTGTGTAGTCATTTAACCTGCTTTCTGGAATGCATCCTTTGGGAGACATATTACTGCTAATACAGTATATCAGGCATTGAGGCTAATCAAACCCTAAATAAATCTAGAAGCTGATGGCAGATTAAACAAAGGTCCTCCCATCATGAAAACAGATTTTGTTTGGAAAGGAAGGATTTGACATTTGACAGGGTTGATGGTACAGGTAGCCATGGTCACACCAGGATTAATGAGAATTGCTGGGTTTCATTAGTTGTTGTGGACTTCCCCCTCAGCCCCTTGGTGGTGAACTCTGGCCCATGAATTCATGCTTTATCGGTGTATAATGACAGAGTATCAAATTCTCAATTACCATTGCTGGGAAGAGCACGACAAGATTGAGGGTAGAATCAACAGGATAACCTGGGCTGGTAGGCAAAGAGAGAAAGAGAGAGAGGAAGAGGGAAAGACGGAGAGCAAATGGATGAAAAAGTCCCAGGTTATTAGAGAAAAGGTCAGTCACAGCAGCTATTTTATAAGAGCAAGACATATAAATCAACGATTGCCCGGAGATCATACCAACTACTTGCTGATAAATGTTGACATTTTGAATGTATTTAGAGCTTGTAAATCAATATCTGATACCAGACACCAGTTTAGCTTTGGCAACACTGGGCAGGTTGTTTAAAACAGTCATGTTCAATTGCAAGACATAGAAAAAGAAAATAGTATTGAAATAGTATTGTGTACATAGCATGTACAATGGTTTCCAAGCACATAATAATTCTGATTACAGCAATGCAACACAGGCTGATGTCCTGGCACATGGTTTGGGTGTGACACCTTTGTTGCCTCTGACTGATGTTTAGATGCTCAATCAATACAGCTTGCTGCAGTCAACTTCTATAAGCTTGCTTACAGATGTATTCATTTTGTCCAGTAGTATGTATTACTACTCCAGACAGCTAGCCTCCATTCCAAGTCCAGCCATAACGTTACACATCTCTGGACAGATAAACAATCACTGTCCAGTTAATCAGCTAGCTAGTCAGGTACATTAAAAATACATGTCATGGAAGTTGCCACCTATTCACATATCATACGGCTAACCTCGGTAACGCTACGTAAACAACCTGACTGACAAAGACGCAATGAAACTGACAGACAGATATTGAAAGGACGATACCAAGGAAACACAACTGCAACTCAAGACAGCTTTATACCTCAAAACGCTCACTAAGCATAGACATTCTCAGCAATAATGTCATGCTAACACTAAACACGTTAAAGCGATGAATCATCACTCATAACGCTACGAATACCAGCCAATCTCTGACCCAGTACAACAGTAGCCCTACAGTAACGCCATATTCATATAAATTTGATTGATTGATTGGAGTAGTAACGTTCATAGCTATCCGATAGCTAAAGCTCCAGGGTCTTACAATAACGTCACATAGGCCGTCATGTCACGTTCAATATAATGACTGTTATTCTATTATTACTATTACTATTACTATTATACAAACGTGCCCTTTGTACTTGATTTAACGTTAGTTCGTGAAGCTAGTTTGTGAGGCTGTGTGAAGTACCTCACTCATAACGCTACTAATACCAGCCAATCGCCTGACCCAGTACAACAGCAGACCTACAGTAACGCTATATAGCGTTAAATAATAAAATGTAGGCTAATGATTCATTGACATACTTTTGATAGCCCCGGTCGTGGCTTCAGCCTGTGCTGGAACATTGGTAGCAATGAAAGCTAACGCTAGCTAGCCCTGATACGTTAGCCAGCTACTAACTTAACTGTACTAAGACTGGACACGGTCTTTATAGCTTACGTGAGCTGTAACGTTAGTCAAATTACCCCTTACGCTAGCGGGTTAAATAGTGATTTAGTTTATTTGGGGAAATTGAATGAAGCAGCTAGCTAACATTAGCTAACCTAGCTAGCGTCAGTTAGCTCACTGGGAGAGCCTGTGTACTAACATGGGGATCATGTCTATCGTAACATGCTATGAAATGTCTCATAAAACCAACAAAACTTATATTTTATGTCGATTTACTTAAAGTGGCCACTTACCTGAAGCTCGTATTCTTTCCAAACTACCAAACTACACTGCTCTGTTTGTCTGTATTAGGCGGAAGAAGTTTCTGGTCAATTGTCAATTGTTTTATTCGATACGATCCGATATTCAGTGGGAGGGGACTGGGTCTAACCTGATTGGCCAGTCCGCTCAGATTTATGGCCCCAAGTTGACATGGTTGGGTGGCAGAATTCGTACTCGTAAAGAAAATCTGTACTTGTAAACAGACATCCAAGCTCGCAATATGAATTTGTCCGTGGTGCTTTCAGGGTCGCACACGAACGTAGGAAATTTGCAAGTGCTGCATTCAAGGTCGCACACGAACGTAGGAAATTTTTGTACTTGTAAAAAATATTTTTGAAGACGCACAAATTCTATCCGTGTGTACAAAACTTATTCCCAGATGCACAAGATATGTCTACAGATACAAAAATGGGTTGCCGATACAAAAATGGGTTGCAGATGCACAAAACTTTCTCTCAGATGGACAAGATATTTTTACAGGTACAAGTTTTATTTACAGACATACAAGTTCAAAGTTCAAGTTCAAAGTTTACAAACAATGTTTCTCAAGCTCAAAATACATATGGCACTTTATTGATTCCATACACCCCCGCGCCCACCGGCACTCTGCTGGACTGCACACTTTGTTTTTGATCTATTTCTGCCTCTCACTCTCCTCTGATCAGCTCTTCTCCTCCTCATCTCAGGCCCTGCTCAGTGGCCACTGCACAGCCATGATGAGGGGAGAAAAGACCAGTTCTCCTCTCGACGTCCTCAGCGAGCGTCTGTCACATCTACACAGACGCCATCGGCGCGCTCCCGCCCGCAGAGCCGGACTGGTGATTAGCACTCACCACCAGGCGCAGCACCGAGCACACGAGGAGACACAATTAAGCGTGGTGCCTGATTGAGGGCTCTTCATTATGCAGAGCTGTTAACATCTTAAAAGGGGGCGGGCACAGCTGATGGCCTTATCGTGTGGTGGTGATAATTGTGTGGCTGGAGTGGAGGCTAATGCGTGACAAGTGGTTTGAATCCTGAAGTGATGCTCTGATTGGAGGCTAATGAGTGACAAGTGGTTTGAATCCTGAAGTGAGGCTCTGATTGGAGGCTAATGTGTGACAAGTGGTTTGAATCCTGAAGTGATGCTCTGATTGGAGGCTAATGTGTGACAAGTGGTTTGAATCCTGAAGTGAGGCTCTGATTGGAGGCTAATGCGTGACAAGTGGTTTGAATCCTGAAGTGAGGCTCTGATTGGAGGCTAATGTGTGACAAGTGGTTTGAATCCTGAAGTGAGGCTCTGATTGGAGGCTAATGCGTGACAAGTGGTTTGAATCCTGAAGTGAGGCTCTGATTGGAGGCTAATGTGTGACAAGTGGTTTGAATCCTGAAGTGAGGCTCTGATTGGAGGCTAATGTGTGACAAGTGGTTTGAATCCTGAAGTGATGCTCTGATTGGAGGCTAATGTGTGACAAGTGGTTTGAATCCTGAAGTGAGGCTCTGATTGGAGGCTAATGCGTGACAAGTGGTTTGAATCCTGAAGTGAGGCTCTGATTGGAGGCTAACGTGTGACAAGTGGATTGAATCCTGAGGTGAGGCTCTGATTGGAGGCTAACGTGTGACAAGTGGTTTGAATCCTGAAGTGATGCTCTGATTGGAGGCTAATGCGTGACAAGTGGTTTGAATCCTGAGGTGAGGCTCTGATTGGAGGCTAACGTGTGAAAAGTGGATTGAATCCTGAGGTGAGGCTCTGATTGGAGGCTAACGTGTGACAAGTGGTTTGAATCCTGAAGTGAGGCTCTGATTGGAGGCTAACGTGTGACAAGTGGTTTGAATCCTGAAGTGGGGCTCTGATTGGAGGCTAACGTCAGAAACAAGACATTTGGGGATGTCATCTGGGGCTTTGGGAAACACTGATCGACATTTCTCACCATTTTATGACATTTTATAGGACAAATAAATGGATTAATCGAGAAAATAATTGACAGGCTTGAAGATGAAAATAATCAATCGTCGCAGCCCTACAGTAGTTTAGGGTGTTTACAAGGTTATGTTCAAACTATTTAGATTGTTTATTCTCAATTCCCAAACGTATTCATACTGTATGAATTGGAAAACGGTATCAGGTGGAAAGAAAAACAACAACATTTGAAGCGTAGCCGGAGGCTGTTTATATTGCACAGTTATGACTCCATTTATTCTTTCACAGCCATCAGGGCCGTTGCCTACAACTACAGAATATTTACCTGGCTTCCACTCAATACCTCCATATCCCTCGAGCAAGGCCGAGACCCTCTGCGGCGGCTACAATGAATAGGATTCAACAACTCACACAAAGCAAAGGAATAAATTAAGAAAAGCTTGACATTGAACATATTGGCTGTGTCTGTAATGCAAGGAAGCTTAATATCATCTAGTTACCTAACTAGATGATTGTTTGTTTAATTAGGTATCTCATTTTAATATAGGTGATTAAAAAATAACTTGTTTCAGACGTCCTCATTCTTGAAGGTAGCATCGCACGCGACAGGTCGCACTGGTGCTGTTTCCATTGAATAGACGGACCTTTTCTGACCAAGCTTGATGAAGTTGTTTCCCAAAGCATTTGGTAATAAATTAGTATAAAACTGCATGGCTGATGGCTGTTTTCTCTAATGTTATTATAATCCAAACAGGTCGAGGCTTCACAGGCGAACGTTTCATTGTTTTTACACTTTTAATTTGAAGGCGAAGAAAGGAAATGGTACGTGTGAAATGATCAAATTGACAGACCAGTGTCAATTCTATCTACAGTACCATCACACCATTTCCCGTTTCGGCCTTCAAATTAAAAGTGTGAAACCAAGCTAACAGGAACGTTGCATTTGACAAACAAATTGGTAACGTTACTTAAGCAATGACAGCTTGTCATTTAATAAAGCACGGTTAAAACGAACTCCACTTACACTTGAAGGTCTGCCATGCTGCCATTCTCCTGGCTGTACAGTGCTAAGTCCTGCTTTGGGGCACGCGGAGCGGGTTTTCTAAACTAACGTTAACTCATTCACCGCCAATGACGTCTTTGACGTGTTATCAGCAATGGCCTTCCCCGCCAAGGACGTGTTTGACGTGTTTTTGTTTTTATTGGTGCAGCGCCTGCAGCAAACACTTGCCCAGCCTGTCACACAGACACAGGTCCCTGCCTTCAAAGGGTAGCCGACAGCACGCGATCAAACACATACCGCAGCTGTTGTTTTGAAATTGAGCAGGAGGGAAAGCAGAGAACGGGTAACGCTTCCTTGTGCAGACAGGAGAAACGCAATTGAAACGCCGAGCTGGAGTCGCCTTCCTCTGTGCCAGCCAGGAGAAAACGGGAGAAAGTAATCAAGAGATGTGTTTGATCATCGGAGGAATGAGGAAATGATCGATCAGTTTGCGAGGGCGGTGAGGACGTGTTGAATAGCCGAGGGGAAAACGGGAACGATCATAGATATGACAGGGAGACATGGAAGAGGGCGGTGTACCAGAACAAATCAAAATAAACACAGGAACAGCTAGGCAGCAGCGGGCAGAAGGCACTCACAGCAGCCCGCTGTCCTTCTCAAGAGCTCCCAGTTGGTTCATGAAATCGCTGGGCTGCTCGCCCTCCAGTGTTGCTCCTGGCCAATCCCAGCGCCACAGGGCGTGGTTATTGCTTATCCTATGTTGGGTTAGAAATCTAAAAGGGGGATCGTGTGTGTTTGTGTGTGTGTGTGTGTGTGTGTGTGTGTGTGTGTGTGTGTGTGTGTGTGTGTGTGTGTGTGTGTGTGTGTGTGTGTGTGTGTCTGTCTGTCTGTCTGTCTGTCGGTGTGTCTGTCTGTCTGTCTGTCTGTCTGTCTGTCTGTCTGTCTGCACACTCACACCGAGTAAACTGTATGGTTGAATGTAAAAAAAAAGCACTTCATGTGTGTATATATATATATATATATATATTTTTTTTTTGTCATTTGTGTCCTAACGAATAATATTTACATGTCTGATGTCAATACAGTTCAAAATAAAAGAATTGAGAGTGAGTTATGCCTGAGATTGTGCCCTTTTACAAAAATGCTTTTTTCTCCCTTTTCTCTTCCCAGACAGGCTTTTTTGGTGAACATGGGGTGTATAAAAAGGGTTATAAGTAGAGCACAGAACATGCTAAAAGCTAACTTTCTTTTTGGGGGTGAAAGTAGAGACTTAGATCTTCATTTCGAGGTATTGGACATCACTGTAGTCCTAGTACAGAATTTACTGTGGGTCTTGAAAGATGACCAAACATTATGGAAATACTTGGCCTGTGCCAAAAATGCCAGTCAGATATTGGCAGTGAATGAGTTAATGTTAGCTAGCAACCTAACCAGCCGGCTGCTGTCCACAACAGAGTCAGGTAAGGTGCTTCCTACTATTGTTCAAAAGTGAATTTCCTGACACTGTACAAACATCTGACTGCACTGAAATTAAGTAAAGGTTGACGTTATTGACTATTCTAGAATAAAAACGAAAAGAAAGCGACAGATGTTTGTTATTTAGCCAACGTTGTTTCACTTTTTTCTGATGCGGTCGGCTTTGTGGGCGTCGCCATTAGGGGCTCGCTTCGTTCTTCCTCGTCGGTTGTAAGGGTCGCAAGGTATCATGGGATATCCTAACCAAACAAAGGGACCATGCTATGGTTCCTCGAAAATGATCCATAACCAGGTACCTATAAAGGTTGCAAATTCAGTGAACTTATGTATCAAACTGGTTTCAGACAGCCTCATTACAACTTCTTACCTACAAAATGCCACCTATAAAGCTCGTTCACTTGAGGAATCACTTTGGCTTTTTGACACCATTCACTAGTCAGTGTTCCTAAGCTCATTCTGAAATATACGCGTAACAATGACCCTGGTCTAGAAACAGGAGTCTCGGCAGGGGAAAACACTAAGACCGCAGTGACTTGAACAAAAGCTGTGGTTAGCAAGAACTCTGAACAGGATGTGTGTGTCGTCCGCTCCCAACTGGCCGCATACTAGGTTAAAGAATAACAGACCACACAGCGCAATACAAACAAAAACAAAGTGGATTTCTCCTGTAATCACTGAGAAGAGTCTATATAAATATTATACTTTGCCCCCCGTAATCCCGAACCCACACCGACAGAGACATGTGCAGCAGACGAAGAAGCCCTACAATCAATGAGATGCGTTGGGATCTCAGTGTGTGTAGCCCGAGCCTGGGAACATCTCTCTCTCTGACACTCTCTGAGTAGCAGAGCAATATCTGACTGCTAAGCCTGGTGTAAGTCCATTTTGCAGAGGGAGACAGACGCAGCTCAGGCGCGCACGTCACTCCTGACAAAGATTGATTGTCTACGAGGCGATGGGCTTTATTCCCTCCTCGCAGGCCCGCTAAACCCAGCGCCGCCCGATCCGTCGAGCTGCTCGGGTCACGTGCTGAAGGGAACCCACTGATCGCATTACAAGCAGGCAGAATTACCAGGCATTATGGAGCGGAGGGGTTCGGCCCATCCATCACGGAGTTCTGGAGCGTCGCGCTGACGTCTGCGCGAGTCTGGATGATCGTGGTGCTGAAGCCAAGATGTTGTGCGCTGATCTGCAGGATTTAAAATCTAATATGAGCAGCTTATTGCTTTTGGTACCGGACATCCATCTATACGGGATAGTTCTTACGATAACAAGATGTAGGAGTCCAAACATAAATACAGACATAAACCCCCGAACATGATATTCTAAGCAGTCAAAGGCCCGTCTTTATTATAGTAATAATACGTGTTTTTACTATGATTATCCGCAAGGGTGGCATTATGATTATGGCCTCTACTGGATACAGCAATAAGCAGCAAATCATGTGCACTGTGGAAGGTTTTCTTCAAAGCAATATAAATATATATATATATATATAATAAGAATCCAACTCGCCAAGGTGCAGCCCATAACAGCTTATGTTTGTTTATCGTTCATCTTCGGGGTTCGATTTTCTGACAAAATAGCACGTGAAAAAGCAATGTTGTTTAGCAGCACTTCCAAGTCCCAGATGTCGGACTTTCTCCACATGCACATGAACACAGCGTAACAGTGTCTATTTGACAATTATTTGTACATGTATCTGAGGTGTTGCTTTTACATATTTGCATGTCTCTCGGCACACACACGCCTTTCTATCTATGACAGCATCTACCAATCCCTCTTATTAGCATTGAGTGCTAATTTAGATGACCTAGTGAGTGTTCTGATCTAGCCCCATACCTTATTTGGTCTTTTCTTTTTTGGAGTTTTTTGTACTTATTCTCTCCTTTTGAATGTTGACCATATGTCTGAGTGTCGTTTCTGTTCCCTTTATATTGATATTTCACTGCGGACTGTAGATGGGTGCAATTTTGAGTGTCAATTTATTGCGATTGTCAGGCACCTGCATGGACTATTAGGCACTGATTTGTGCCATGGGGTTTAACCAAATTGCTCTGTCCCGATTGGTTGACTCATCTTCTCCGTTTGCCTACACAGTATATAAACTGGCCCCATTGTCTTTGTCTCCAGATACCAGATGAAGGGACGCTTGACCGAAACATTGTATTTCTGTCATTTATTAGAAGTCTTGCTTGTGACGTCAGTGTGTGGGAGTCCACTGTTTCTCCTGTACGACTTGCCCTGTTCCTCCTACGCACCTGACGCACACGGCGGTGCAAAGATGACCTCTCATTGAGATATCTTTACTAAGAAACTGAGGAGTGAGATGCCCAATGTATCAAGTATCCACCTTATTTTTGAATGCCCCGCTGTAAAATAATTATGGGTACAAGGTCCGGTTTAACGTGACTTGATTGTTGCAGCTTGCCATTTCCTTTGTTATACTCTTTGGCTGCAGACCCGAATTATAAACCGGAAACCGGAGTACGTTAAAAACGTTATAAATATAGTCACGTTATAAACAACTAACTGGCTGGGGGTCCGTATGGAAACAGTGTTACTCAAAATGGTTAAAGGTTATATCAATTTGGTCATTCAGTGGCGTTTTACTGCCATGTAACATAGCTAGCTAGCCGCTAACATTAGCCACAGTAGGCAATTACACGTGATGCATTGTGCTCTTAAAGGGATATTTATCGACGAGATTTTTGCCAAGCTGGACCTGATTAGCGATTTGCTCCGTTCGCCTGCAGCTTTGCAACATTACAGACGGGTGTCAAGCTGTCAGCAACAAGGCTGGGAGG
>NC_139629.1:43772410-43787410 GCF_964638095.1 Poromitra crassiceps | reverse complement strand
GCACGCTGACACCTTCTAAAGATGTAGAGAGGAGAGGACACAGCACATCACAGCCGCAGGTTAGGAGGCCACTTGGCTTCAAGTCAAGGGTCAAGTAGGCTCAATAAGGGTCAGAGCGATGCCTTCAGGTGCATCCAGCCAAACCTAAATGCCCTCGCTTGTCGAGTCTTACAGGACAGCCACGCTGCTGCCATCGTGATCCACCGCTCTCACCAGCAACTCACCAATAGAGACACTGCATGAAATAGGGCACGCCCATCACGGGGGAAATCGCTCCGTTCACTCCCAAACACCAGCGTCATTTTCCTTGAATTAAACATAGCTAAAAGCGTGTTGTGTGGTGGGCTGCACAGACAACAAATGTAAAAAAAAATCACCTATTAAAGTTTTTTTGTACTCCTGAGCAAAACAAGGAAGCCGTTGAGAATTGGCGAGAAGAAAAATGTGGATCTAGCTGTCAAGGAAGTAAGTTGGAGTGTTCAACGTCCGTATATATACGATCTTTGTGTGCAACACCAACCATGCAGGAGAACGCCAGGATTGGAGGGGGGTTTCTGTTTCCCCCCTTTTTGGGCGTGGTTTCTGAATGACGACGCGCTCCGCAGTGTCGTCTCTGTAATCAGCGGCAGTTACATTCAATTAACAATGCGGAGAGACTGCAGACTGCTATCAACATAACATCTCATCTCTTCTCACTTATAACATCTTCATCATTACATCATGAAACTGGGGGAGGCTTGAATTAAACGTTGCACCTCTGCAACACTGCCTGGTAGGGGTGTCACAATATATCGTCCCACGAAATTTCGCGATAGTAAAACGTCACGATATGTATCGTTGAGATGAAATATCATATCGCAAAAAAAAAAAAAAAAAAAAAAAAAAAAAAAAAAAATTTCTTTCAAAAAATAGACTAAGAAACGTCTTTGTTTGTTGAAGTTCAATGTGTGGAAAGTAGTTCAGTTGAACAAGTCTCTGAAGAGACACATGAGAAGTTATACAGGAGAGAAACCATTCAATTGAGTTTCTGGCAAAACTGTTTACTTGACACGAAAAACTGAAGATGCATAAAAAATAGATTAAGAAAAGTCTTGTTGTTTGAGTTTGAAGAAAAACTGAAGATGCATAATGAGAATTTATACTGCTGAGAAACCTTTTAGTTCAAAGTAAATCTAAGTGACGGTGTAACTCATTCTATTTCAAGATAAGCCTTATCTCCAATCTCATGTTTTTTCCTAGTTGTTATTGTAATAACAATTTCCCACAACAGCATGTTTTGTATTTGTGCATTTCAAATAAAATACTACTTTTCCAGTCATATATTGTCATTATTCAAGTTTAAAAAAATATTGTTAAAATCGTATCGTATCGTATCGTTATCGTGAACCCAGTATCGTGATACGTATCGTATCGTGAACTGAGTGTATCGTGACACCCCTACTGCCTGGGCTTGTGCCTGCATGGAGTTTGTCATTGCTATTGATTGATTGATTATTGATTGCTCAAATCAATAATATGAGAGATGATGACATGATGAATCTTTAAGTGGGATAAGGCAAATACAGAATTCTGTCAGCTAACAAGACTGCCGGCACCTAGCCTTTGTGTATCTTTCTTTTTTTTTTGTAAAGCCACTGAATCCATTTCAATGAGCAAAATCGTCAGATATGAGAAACTGGACCGACAAGAAAAGGTTAGTTACTGTGACTAACTTATAGTTAGACCATTGACTGCATAAAATATGGACGTCACGACAGCTCCCAAAAAGTGAAGCCAAAACATCTTGATCGCTCCCTGGTGGCTGGCTGTAATATACGTGCTGGCTGCATTATAAAGCCCACCCCCTCCATGTTAGCAGATGGTAAATGGTAAATGGCCTGCATTTATATAGCGCTTTTATCCAAAGCGCTTTACAGTCAGTAGGTACATTCACCCATTCACACACCGATGGCGGCAGGCTGCCACGCAGGGTGCTGGCACACCAACGGGAGCAATTTGGGGTTCAGTCTCTTGCCCAGGGACACTTCGACATGCAGACTGGAGGAGCCGGGAATCGAATCACCGACCTCTTTTATCCAAAGCGATTAGTGGACGACCTGCTCTTCCTCCTGAGCTACAGCCGCCCCTAGATGGGACATGACACAAACTAAATTATCAAATAGATTTTCCCCCAAAGATGGTTTCAGTCATTTAGGTATAGTTCTTATCACGCTGATTTTGTTTGTACATTCAAGTGCTCATTTTTTCGTATAAGTTTGTTTTGAAGGTGTTATTTGAGGATATAAATAGGGATGATTGACAGCTGTGACAGCCACTCTCAAACCTCTGTCAGAGGGCGGGACAGCTGAGAGGGCTCCGCCCGACTCTGGTGACTCTAGTTGAGAACGCTATACTCCCTAAAGACATCATTGTGGATGAAAACGTATTTAAACGAATACAATAATGAAATGTCTTCCCCTCGCAGAGTGACAGCCGTTTACACTGCACATCATAAAAAAATCTTGAATCTTGAATGAAACTGATACGATCTCATTTACAGCCTTCAACCCTGTTAGCACTGTGTTAGCACTGTGTTAGCACCTCTACAGCTTCTATAGACGGTTTTAACTTGACAACAAAAACATTCTAAATTGAACCCCCGCTCACTTCCTGTTGCAGTGTTTGCTATGGACATAAAAACAAAAACAAAAACATTCAAGTGCAGGACTGACCATTCCGTGAAAACCGTCTATACAGCTGAGCGGCGAAAACAAAAGTAACGATGTCGAGTGAATATTTCTGCAGTTTGCCGAATGCTGAGAAAAAGGAAGTGCTGTGGGGTTGCGCTCTGGTGAAAACCGTCTATAGCTCTGGCACGTGTGTGTGCTGTAAGTACAGTAATGTAGGCAGGATAATGCATCCAGCAGCTTCAGGCAACAGTGTTCAATTGTTACATGATCTATATATCATAGATTGCTGTGCATGGTCTGTTCTTCTGCTGGAAAGAAGGGTGCAGCTTGCCTGACAGAGCGTAAAAGCATCAGCAGATAAAATAATGACTTCCTAGACATTTTCCAAAATAAAAGCATCAGCAGATAAAATACCACTTCCTAATAACGTAATGGGAGCAGAAAAGCAAAAAATGTGGTTTATGACACGTGAAAAAACTAATGAGGTAGAGTATGAAGAAGACATGCCGTACTTGCAAAAATGGCCCATATGCTGTTTTGCAGCCTTGTCACAGAAGGGCAGTGGCACGCACACACACACGCACACGCACGCACACACACACACACACACACAGAATAGTAATGTGTGTGTGTGTGTGTGTGTGTGTGTCCATTATCCTAAGTGATGCCCGCTCTCCTTCAGCATGATATCAGGGTTGTGATGACACGCACATCTGCTCTGCACCATGCACCGCCCCTCCCACCCTCTGCCCACCTCCACCCACTCTCTGCTCACCTCCACCCACCCTCTGCTCACCTCCACCCACCCTCTGCTCACCTCCACCCACCCTCTGCCCACCTCCACCCACCCTCTGCTCACCTTCACCCACCGCTCACCTCCACCCGCCCTCTGCTCACCTCCACCCACCCTCTGCTCACCTCCACCCACCCTCTGCCCACCTCCACCCACTCTCTGCTCACCTCCACCCACCCTCTGCCCACCTCCACCCACCCTCTGCTCACCTCCACCCACCCTCTGCTCACCTCCACCCACCCTCTGCCCACCTCCACCCACCCTCTGCTCACCTCCACCCGCCCTCTGCTCACCTCCACCCACCCTCTGCTCACCTCCACCCACTCTCTGCCCACCTCCACCCACTCTGTGCCCATCCTCCTCATATGTCAGGCTCACACTGGCGTTGCCCTTCCTATCCACTGGAGGCTTTATCCAATTTGTCAGGCTTTGGCACACACAACGGCTCAAGATGCCTCCCTCTCCCCTCCACACACACACACACACACACACACACACGTCCCCTCCGTGTCAGGTGGCTCTGAGATGGCCTGGTCTGTGCCAGCGGGCATTACGCTACCTGATGGCGGGGGCCCACCTGCCGCCGTCGTCCCACCCAGGCTCGCCCAATCTGCCTCTCTGTCCCAGCATGCACCAGCTGTCTCTGTCCCAGCATGCACCAGCTGGCCAGACAGCCTGCCCGACCCGCTGATGGATGGACAACTGTGGCCTGCATGATCACTCATATTCACAACAGCCAGGCTGACTAACTGCTACAAACGAGGGCAAAGGATTGCGTATGTGTGCGCTAATTGTGTGTACGTGTTGTGGAATTAGAATGGAAAGAGAAAGGGAAAAAGTCATCGCGTAGGACGCTTTTTTGAATGCGCCTATTTTCAGTTTTATTTCAATGGTTCGGTCCAGAGCCGTGTAGATAGAAGAGTCCCGACATCTCCATTCACTCCAATGGACCCGTTTTTTTACTCTCAAGAGTTTCAGGAAGTAAGGTCCTGGATTAAGCAGCACTGTCGAGTTGCAGCAAAATAGACAGTTTGTGTTGTACTTTGAAAGGGTTTTCCCCCCCTTGAATCAAATTGTACATTATCAGCTTTATTTTAGCATGCAAAAGTAGCGCAAGACCCATTCCTGGCTGTTCATTGGCTAATGAGTCTCGCATTTTGGTCCTCCGCTGACCCCACTCTCTCTCTAGAGGACACTAGTTTGGTCATAGAAGGCGAGGCGTGTCCTCTGATGTGTTTTCAGACGCTCCCTGGCTGCTCCAGCTTGAGCCATGTGTTTTCAGACGCTCCCTGGCTGCTCCAGCTTGAGCCATGTGTTTTCAGACGCTCCCTGGCTGCTCCAGCTTGAGCCATGCCACACATGACATCAACAGGAAATAGCTCTTTAAAAGGCACTGTGTGGGCACAGCTCTGGGACGGGGTAAGAAAACGTGCTCTCTCTCTCCTCCTTAGGATAACGTGATCTCATAACACTTCATGAACAAATTTGAAGCAACCAAAACATAGATGATGTGTTGTGGACACCAATTATGTGACGATTAAGTCCCTTCGCCTACGTTAATTTGCAGTTATTTCACAACGTTTCAGGACGGACTCCTCATACTCCTCTTCAAGGCCAAGCAGAGGAATCACTGACTTTCTCTTTTTGCAACCGTTATCCCCCTTCAGGTTAGCTAGCGACCGCTAATTGGATAGCTTGCCAAGTTGTCAAACTTTGTGTTGCATAGCAACAACAACACTAGTGATGCAACCGTCCTTGTGCCCACTGAGCTTTTTTGCTCTCTGTTATTAGCGACGCTCACAGCTGCACTTTGCATTTGAGCGGGGAGGGGGCAGTGTCTTTTTAAAACCATCATCACAAACACTTCTCTTGTATACCTCAAATAGCACGCTCCTAAACACGACGCCATGCTTCATACTACAGAAAGACCATCATCAACGGAGCAGCAAGAGAAGAGAATCGAGCCGTGCTGTCGGGCTGAATAACTGCAGTGCTGCATCATGTCCTCCACTGCGTCTCCTCATCTGGACTCAACACCATCAACAAGGTGACTTAAGGGCAACATTCCAGGCAGCGTGTCAAGTACAAGAGGAGGGGAGGCGGAGGAGAGGCGAGGCCGTTATGAACCAGATTCAAACATCTACGTCAGCATATCCACTGTGTGTGTGTATACGCGCCACGGGTACTTTCCAAAACTCCCACTGATGGTTGTCTGTAAACTTTGAATGCCATCGGTTCAGGCCCAGGAAACATCCTCTAACCTTATCCGAGAGCGATGTAGCAATTTCAAGGCAATTTGGCCGGGGAAGGTTTGCGACCCCCGTGCTGCTCGCGCTGTCACGTCAGCCTCTCTGCGCCCGGTGTTCTTCTGGGCCGCTGGAAGCCGTGTGACACATGAGCAGAGGCTTTACAGAACCACTGATCCCACACTTCACTCCATTTGTCAGCGCCTAAACGGTGGCAGTGGGATGTGGGCGGGGGGGGGAATCCGATCCGAAACCAGTGCTTACAGTATACAGTATGTCTCACATGCTATGCTATGCCTCTGCAGAGCTATGCTATGCCTCTGCAGAGCTATGCGCTAATTCCATTCGGCTATACTGTACCTGCGCCCAAAATACCCGTATCGTCTTGGGTGACACACCATGTAGCCCTCAAAATAGAATCCAAAATTAACAGCCTGTCTTCTAAGTAGAGCTGAAGAGGATTCTCATTGGTCAGTGCTAAAGTGTCATTAGGGCAATTATAGAGATATTTGTGCATATTTTGATACATTGTAGCAGAGTAAAATGGGACAGTACAGTCAAATATCGTTTTTTGGGATGTCCCGTCGGAGCAAATATACCAATGGGCTGAAAAAGCACTACCAGCCAAAAGTCTGGACACGCGCGTTTTCCTTTATTTGTACTATTTCTCACATTTTATAATAATAGTAAAGACATAAAAACTATGAAAGATTAAGAACACAAATGGAATGATGCATCGACCAAAAAAACAAATCAAAACTATCGTGATGGAAAGGCTTTGGAAAGAAATTCACACATAGTCAATAATAATCATAATAATCAATAATAATAATCAACTTCACTATTTATATGTGTCTAACAAATTCCAAGCATTTAAGCATATGCATATATATATATATATCGATCGAAATGGCTTTAAGATCATGAGAAACAGTTCATTCGATCAGGTGTGTCCAAACTTTTCCTGCTAAATAATTCATAATGAAATAACGTTGAAAGTGTTATTTTCTAGAAACCACTGGACAACCTGCAGAGAAGTCCAGTGAGAGGATGAGTGCCGTGTGTACACACAGTGCTGCGTGTGTGTGTACACACAGTGCTGCGTGTGTGCACACAGTGCTGTGTGTGTGTGTGTGTGTGTGTGCACACAGTGCTGCGTGTGTGTGTGCACACAGTGCTGTGTGTGTGTGAGCACACAGTGCTGCGTGTGTGAGCACACAGTGCTGCGTGTGTGAGCACACAGTGCTGCGGCTCTTTGTACTGATCAGTCAAACACATGTAGCACGCCGCATGGAGCCCCCGAGAGACGAGGAACAGAGGCAGGAAACAGGCAGAAATCAAACCCTTTCAAAATGTACCACTTCCACAGATTAGAGGTGAACAGAGGAGATGCTGTTTCATCATGGCTGCTGCCACAGTGCGTCTCATTCCATCGCAAATATAATTACTGACAAAATGTTGGGGAGCTCTGCAGCAGACAGACCCCCACGCCGTCACATCGCATCATTCAGGAGCCACTGGGGGGGGGCTCTCTGCCACACACACACAGACACGCACACGCACGCACACACACACACACACACACACACACACACACAGACACACGCGTGCACACACACGCACACACACGCACACACGCACACAAAACACACACACACACACACACACACACACACACACACACACACACACACACACACACACACACACGCTTCTCCCATCTCCTATCTCAGCCCATTAGGAGCCATTCTCTGGGGCTGGAGCGTGGTCCTATCAGCTTCCTCAGAGAAGTCTTCGATAATAGAGTCCCATTGGCTGAGCCCTGCATATCTCCAGCTGCTCCAATCCCTCATTTCCTTCATGATCACCTGCAGTGATACAGTCAGGGAGGATCTTCTCACCTGTCTGGCAGAGGTTGCTTCCAATATGTTGGAACGGGGCCCACATATAAAAGGGAGGCCATCTAAAGAGCAATGCAGGATCTTTACTGGATGTCGTGTCAAAACAGTGTTGCCCGCCCCTAACGCCAGCTAACGAAGCTTTTCATCAAATTAACGAGAGTTTTAAATCATTGCTCACAGTCGTCTGTGGTCTGCTATCCATTACACTGGCCTGTGACCTTCATGGAGGAAATTCATTAATTAATTAAACGTCCTCCTTCAAATGTCTTCTGTGGGAGAAAGTGACATTTGCTGGCTGGCGGTGGCCTGCTAACCACTTCCCCATCTCTCTTCCTGTCACTGCGTTGTTGTACGACAACACTTTTCTCTCGTTCTCTCTCTCCCTGTCGACCTTTCCCACAGTTCCACATCACAAGCCCCACTTGGGCATTAGCACTTAATGGCGTCTGAATATGTGCAATGTCACTGATTAGCGAGCACAGTCGTTCGCGCCATCTGCCGCCGCGTGTGCGCGCGAGACCAGAGTGCTGTTAGCATCCATTTCTAGGACAGGCAGGCTGAAGGACTCATTTACATACCGGAGAGCTGCCCCAACTCATTAATTCATCCTGTGACCAACCCAAAACATCCAAACACACACACACACACACACACACACACACACACACACACACACACACACACACACACACACACACACACACAGACACACTGCTGACCTGACCCACACAAACACAGCCAAGGACGGCACATTGTCTATTCAGGCAGAGAGTAGAGTGTGTTGTGTTGTGTGTGTGTGTGTGTGTGTGTGTGTGTGTGTGCGCGTGTGTATGTGATTGTGTTGTGTTCGTGTGTGTGTTGTGTTTGTGTGGATGAGTGTGTGTGTGTGTGTGTGTGTGTGTGTGTGTGTGTGTGTGTGTGTGTGTGTGTGTGTGTGTTGTGTGGGGGGGGTTGTGTTTGTGTGTGTGAGTTAATTACTGCAGGGATACTGTTAAACGAAGCCACTGCAAGTGTGTCAAAACGATAACTCACTTTTCTTCCCTTTCTCAATAACTTATGAGAATAAGAAGGCCACACAGAGATGTGTGAGTGTTGAGAAGGCCACAGAGAGGTGTGAGTGTAGGCTACAGAGAGGTGTGAGTGTTGAGAAGGTCACAGAGAGGTGTGAGTGTTGAGAAGGTCACAGAGAGGTGTGAGTGTTGAGAAGGCCACAGAGAGGTGTGAGTGTTGAGAAGGCCACAGAGAGGTGTGAGTGTAGGCTACAGAGAGGTGTGAGTGTTGAGAAGGCCACAGAGAGGGGTGAGTGTTGAGAAGGCCACAGAGAGGTGTGAGTGTTGAGAAGGCCACAGAGAGGTGTGAGTGTTGAGAAGGCCACAGAGAGGTGTGAGTGTAGGCCACAGAGAGGTGTGAGTGTTGAGAAGGCCACAGAGAGTTGTGAGTGTTGAGAAGGCCACAGAGAGGGGTGAGTGTTGAGAAGGTCACAGAGAGGTGTGAGTGTTGAGAAGGTCACAGAGAGTTGTGAGTGTTGAGAAGGCCACAGAGAGGTGTGAGTGTTGAGAAGGTCACAGAGAGGTGTGAGTGTTGAGAAGGCCACAGAGAGTTGTGAGTGTTGAGAAGGCCACAGAGAGGTGTGAGTGTTGAGAAGGTCACAGAGAGGTGTGAGTGTTGAGAAGGTCACAGAGAGGGGTGAGTGTAGGCCACAGAGAGGTGTGAGTGTTGAGAAGGCCACAGAGAGGTGTGAGTGAAGGCCACAGAGAGGTGTGAGTGTAGGCTACAGAGAGGTGTGAGTGTTGAGAAGGCCACAGAGAGGTGTGAGTGTTGAGAAGGCCACAGAGAGGGGTGAGTGTTGAGAAGGTCACAGAGAGGGGTGAGTGTTGAGAAGGCCACAGAGAGGTGTGAGTGTTGAGAAGGCCACAGAGAGGTGTGAGTGTTGAGAAGGCCACAGAGAGGTGTGAGTGTTGAGAAGGCCACAGAGAGGTGTGAGTGTAGGCTACAGAGAGGTGTGAGTGTTGAGAAGGCCACAGAGAGGGGTGAGTGTTGAGAAGGCCACAGAGAGGTGTGAGTGTTGAGAAGGCCACAGAGAGGCGTGAGTGTTGAGAAGGCCACAGAGAGGTGTGAGTGTTGAGAAGGCCACAGAGAGGTGTGAGTGTTGAGAAGGCCACAGAGAGGCGTGAGTGTAGGACACAGAGAGGTGTGAGTGTAGAGAAGGTCACAGAGAGGTGTGAGTGTTGAGAAGGCCACAGAGAGGTGTGAGTGTTGAGAAGGCCACAGAGAGGTGTGAGTGTAGGACACAGAGAGGTGTGAGTGTAGAGAAGGTCACAGAGAGGTGTGAGTGTTGAGAAGGCCACAGAGAGGTGTGAGTGTTGAGAAGGTCACAGAGAGGTGTGAGTGTTGAGAAGGCCACAGAGAGGTGTGAGTGTTGAGAAGGTCACAGAGAGGTGTGAGTGTTGAGAAGGTCACAGAGAGGTGTGAGTGTTGAGAAGGCCACAGAGAGGTGTGAGTGTAGGACACAGAGAGGTGTGAGTGTTGAGAAGGCCACAGAGAGGTGTGAGTGTAGGACACAGAGAGGTGTGAGTGTTGAGAAGGCCACAGAGAGGTGTGAGTGTAGGCCACAGAGAGGGGTGAGTGTTGCACAACTGCCAATACACTCACTCAACGTATATAATGAAAAGGCCCATACACACACATACGCACAATACAGCACATCATACTGTACATTTAAAGCAGTGGTTGTTTTTTTGGCTTCAGTTCCCCCTTTCCCCGACTACATCGTTTTGCTTAGAAAACTGCAAGAGAAAACTAGAGCATGTGATGCAATGAATGAATGATAACCCACCGTTTTAACAATATAATATTAGAAACTAAGAAATTGAGTGAAAGAAATGCAATTAATGCCTCCTGAGCAGATTTATTTTAACGTTTTATTTATTTTCACAATGTATTCTTACATTTTTTAATTTCCCCCTTTCTCTCAAGTACCCACCGTAGTACCTCCATGTACCCCTAGGGGTACGCATACCCCAGTTTGGGAAGCACTTATTTCAAGCATAGGCTATATTATGGTAATCAACCTAATTCACGGGGGTTTTCTCTCTCAAAGACTGAAAGTCAATGAATGACCTTTAAGCATATGGGTATAAACTAATATAATTCATCATTAATGTAGATTATTGGCAAGTAATTACTACCTTCTGCTCTCTCTGGCTTATTAATTATACGAACATGGTTGATTGAAACATGACTTCCACTGGGTGGTAATTTCTGCTAAACTAAAGATTCATTAGGAAAGTTCTTGCAGTCGCCACCAGGAGAGCAGCTAAACGAAATAAGCCAAAGGCGTTTGTGGCATTTGCAAATTCAATTGCACTTTTGAGGACCGCTTTGATGAGCAACCATCTGGTGGGTAACTGTCAAATAAATGTCAATAAAACTGAAGATGACTATCATTCCCCCCCCCCCCCTACACAATTTCATTAGGTTCCTCATGGCCATAGACTGAAAGGGATTCAAAAGACATCTTCATCATCAACAACAGCAACAATGAGATTCCGTGCTATTTTCCCAGCTTGAGGTGGTTCAGTGCAGTCTTTTATGACTGTATCACTGCAGTCTTTCATGACTGTATCAGTGCAGTCTTTTATGACTGTATCACTGCGCTGTATCTTTTCTCTCATCTTGCTTCTTTCCGTCATTCAATCAAGCAGACGACATTCTGCGTGAGCTGCCTCGGTGATCGGCAGCGGCTTTTACCCCCCAGCTCTCGTTATCAACTCCATGACTGGGAGTGAGAAATGTCACGTTTAATCAGATAACTTCTGAAC
Source organism: Poromitra crassiceps (assembly GCF_964638095.1). Lineage (NCBI taxonomy): Eukaryota > Metazoa > Chordata > Actinopteri > Beryciformes > Melamphaidae > Poromitra > Poromitra crassiceps. Next base: position 43,775,980 of record NC_139629.1, on the reverse strand, counting down.
AAAACACAGCAGGAGACACGCGACACATGACAAACCTCTAATCTATGGGAGCCCAGTAGAGGCAGCGATCCATTTGGGCATCTGGGAAATGTGCTCAGACACACAGGGCAGCTAATTTATACACACATCTCAAAGTATTGTGTATACTAATATAATATATACAGCTTGGTTTGTGTTTTACCGACCCATTTGTATTATTGTGTTTGTCATATGTCAAATATTATTGCGCTGCGCCTGTATTAATCATATGCATTCATTTCTATAATTGATATTCCCGCTAATATTTGAAATAGCTGAAATAATAAATCAACACAATTCATTTTCCAAACATTTAAAATGATCCTTCTCAGGCCTATTGTCATAATATATTCATGTACATCAGTGTAATATAATGTAACTAACACAGCACTCAAATCCTTCTCTCAACAGAAAAGTGATGACATTTGGAGCAATCCTGGGGAAAAAATGCTTTTTCAAATATATGGTACCTTTTTTGCAAAGATTATACTAACTGAAAAGAGCACGGACATTATGTGAAAGCCTGTTGATGAACGAGCAAAGATGTAAAAGTATCTTTCCGAATTATGTTTGAGTCGTTATTCAAAACATGCATACATGTAGGCTTATACAGTATAACAGTCATGTCTTTGAGGACAGAATCATCTGCATCGAAACTTTGACTTGCAAATTCCAGGTAGCAATCTTTTCCGCAAATAGATATGTGATGAAAGCCTTCATATGTCACCACAAGAAAGTAGTGGAAGTCAATTAAAATGGTCTCATATCCACACAGCAATTTCATCTCAATGAAACGCCACATTAGCTTAGTTAGCCTGAGATGTGATACGAGCAGCCTCACGGCGGTGTCAGACAGACACACTGGAAATGGAAGCAATGCATCGCGCCACAGAAGCGTCGAGCAGGAGCCTGGCCCTTCACACCAGAAGCGTTCCGTTTTGCTCGGCACCCGTCACAACTTGTACTGACTTCACGCCCCGGCTGCACGCGGCCGCTCGCGGCGCCTGTCAGAAATAAAACCAGACGCGGAAACTCCGTCACACCACGGCCGGTGTGATCGCTCTAGTCTGTTAACAAGGCCGCCGAAATGAAACCGCCTGCGCTTCACCTCGCTTCCGCATCAGATCCGTTTCCAGTGTGTCTGTGCTGTCTGTCACTGTTGGGAACAGACAGTGCCTGTCTCGCTGGTGAAGAACTCCATTGCAAACCATAGGAGCCATGGATATTCCCACCAACTATTCAGCTAACAGTGCAGCAGTAATAATGATAAGAGCATTGGCAGTCTTCTCATGGGTTACTCTTCTTCTCACCTCTGGAGGAGCGGCTACTAAGCAAACAGCACCGCGGTCTTCTTCATCCTGTTAAATGTGTCATGTCAACGGCCAAGGAGGCGTTTGGTGAACAGAACGACAGAACAGCATTTAACATGCTGAGCTGCTCTGCCCATTAATCATGTATAGAGACATGCTACATGATATAATAGGCCTGACTCAGCCTGGATAACCTTTCTAGGAGGATTAATTTCAAGATTCAAGATTCAAGATTATTTTAATTTGTCCCGAGGGAAATTTGTCTTGGACATACAGGCTGCCACATAGGTACACAGTGCCATAACAACAACAAAAACAAAAACAACAACAAAAAAACAATAGTGCATAGCACACCAGTGCCGACGTGCAAACACACAACCAAAGTGCAAACATCAATAATTTACAGTACAATCAATCAACAATACATTACCTATGACCTGAGTTTAGGAGACTGACTGATATGGGGATGAAAGAGTATTTGTATCTTTTGAGGTGTCTGTTAAATTTGTATTGTTGTTGTATTTATCTTGAAGGTATCATCCGTGTTTAACTTGATTTAAGACAAATGATGACCTTATCGTCGTGTAGCACTGTTTAATAAAGCTTCAGAAATGATGTAAAGACTGTTTGTGTTGGTGCTGTGACTGTGATGTAGTCAATAATCTGATCGATGCTTGACCAACCGTGCTTGGGTCAAAAACTCTCACTCCCAAACAGAGAGATGGGTGAGTCATTAAATGCAATAGGACTGACAAGTGACAATACATGTAGCTCATAATAACATGTAGCTCATAATAACATGTAGCTCATAATAACCTCTGAATGCTCAATAGAGGAAAGCAGGGATGATGTATTTTTGTAGGCCAACCCAGAAGTCATGCACTTCCTGGTTCCCTCGTGGGGAAGTCAATTGGGTGCGCTTACTGTACATGCACACAATAAACAGATAAATGAGAATAATCAGGTAACTGGTAATAATCTGATTCCTGCATTTATATGCACTTAGTAAGTGCAATGAATAAACCTTCAGCAGATTCAGCAGAAACCTAGGTGTGTTTATGGGTTTTCTCATAAACCGATAACGGCCTTGATCCGGTAAAGGATGTCGTTTACATGACCGCTTGATAATCAGGTAACTCTAGAAATCCCATAATAAAAGGTTTATTAGTGTGCACTAGGGATGCACCGATATGAAAATTTTGGCCGATGCCGATAACCGATATTAACATTGCTGTTATGGCCGATAACCGATATTTACCGATGTCGATATGATCTGTATAAAACCACATTTTTATGATCATCACATTTTGTACATACTGAAAAACACATGTTAACACTGAATTTGAAAAAGTTATGCATTTCTTTATTTGCAAAGCCTTTGGAAAAGCCCATAAATCATAGATTTACTGCATTATTTCATATCAATGTGAAGAATTTGGCTGATAATGATAACCGATATTAACATTGCAACATCTGACCGATACCGATATGACCGATATGTTAAAAAATCGGCCGATACTGGCCGATACCGATATGATTGCCGATATATCGTGCATCCCTAGTGTGCACTGTGCATCTAAACGCACCACTGAGGTGCGAATGAGGACCACTTTTATGATTTTTGAAGCATTTTCTGAAAATTGTGATTTAAAAAAATGCATTTACACTTCTCTTCTATCTGAACTATTGTGGGTTGATTGCTGTTTCAGATCAGAGTACCTGCCTTTTTGTATGAGAGCTGTCAAGGTATTTGTTTATAGGAACCACGAGAGACTGTTCTCTGAATGGAGGAGGCTATTTAACCTGTTAAAATCATTACCTGTTTGACTCTGAAGAAGACGCCGTGTGCATTGAAACATTAGTCATTTGCACATTATTAATACATTTGTCCTGTGATTGTGCAGTATCCTGTTTGGGTTCAGTCAGTTCAGAGAAGTGGCCCATTGAACTGTTTTTTGACAAGTTTTAAAAGTTGGAATTGTGCTCAAAACAAGTGCTGTTCCCTGCATTGGATATATGGCAAAATGAGTAGTACTGTAAGACCTAATGATTTAAAAACTCTCTCTCAGAAAGTCATGTTCTATTCAGTACGTATGTCAGCTGAAAACTAACTATCAACTAACTGTGCAACTGCAAAAATACCTTTCCAAATCTTAAGTTGATTAGCTCAGCAAGTTGAAGCTAAGATTCTCAGCACACATCAGACATCGTCACAGAACTTCACTTCTCACCAACCGCTGAC
>NC_139629.1:43697410-43767410 GCF_964638095.1 Poromitra crassiceps | reverse complement strand
CCATTTCCCAGGAAAGAAGGCTGTGCAGCCTCAAAGTTGTCCCCCAGAATCCCTCCTTCTTCCTTGTTCCCTTCTTTCCTTGTTCCCTTTCCTTTAGGAGAGAGCCAGGTTAAATCCTCAAAGCACTTTGTCCTGTTTCCTTAAAGAGAGGCATCCGGCTCAGGGCAAATGTGCTGTGTAACTGGTATCTGCTACGGGGAGAGGGTGTGTGTGTGTGTGTGTGTGTGTGTGTGTGTGTGTGTGTGTGTGTGTGTCAGTGTGCAAGCATGCCTGTGTTTGTGTGTGGGAGTTCGGTAACCGAATGACAGAGTATGTGTGTGTGTGGGTGCGTGTGTGTGTGTGTGTGTTAGAGAGAGCAAGCACTCCCCCTGTGAAATGTGCTCCCCGCAGCTGACTGTTGAAAGGACACAGAGCACTGAGAGATGACAGCACCTTTTTAAATGGACTGTACCATCTGCAGAGGAAGCAGAGGGGGGGAGCGAGCCGGACCATCAGAGCACAGCTGAGCCCAGCACAGCTGTCTGCAGGAGATGTCCCCACCAGGTGCCTCGCAGAGGAAAAACAGACTACAAATTTCACTGGGCCTCTGGAAACAGACTTAAATGAAACATTTGCAGAGCTTTCTCTCTCTCTCTCTCTCCCTCTGTATGCTGTGTATGTCCCTCGCCCCTCCCCTGGCACAGACAGAGCCAGGGACAGAGGGACGGAAAACATTGCTATGAAAGAGGAAAGAGTTATGGGCAGCAGAAATAGTTCTGCTTCTGACCATGACTGTATCACAGGCAGGTCTTCCTCCTGCAATAATAATAATGTATTTTACTTCTCAACTGCACTCATGTTTGCGGAGGTTAAACGTGAACAGAAAATCTTCACATTCGGGAGAGGAGAAAAGTGTTGTACACAGAGGACACAGCTGTTTATCTTACTTGACAGACCCAAGATGTTTGAGGTTAAGCAGTTGTACATTTGTCAGTAGATTGAATTTCTGTTTGTGCAATCGTGCATATTTGCATTCATAAGATTGCTCGTAAAAATGATCAAGCTCAGTTTTGTGGTGATGTTTGATTTAGGATGGAGATGTTTCTACGTGTATTTATCCAGGGAAAGTTGAGTGAGCATGCAAAGCTCTCTGTCAGCACCGCCCTGCTTCACATGATCCACACAGAGGAGTGGAGAATGTTACTCATTCATTTCCCCCCAACCGGACTTTCCCAGTCCGGCCCGCGATGTGAACCGTTCCTCCGACTTCTGGCCCACTGCCGGCCCTCGAAAGGACTTGAGATCAATCATGTTACGCAAACGCATATTCCAGTATATCTTTAACCCATTGATACCTGATGCACCATTTGCGTGTATATCCCTCATTTGTGTGTGTGCGTGACGCGGTTCGCGGTCTTAAAGGGATACACACACAAATGCTGCATCAGGTATCAATGGGTTAAAGGCATATTCCAGTATAATTATGATTTTTTTTTAATCCCATTTTTATCCCCCATTAGTGCTAATTTTTATTTATTTATCCTGGTTGCTGCTCCACCCTCTGCCGATCTGGAGAGAGCCGAAACTGGCTCCATGCTTCCTCCGAGACATGGGCAGTTAGCCAGCCGCTTCTTTTCACCTGACAGGGGAAGCTTCACCAGTAGGACATAGCACGTGGGAGGATCACGCTATTCCAACCAGTTCCCCTCCCTCCGAATAGGCGTCCCGAACGACCAGATGAGGCACCACTTCAGCGACCAGGATATTGCATGTTTTGGTGAGGGGGTTATGAGGGAAACCCCCCAGGGGGCACGGGGAGAACATGCAAACTCCACACAGAAAGGCCCTTTTGACGACCCCACCCGGGCGGTGGGCACTCGAGGACATGCAGACGGGCACGCACTCCTTCAGCGCTCACAGCGTCCCAGGTGGGAATCGAACCCAGGACCTTCTAGCTGTGAGGCGACATCGCTTACCACTGCGTGCCACCGTGCCCCCTTATATTCCAGTACATCTTTAAAGGCATATTCCAGTATATCTTTGAGTGTTATTTCGACCTCTCTGAAACCATTCAAAGTGACGCTCTATTACTCTCGCTCTGTTCTTCTCACCCTCATCCCTCCATCTGCTTAACAGAGGAGTCAAGAGCTGGAAATATAGCAGGCAGACACGACGACATGACAGCCACCTGCTACCAGATGAGGCTAATCCATCACACTGGATGCTACGTTGATGCTCCTCTCTCCCCTCTGCAGCACACCCGGAGGAGGGAGGGGGGAGGTGCAGCTTTTGCTGGAAGTCTCTGCAGCCAGGGTGTGAAGACAAGGTTGCTTTATTGTCGTTATAGCAATGAAAGAGAATGAATGTCAATACTGTTACTGCCAAATGTCAGACAGGCAGACATGAGACCCCGCAAATCAAATCAAGCTCTTTGAGAGACAGATGGATGCTAGCAGCTTGGTGGAGAGAAGAGCCTGCTGGATCCAGAGGAGGTCAATACTGAGCTGTGCTGAGACCGTCCAGCTGACTGGCAGCGTGGAGATCTGTTGACAGTTATCAGATAGCTTACAGTTAGGTAGAGGATTCTTACTGCTGTTGATTCACACAACATGTCGGATAATGCACCGTCTTAGTTTGATGGAATCACTGAGCCGTTTCACTGGCTAAAGCAAAAAGCAAGTTGGTTTCAAACATCTTAGCGAAGGCTTTTTTTGTTTGGCGATAGACGTTTGAAATGCTTCTTCTTCTGCTCCTGCCCCGTCCACCACAGAGACGTCAAAGCGCTGGCTCAGCTGCAGAACAGCATGCATGGAGCTGTTGCTCAAGGACACCTCAGCAGGCCAGGATGCCTGAACCTAGAGTAGGTGTTGGGAGGTGGAGGACAGTCTAGGGCAGGGCGTCCCAAACTTTTCAGACCAAGTAGCACCATGTATGAAACCAAACTTCCCAGGGACCGCTTCCAGTGCGGATAAATACATTTTCTTTCCTCATAAAATAAAATGTGCTAATTCCACCATAGCAGAAAGGTTCAAAAGCTATCCACCTGATTTTTGAATGCCCTGCTGTCAAATAATTATGGGTGCAAGGTCCCGTCTGAACGTGACTGATTGTCGCAGCTTGCCTTTTCCTCGATCGTTAAAACTCCGACGCTGGGGGGGGGGGGGGGGGGGGGGGGGGGGGGAAGTTGCTTGTCACAAGCACTCGTTTGACGACTTATTTGAGGGAATGTAATAATTGTATCTATCACGTCCGCTATTTCTGTTGCTCTTTCAACAACTCGGGGATATTTATCGACGAGATTTTTGCCAAGCTGGACGTGATTTGCTCCGTTCGCCTGCAGCTGTCGTTTACAGACGGACACTTGCTATGTTGTGTCTGTGTCAGGCTGTCGGCAACGTAACGGGGGGCGGGCACCGGAAGAAGCACCAACCACGTAAGGCATCATGGCGGCTAGAAATAAGGTGGATATAAAATGAGTTTTAAGAGAGGTTTCACACATAAAGAAACAATTCCCAAGCTTGCTGTACATAATCCCAGGGCCAAGGACAAAGTGAGAGCATAAGACCTGCTTGTAACATGATGGCTGACTCTGCTGTAGGTTGTGTTTGCGCCTCAGGGTTGAGGAAATCTACCCTGTTTCCTACCCCCATACCCCCTGATCCCTCCCCCTCCCCCCCCGCACACACACACACACACACACACACACATTTCTGACATTCAGCTGTCAACTCAAACCCACTCACTCAGCAGTACAGCCGTCTAGTTATTGTTCCCCCAGGTTATATGAACTTTGACCCCAACCTATCCAGCATGTGGTAAGCAAGAGATCAGCCACTGCCTCGCACACGCTGGGGGTAACGAGCAAGATATCTCTCTACTCCCACAAAATGTTACCGTAGCCTTAGGCTCTCTCTCGCTCTCTGTGTATGCTCTCTCTCTCTCTCTCTGTGTGTGTGTGTGTGTGTGTGTATGCTCTCTCTCTCTCTCTCTCTCTGTGTATGCCACTGGATACCAGACATTCAAGTCCACACTGGTGTTTCTCTCGCAACTCTCTGACCGCCCGCTACAGTATGCAAGCAAGGAGATATGGGGAACACACACACACACACACCGTCCGTTCATCCATCTGCCCAGACAAGAGTCACCCCCCCACTCGGTAAATGAACATCATGTTATTTATAGACGACCCTGCTGCCGCATATGATACATTAGTCACAGGGGAGGGCGGGCACAGACACATATATTCACACACACACACGCACGCACGCACGCACGCACACACACACACACACACAAGGGGGCTAATCCCAAAGTCATTTGATGTTCATTAATGCTGAAATGCACCTCCTCCCATCAGGTGTCATCAAAGTCTATGAGACCCTTCTGTGTAATTAAGATGCTGTGGTGTGTGTGTGTGTGTTGCATCTTTCTATATCCCTACAACATCTTTCCTCAGCAGTGTGTGTGTGTGTGTGCGCACGTGTGCCTGCCTACAGTTGTTACTCATTTAAGTTTGGCTACTTTACTGCGGGGTTCCCAAGGTGCTGCAATGCCTCGTGTGGAGGCTTTGGTTATTTAAATGTTTTCTTCTTTACAAAAGTCCCGCCCCCTCATTGCTGTCACAGCAGTGCAGCAGTACCGCAGCATGGCCAAGTGAAATGAGAAACAGTATGTGAGTGAGTGTCTTGCTTTTGTGTGTGTGTGTGTGTGTGTGTGTGTGTGTGTGTGTGTGTGTGTGTGTGGAGCATGCACGTGCTCGTCTGCGTGCACAGGTTGCCGGAAGAAATGTGAGAAATGCGGTAAATGTATACAAATTCCTGTAGATGTATACAGTTTCAGCCAGCTGTTCCATTTTGGTTTCAGCGACAACGCTCGGGTTTCTCTGTGAAGATGCCCTTCTTCTTCTTCAGGGTTTTGATGGTTGTCGCTAGCTTTACCCTCTGGTGTTGCAGTGTTACATGAATGAATCTCACACATCTCAGTTTACTAAAGACGACAATCTGAAGAGGTATTTTTGGCATGGTGACTGGACTGGGAGACAGCACTATGCCTAGCATTCCCTCTCACAGTAAGAAGGAAATGGACATACATACTTACCAGATTTACCTTGGGAAAAACATTGACCGCCCCTCTTACAGTTTGGTAATGTACACATTTACCGGTACATGTTTACTGGATACATTTTCCTACATTTAAAACATAAACTGCGTGTGCTCTCTGTGGGTGATCACAACTGTAGTCGAAGTTTACTTTGTTGCATTTTTGTATCTATTTGTTTAAGTTCACGCTGCCCCTCTAAACCAAGATGTAAGCTAAAGTCACAGATTCAAAAGTAGCTTGTTTATTGTGCGTCCAGGTAGCTCACCTAGTAGCATGCGTACCACGAAGGCTCGGACCTTCGCGCGGCCGACCCGGGTTCGACTCCGACCTGCCGTCCTTTGCCGCATGTCGTCCCCTCTCTCGCCCCACCTCTCCTGTCTGCCTAACTGTCCTATCTAAAATAAAAGGTGAAATGCCAAAAAAAGAAAAAGTAGCTTGTTTACTACATGGAGTTTTGGAAAGTTCTCATCTGTGGTCTTCATACCAGGAAAGACAAGACATACCTGAATATGTCATGAGCAGCAGTGCAGTGTGCCTGTGTGTGTGTGTATGCGCACGTGTGTGTGTGTGTGTTGGCACATTGTGACCTCAGTTCATTCTGTTACGTGAAGCTTTCCAAGCATGAGGAGAAACTGCTGGATATTAGATGTCAACATCCGTCTCCTCGTAGCGCTCAAACCGTACAGAACAATGGTTTCCTGTGGCCAGTTCCCATTACCTTCTCCCTCCAATCAAACCACACCGCATTCCGCCCATGGCCATGGAAGAGCACCAAGACCTGCTGCACTTTCAAACAGCCTCAGTGCAGTTCTATAGCGCGACCACCAGAGTTTGAATGGCATCGTTATCACTTGCCCAAACCAACTGAAGTGCTGAAGTTGTTACTGAAGTAACTGAGTAAATGCTCCAGATAGTTCGAATCGACTTCTTCAAAGAGGTGTGCGTGTGTGCACGCGCGTGCGTGTGTGCACGCGCGTGCGTGTGTGTGCGTGTGTGCACAGCATGTGAATGAACCATCTCTCAAGCCTCTCCCTTGGGGTCTCGGAGATGTCTGCTGGTCAGTGGAGTGGATCGGGACTCAGTGGCTGACTGGGGATCAGTAATTAGTGGGTGTGCTGGGGACTTGTATTACCATATGAATGGAGACAGAGGGGAGTGGGATCAGTGCACTGGCCACCCATTCTTCATTGTGCTGCTGGTGAGTATCCGTCCACACAGCGGGCCTGCTGCGGCCAGATTCATGTCACGCAAAAACAGTTGCAACACTGAGAGGTCTGTATATTTTTAAGCCTCCGCTGATTCAGTTTCTACTTACTGGAGCTGGATTTTGTTGCTAAGCAGCAATATTAGACGAGACTCTGCTTACTCACTGGGAATGTATTTGTTGCCTCCCAACAATAGAAACAAAATGTGTATGTAGGCAGTAAAAACGACAGAAAGGATTTACACCTTTTTCAGTGTCGCAACATTTTCATTGTTGGTTCATGCCATCTTTTTCAGTTGGATTTGTTGTCTCGTCCAAATGTTCTAATTTAGACGATTTAAATAAAGAAATATCAGTTACTGAACATACTAAATTCGGTTTGTAATTATGATTCACCACTTCTTGAAACAGATGCATAGTTTTCTCCTGTATTATCTGGGAAGTAGTTGTGTTTTGTTCATAGTATCCCCCCCCCCTCCCCTCATTTGAATCTTTCTTTTTTGCTTTTATTATTTTTTACTACATATTTGCAATGAAAGCACAGAACAGCCTCTAACTGCTCTTCCGCCATGATTCTAGAGCCATCCCACAACACTTACAAGGTGATTACAGGAGCAACCTAGAATGCTGCTAATTATATATTTATGGAAGGCGGACATTTAATCAAAGGAGTCTATTTTAAGCAGTGTCCAATTCAGCGTGTCTCTGTTTGAGGCCCACCCGGAAATTACATTCTTTCGAACGGCCAGTGGGGGGCGGCGTGCGTACTGCAGAATCAAAATGCACTGCATGCAAGTCAATGTGATTATGACCCAACTTCTCTCTCAGTCTATGTCTTAAATAAACACTTTGCAAATGAGTTTATGGTCTGAATCAACAATTTCAAGACTTTTTCATGGTCTCATGTCCTCCGTTTTCTATTTCGAGTTTAATAGACAATAAATACATTGGATAAATAAGAACAGTAATACTTCTGACCGATAGAGGCAGCAATGTGCCGCAAGGTATCTAGTCTGCCGGAAAGCTATTAGAAGAAGCAGAAGAAGAAGCTCGCCACATAGCTTGCTAGCAGATTAGCATGTAGTAATTTAGCAAACTATCAGAAACGTTATCTTTATGATGTTTTAATAATGTTAGTAAACACACGTAACTGTATTGCTCTCGTTGTGAGGCCAGTTTATCAAAAATACCGCATATTTCGAAATCCGATTTACTTTGTGGACACTTATCAGCCGCTAACAGGCTGGAGGCTCACACCATGGTAGGGATGTTCATTTTGAAAATTTTCCAAAATCGATAATCGGTGAATATTAACGATCAATTATCGATCATCGATTTTATTAATACTTAGAAAATTTTCAATTTTTTCAATTTTTTCAATTTTTTTTTTTTTTTTTACAAAATGAATGCCTATGGCAGAAAATACGAAAGACAACGTGTTCTCCTCAATTAACTCTTTATTTCAATGTGTCTCCCTTCCAACACTGCTGTCCCCGGCGCATGCCGGTGTGAATTTCCCATGTTTAAAACAGTTTTGTTGGCACAAAGGCCCGTGCCCAGCCAGAAAACTAGAGACTATATGAAGCTCCACCTCACGTTAGTCGGCTGTGCAATGGAGTGGGGCGAGGAGGAACGAATTCCACCCAAACCTAGTCCAAAAAAAAAAAAAAAAAAAAAAAAAAAAATTTTTTAATAATTAAAAAATCGATCCAAATGCCACAGGATCGATTCCAATCCTTAACGATCGATTATCGATTTTCGATAATTGATGAACATCCCTACACCATGGATGTACAGAACACAAGAAGAAGAACACAAGCCAGGTGGACGGTGCTTCCGCAAGTACCAGATCTCCCACAATGCTCGAGAAAAATCCATTCATCCAATCAAACATTACCAGGAAGCAGGAGATTCAAGCTTCATTTTCTGGTATCAAAAACCAATGGGCTCACTTCGTCCAGATAATATATACAGTCAATGATTTTAAGAAACTTCTTTTGACTGAAGAATCACTATGAAAGAAAAGATGCTGATATTTGTGTGCAAGAAGTGTCATTCTTGATGTCTTTGCCAGACATCTGTCCATCAGATGATGGGCATATAGGCACGGATATATTTTGACAATCCCTGTCCATTTGTCCCACCTGCTTTATGTACAGGATCAGTCAAACTGCTGATGTACAACATCAGGCAGCCCCCCCGCCACGCACCGAGATAGTGTTTCTCTTTGAAGATAAGCCTCGTTAACTCACATTGCACGGGCCGAGAGAGAACTCGTCGAGGAAGAGCGTGCAAAAGACGTGTTCATATATCTTCCTCTTCTGATAGCAAAGAGAAATATTAATGTGCGTCACCTTGTTTAGTGGATGGAAATACACATGCTGCCAAATACAATATGGCACTGATCTCACATTGAAGCTTTCTACCTCCCAAAAGGAGAGTGTAATTATAACCAAAGTCTGTTGTGCTGCCAGCAGGCAGCAAGGTCGCTGCTGTGTGGGTAATCTAAATGCTACGTAAAGATACTTACACCACATTCTGTCTGTGTTTAGTGATTCAGACGATGCCTCTGCAATGCAGAACTTATGGGCTGCACCAAAGTCACCTGCTCATTGGTAGCATGTGGAAAGGCCAGCCAATGAGGTGGAGAAGGTGCTGTAACGATGGCCCCCGCGTTGCTGCAACTTCTTCACGCGTTTGATTTCCCTCCGTCTCTCTCTTTTGTGGAGCAAAAGGCAACGGGTGAACGTCCCTGGAGGAGGAAGGAAGTGGAGTTTTTGTAGCTCAACGCTATCTTGATGTCTAATCAAGATCATCTGATCTTGGGGGGGGAAAGGGGCTCAGCAAAAAGGCTTTCAGAGTCAGAACGCACATATTACACACAAACACAAACACTCTGCAGAGTCAGAACACACACACTACACACAAACACAGTGAAGTCAAAAAGGCTTTCAGAGTCAGAACACACGTATTACACACAAACACAGAGGAGTCAGGGAAATAAGCCAGAGAGAGTACAATTGAGAAAAGGGGCAGGACTTGATATTTAAAATAAAAAGTTGATTACGTTTCAGTTTTCATCTAATGAAGCAACTCGGTTGTGCGATAAGAGCTCACGATCAGACGACCTCTGACGCTAATAGACGTGTGATGCTAATACTAGCTCTGACGCTAATACTAGGCAACTGCTCTCCAGCTGCTCCCAGTGTGCTGCATGCATTGTCAATAGAGTGAAACACCTCCCAGCTTGGCTCTGGGCCAAGCTACACAAGCCATAAAAAAAACATTAGAAAAATGTCAGGTGATTGAAAGAAGTGATTGATAAGGACATAAAACACAATGCTGGGTCAGTGAGCAGATTCAGCGAAAGACGAGGATACTTGAGTTGGTCTGGTAATGAGGTGGAGAGCAAAAAAAGACAAAAGTGAGACAAGATCCATTTGCTTTTCTCATCATGTAGACGTCTCGTTTGCTTTGTGCCAAACGTTCTCATAGGAATGCTGTCTCTGTGTCTCTCTGTCTCTCTGTGTCTCTGTCTCTGTATGTCTCTGTGTGTCTCTGTATGTCTGTGTGTCTCTGTATGTCTCTGTGTGTCTCTGTCTCTGTATGTCTCTGTGTGTCTCTGTGTGTCTCTGTCTCTGTGATTTGCAGTTTTCACACAAACAGCAACTAGCTCAATGGTGCATAAAGAATAACTTGTGCAAGGAGGGAGGAGAGCAGGCAGTGTGTGACTCCAGAAGAGTTATGAGCTCACTGGGTTGGAGTGTCTCAAAGCAAAACAAAGAACAGAGACAAGCCTTACTGCGCCCATCTGTTTATTCTCAACCTGCCCCTTCCTTCACTATTATTTACACCGTCATAAAATGGATGAGACCAAGCAGCTGGAGGGTAGAAGGACAGCTCCAGTAGGAGAACACCTAAGGTGAGTCCCAGAGCCTTGTGTCCTGTTCAAGTGTCCTTAATCAGACCCGCTCACTCAGCTAAATGCCTAAAACAGAGAGGAGGAAGTAGAGGACACTTGCAATAGTTAGTTTCCTCTGAGTTTCATCAAAGACCTTTAATATACTGTAGATAGATTTCCATTATGAAAATCAACAGATAAGACTTTGTCAAATTGTCGCTTTAAGCTTTGTTTGTTTTTTGTCTGGTCTGTTTTTGCTTTGAATGTGTTTATTTTATTACATTTTTCTTTCCCAAATCCCTGATTATCTTTCCATACTAAAGGTTGTGTGCAGTTATCCTGCTCAGCCAGAGCAGCAGCCGATGCGAGACAGCAAACAGTGCGTCTGTCCTCGCCGTGGGCATGTGTACCTCCAGCTAAGAAATCAAACACACAGGTTGCAGGCGGGCAAACACGGCGTTTGTTGACACACACAGATAAGTTTTCCATTCTGTCTGACAAGATTGCGGAGGTTAGCGGTTGGGGAAGTGTGTTATTGGAATATCCTGTATCCCCCCCATCCCAGCCCTCCCAATTTCTCTAATCTCTAATCCCACTCGCGCTAAGCCCTCTGCTCATATCTGTGATTCAGATCCAGAGAGAGAGACGATGGCACCGCCTGTCTTTGGGGACACGCAGCATTGCCAAACGGCCCCTGACTCCGCAGTGAGGCTCAGAGATATCTCCGACACAAACAAGTTAGCGGGCTTTGATGGGAATTAAGACACGGTGATGTTCCTTTGAAGTGAGACAAGCTGGGAAAAAAAGACCTCACACACGCACAAAGTGTTGCCAAATTCAAAAAGCCCCATAGTACCTGTATGACTCTATGTATCTTGTGTATTTTGTTGTTATTATTTCATGATTATTTGTGATGCGTGTTGTTGTTGCTTGAACTGTCATCTCTCGAGTAGAACGTGTGCCTTTCTGATGAAAAGCAGAACAAAAGAAAAAGAAAAGGAGACCTCACACAGGCTCATGGGCAAAGAGGGGAAATGCTTTTATGTCCACTGGGTTCTGCGGGGATTATGGTTTCGTGATAGTGTGGTTCTGGTTCTGTGATAACGTGGATTGCCGTCCGGCGTCCGCTGACGACACTGCAGCGATGTTTTCGTAAAGATGATGGGGGCTTGAATTCCAAATGATGGAGCGGTGTTCCAACACACACTTCCCCAAGAAGAATATATAAAGTAAAAAAAAATCTCACTTGGATTCCGCTTTTATTTGTTGTTTTTTTATTAATTTTTTGTGTGACAATTGTGCCCGTATGGACGCCCGACCAAGTTGTAAGATAACACAGGGGCTCGAACCTGCGACCCTCGTGTTGAAGGCAGGGAATCTACCGCTGCACTACCCGGACGGCCTACTTGGCATCTCCTACCCCTGCGGATTGAATAGCAAATCAGTCGTGTTAACGTTTATTCATCAAGGATACTTTTCTAATCATGTTTTCTAGTTATGTCTGTGCTGCCCTAACAAGATATCTGATTTCAATCTATTTGAACTAAGTGTATGTGTAGCAGACTGCTTCAACAGCATTTCATTTCTATTATCAGAAAAGAATTGAGGTGATGGCCTGAATACAGACATATATAGAGTCTGCTGCAGCTCCCAATGCCCACCAGGTTCAGATCCTGGTTAATGATACCTGTCAAAAGGTGTACTCTCTCAAATAGATCTTTGTCTTTATAATCTGGTCCATAAAAATGCATGTTTAAAGAGAAAAGTAAGCTAACTCAATCAGAGAATAAAAAAGTTGTAATATTATATAGACATCTATTTCTAGATACCGGTAAGTACAGAAAGATGGCATTATTTCCAGTTTTCCACTATCTAAAATTATGCAATTTGATAATGTCAAAGGATTACATTACGTTCCTTCAATTCAAACGCATAAAATAAATCCCCAATAGCGTAAGAAACCATATGCATTTCAATTAATTTGTTCAAGCAGCATGAAAGCTGCTGGGAAACGGCAGAGTTGAGTTATAATTGAGGCTCATTTCTATTAAAGTTTCACATTTTCACAAATGTTGAGCAATCAACAAAACAAAAAGCCTTTTCAAACAGCAAACACTAGAGGCAGCAGACCAAGGAGTGTGAATGCAGTCTGCCACTATCATGACAGACTCAACAATGTTACTGCTTGGTGGTCTGAAGAGCTCACAGATGGTCCTTTTTCCTGCTGAAAGAGAGTGTGTGTGGCAGCATGTCTGATGATGTGAGTGTTCCTTGAAAACCCCACATACTGTAGGTGTGTGCTGTTTGTGTTAGCGGGTCTAAGTGTGTGTGTGTGTGTGTGTGTGTGTGTGTGTGTGTGTGTGTGTGTGTGTGTGTGTGTGTGTGAGAGTGAGGGCAGAATAGTTGTCTGCACCAGGTTGAGGGGCAGCTCCTGTGTCTTCTGCTCAGTATTCAGCAGCCGTAGTGGCTGTGAAGAAGACTGAGAGACGCTCTGTTTAGGTGCTGTAGGGGGGGTTGACGCTGACGGACTTGATGCATCCTTTCAAAACCATTTTCCTTCAAAGGCACAGCATGTGGAAGGCCAGCGTCCCCCCTCACAACAACGTTGGTGGAAAAAATACAAAAGAAAAATGTATTATTTTGTTTGCCATCATAAGAGATGTTATACAATACAGAGCCTTAAAACCATCCAGATATTGGAATCTATAAATGGCATTTTGGATGATTAGAATTTCATTGTTATTTGTTGAAAAACCTCCAGCTACAATATAATTGGTATAAAGACTCCACAGGATAAAGCCAGGCAGGATTCCAAAGCTAAGTGGCCAGCAGCAAAGGTAGATGCTGCCGTTGTTCAGTGTGAAATCTACTCATCAGATGGAGGTACAGGATGACTCTGGCCTCAAAGACGTGCTGTGGGTGCTTTCGGGGTTCATTAGCTTCATGTTTTCATCACCACTTGTGTATATTTGTCTGCCTGTCAGTAACATATCTCAAAACATATGAATAGATTTGTATTAATTAATGATTCAACTGGATGGACAAACCCCCTCTTTATTTTGTCACAGACGACACACCACGCATGCACACGTGAGCACGACAGCCAGGACACACACATGCTTTTGGAGGCGCCGTGAAATGTGTCCTCTGCATTTGACCCATCCTGGCTCGTCCTTCCTCAATGGTTCAGACCACGAGGGGTGAGCAGCTGCAGTGAAGCGTCTGGGGACCAACGCCTTCCAACCGCCGAGTGAGGGAGTTCATACTGATGTTATGGAGGAAACCCCAGGGGAGCACGGGGAGAACATGCAGACTCCACACAGAAAGGCCCTTTTCACAAGCTAGCCCACCTGGGCACTATAGGCACCGAAGGCATGGGGAGACATACCCCCCCAGTGCCAACAGCGTCCCAGGCGGGAATCAAACCTTGTTGCTGTGAGGTGAGAGCACTACCACTGCACCACTGTGTCGCTGTGCATGAAATGTGGTGGACAGATGGGACTTGGGCCAAGAAACAGCTGATTAGATTTTGGTGATAATCCAAATTTAGGACAGACTTTGATTATTGTTTTGTTTTTTTGCCATAACTATGAAACTAACGAAGAATCAATCTGTATGATGGAAAATGACGGGGTTCCAGGTAAAAAAAAAAAATGGCTGGTTTTTAAGAACTATTAAAGTACCATCAAATACAGTATTTTGATCAACATAAAAGTGTTAAATCATCATACAAAATGCCTAAACTGCTTTTGTGTCAACAGTTTATTTCCATGTAATATCCATATTTGATTTCAGCAGAGTGTGATGGTTTAGTGGAGCGTACCAAACTTAATTGTGTAAATGAATGCAGCTCATATCAACACCTAACATGTTTCTACTTGATGCATTAGCAGCAGCAGCAGCATTAAGTAGGCTCCCACTGTCATTATGAAGTTACAGGAAGCAGGAGCGCGTACAGGGAATCAGCCTCTCCATCACTCCTGGCTTTCCTCCATTGTGCTTCTCCACAAAATATGCAGATTTTTGCAAATGAAGTCATTATCTCCAGTATGAAATGAGCGCAGAGTGCTTGCAGACAGCCCAAAGTGCTGATTATGGGAACAATGGGATGTGGACACCTATGGGTACTCTGTTGTGATTACAGCCTGAGAGCCACGGAGGCCCGGGACCAAGCCCAAATCACCACCTGCATAGTGAGAGGTGAAGTGTTTGTGCCTTATTGTACGGGAGAGAGAAGTGTTTCTTCAAATTCATTTGGGCTTGTGGTGGGCTCATGCTGCACACAGTCACGTCGTCAACAAATTAGCTAACTTGAGGACATTTTTGTTCAACGTTATTTCTTGCCAACTCTGCCTCTGTAGGCTATGCTACCAGCCAAAAGGTGGGACACTTTCTTTTAATTTTTCTTTGACAATTTTCCACATTTTAGAATAAAAGTAAAGACGTCAAAACTATGAAATAACACAAATAGAATGATGAAGGAACCCGAAAAGTGTTCAATAAAAACTGTATTCTTTAAAGTAGCTGCCCTTTGGCTTGATGGAAAGGCAAAGACTTTGGAAATAATAGATTCATACATAGGCATCAACTTCACTATTTATATTTGTCTAGGAAACAAATGTCAAACATTTAAATGGTAACTAAAACAAAAAATGGTTTTTTTTCCCCCTTCCCAGCTTTAAACCATGACTTTTGAGAAGTGTTGATGAAGGATTCTGCGCAAAATCTCCCCATTTGAGAGTAAACTGTTAGAAGAGAGGATGATGCTTCAAATAAGGTCTGTGGGCAACGCAAGCTTATCCAAATGCGAACCAGTGTTCAGCGAGATAATCTTCACACATGAGGACCACTTTCATGAGTTTTGAAATGGAGGTTGAGGATGCCTGTTAAGCTGCGTTCACACCGACCTATTAAAGTTTTTCGCTGGCATCGAGTTTACATACAAAGTCAATGCAAACGAGCGATTGAGCGTATATTCGCCCGGGAGAAAAATCGCTGGGCGTCTGAGCGAAAGAGACAGAGCGATAGGGAGAAAATTCACTCTTCGGCCGAGATTAAATATCCCAATTCGAGCGAAATTACGCTGGCATCAGTCGCTCGCTGTTCAACGCTGATTGGCTGCCGTGTGAGAGTGAGTCAAGGATCACACTGGCTTGGAACAAACCGCTGGTTTATTGTGTGGCAACAAACCGCATTGACAGCTGATTGACAGGCTGACAGCTGACATGAAGTGAAGTCTGTACTACCAGTATAGAGCTCGCATTAGGAGCACGCTGATAGGCTTAGCTTGTAAACAACTACGGTGGCTCGTAGTGGACAAATATCACGACATTGCGTAACGTTATAGCCCCCAGATGTCTGTCAATTATTGTGCCTGTTGACGAGCGATTTAAACAGAGCGACAGAGCGATTCCAAAGGGTTGAATCGAGCGACAGAGAGAAAAATAAATATCTTGTGTGAACACAGCTTTAGCAGTCCAGTCCAGAGTTCTACATGGATGGGATTAGTTTGCTGGCTGTGTATCCAACTATGATGTTCTGACTCAGTGAGCACTTAGAGGGCCTTTATAATGGGGAAAGGTGGAGTGCAAAAAAGAAACGAAATTGGCAGAGGAGCAAGAGGGGTCAACACGAGCTTGTCGCAGTCATTCAGTTCGACATCGGTGTGTGTGTGTGTGTGTGTGTGTGAGTGTGTGAGTGTGCGTGCATGTGTGTCTGTGCCTGCATGTACCTCTGCTTCAACAAGAGCTAATGCAAAGAAAGTGCTGCTACTGTAGGACCTGGGTAACATCTGAAAACAGCTGCATCTGAAGATCATGTCATCTTTAGGACCTAACGAGATAAGTAACCCCCGTTAAAAGACAAGAAGATCTATGTGATATTTGATTGATTTTTTTTCTCTTGCCCTCTAGTCTCTTGTTGAAAGGCTTTCTCCCTCCTCACGGCCCTGCTGCCCAAAATTATCACCACACTCATATGAACAGTTGCCATACAGATTCAGAATGTGCTCGTCTTTCTACAATGGACAATAAACTAAGCTGGCAGTGGCTATACGAGGGATCAGCCCAGCAGCATTTTCGTAAACAAACTGTGTCAGTGTGGCAATGGCAATGGAACCCTATGGAGCCCGAGTGGCACGAGGCTTGAGTGTCAGACTCTAGCCGGCCAACTCTATTTACATTTTAAAAACTGCGA
This sequence comes from Poromitra crassiceps, assembly GCF_964638095.1. Lineage (NCBI taxonomy): Eukaryota > Metazoa > Chordata > Actinopteri > Beryciformes > Melamphaidae > Poromitra > Poromitra crassiceps. Next base: position 43,751,031 of record NC_139629.1, on the reverse strand, counting down.
CATTCAGACTTTAACACGACATTCCTATATTATACATCAAACTCTTGAGCTACTTCTGCTCTCACTCAGAATGTCAAAATAATAAGCGATGTGATGTATAGTTTTTGAGATATTAACGTTTGTTTGGCACAACTCATACTAATAACTGCCGCGGGGTTCCGCATTTCTGGGTGGCAAGTGACGTCAGGCTGATTCGTCCTATAGAATACAACCACCAGGATAAACATTAAATTCATGAATACAGGGCCTCTTCAGTGTTATGAACATGGCTTAAAATATTGCGATATATTGAATATTGCGATATATTGAATATTGCGATATATTGAATATTGCGATATTTCGATATATTGCGATTTCTTACTTTTTCAACTGCAAATGATGTCCCCAAAGGAAAACTTTGTCAACATCTGGTTTATATAAGAACAATTTTCCAGTCTGTTCATCTCACTTCAACCATTTTATTGCAGCAACATTGTCAAGTAGACCGACCAACAACTTTCATAAAGGCATGTCATAGTTGCATGCACCTGACATACTGAACTGTTTGTTACAGTCTACTTACAGTCCACCTTAACTGGATGTGTGTGTGGACTACTGTACTTAGGTAGTTTTTGAACAATGCAACTTCACTTCACTTGCACAAAACATCTTGTGCAGCCCATTCAGTAACTGGGGAATTTGTAAATGACTGTTATGACAAAACTGTTACTGTTAAAACAAAATGAAAATATGCTACCGTTTGTTTACTGCTGGCCTTGGAACTAAAGTTTATAGCAGCCCGGTGGCCTGGCATGGCAATATCTATACTTGGCGTCCAAATATCGATACAATATCGTCAGGCAAAATATCGCGATACTATGGTGTATCGATTTTCCCCCCACCCCTAGTATTTTCTCTACTGGTTAAAAATATCTACTCTACAGTATACATTTGAGTGTTTTGAACATTCCCATGCTCAGTCCACAATTACTTGGATAAACAGTGTTTCTCTGTTGTGAATATTTGCTGTAATGTTTCCCATCCTTCTTCTACATGTGTGGAACAAGACTCCCAGGTGGAGCTCAGTGGCACAAGTGTGATCAATCTGGATGAGAGGTTGGCAGAGAAAGAGGCAGGAAAGAATGGCCACATGATTTGTGGCTTTTCTTACAGTTATTTACTATTCATGTCAGGAGCAGCCGGGTAGAAGCTCACTCGTGGGAGCGTTCCAATAAGGACAGAGGAAATCACAGATAGCTAAAGTGTAATTATCTGAGAGAGAGGGAGAGAGAGAGAGAGAACGAGCGCTCCTCTCTTCTGCTCAGTAATCCTGTCCTTGCATCAATATACAGTAAGTGTGTCCACAGTCAATGTCTGCAGTGGAAACAGAAAGATTCAATAGACTGGCTAAAGCTTCTGGCATACTCTTTGCGCCCAGCCAAGCGGATAGGGCGTGCGGCGATTATGACGTCATCGCACAGGGCGTGTCGGGGGGCGAGGCCTGAGCGCAGCGCGGCGCGACCATGGAGATTTTTCTATCAGCGCGTCGGGTTTTGCTGCCTGTGCCTGTGAGATCTCCGTGGTAGGCTATCAGCGGATATCTGCTGTGATTGAGTCCTCACCGTCGTAAAGTCGCCTTCAAAGCATGATGTTCGATTATAACGAACTAGTTGTGTGGCTTAGCCTTCCCAAATGTTGAGGGTCGTTTTTTAGAATTTAATATATAGAATTGGGAACGCTACATTTCAATTTCATTCAGACTGCCTGGCACTGATCGCCGCCATTTCTGGAGCACTCACTATGTTCTGTTTTGGCCCGCTCAGAGTGCGCGCGCCCTCCGTGGAGCCCCGCCTCCAGCGCGTGCAGGAAGAGTATGCCAGAAGCTTTAGGGCCTGTGTCCACCTAGCGTCTTTTTCCGACTGTTAAACGCTGGGAGTGCGCTGATCCCAGCGCACAATATACAAGGAAGCAGTCTGAAACTAACGTTAGTTCAGCTTGATAGCTGACAGCTAGCAAGCTAACAACACAGGTAGGCTACGTTATTGAAAGCAGTAAGCACAAGACTCACCAGAAATATTAAGTGTCTAGCCAATCTGCTCCCACAATTAAGCCTTTCTGTCTCTGTTGCGATAGTTTCTCCATATGATTAGTTGCCAGAAAAGGAGCACCCGACACCAGCGTCTTTCTGAAAAGTTAAATTATTTTCAGCTGGAAGTGCTGGGAGTCGGGCGCACAAAAACGCCGGAGCGCTGTGAAAATAGATGCTGGGTGCAGCGCACTTTCTCTAGACGTCCATGTGCGCCTGCATACGCTCTCCCCCATTGGAAACAACTGAAAAAAGACGCTGGACCTGAGGAAAAGATGCTAGGTGGACACAGGCCCTTAGAACAACATTTTGATCCTGACGTTAAAATATCTCCTCTTTGCACATTTTTGACAGCGCGGGATCAGGAGGACGAGGAAGAAACAGTCATATATAATATATAATACAATAACACACATTTTCCTTGAAAGGCAACGAGATGCATTCAAGTATACTGCGCACGGCACGTTCAAGTGAAACGATCAATATTCAACAATGCTCTTCAGAGACGAGTCATTCACCTCAACCACAGAACTAATGATCCTGCCCAAATCAATGGTCTGCTGGGGAAAAACTTCAAACTACTGTTCTCCTCAACTTTAATGCACAACCTTAGAAAAACATCATGAATATTGCATGACTGTCACACAAGTTCTGACGGCCGAAACAACTTCTTTGTCATTCTCTTTTCCTTTTATCATTTTCTCCCCAATTGTCCCCGCTGTCCCGGTCGTTGCTCCACCCCCTCTGCCGATCAGGAGAGCTGTGCACTAGCACAGCACGTGCTCCCTCCGAGACATGAGCAGTCGCCAGCCCATTTCTCTTCACCTGACAGTGGGGAGTTTCACCGGCAGGACGGAGCGCGTGGGAAGATCACTCTATTGCCCCCAGTTCCCCTCCCCCTCAAGCAGGCGCCCCGACCGACCAGAGGAGGCACTAGTGCAGTGACCAGAGCTCAACAGTCACGTGACATTTGTGATGTCATCTTGGGTTCTGGTAGAGTATTTCCCCCTTAACTTTTCACTATCATGTTTCAACAAAATCCTTATCCAAAGAGTTTGAAGCCTGGAACAAAGCCACCTGGACCAAAGCCACCTGGCCTTCCAGAGCCTTACAAAGAGTTTGAAGCCTGGAACAAAGCCACCTGGAACAAGCCACCTGGTCTTCCAGAGCCTTACAAAGAGTTTGAAGCCTGGAACAAAGCCACCTGGAACAAAGCCACCTGGAACAAGACACCTGGTCTTCCAGAGCCTTACAAAGAGTTTGAAGCCTGGAACAAAGCCACCTGGAACAAGCCACCTGGTCTTCCAGAGCCTTACAAAGAGTTTGAAGCCTGGAACAAAGCCACCTGGAACAAAGCTGTTTCAGTGCCTGAGATGAGATATGACGCTTCTGCCGAGAACCACATTAAATCCATCCTGATTTTGACAAAATGATTTCTCCAAAATAGATATATTTTCAAATTAAATCCAAATCCTTAATGCCCGATACCGATAATACTCAAACTGCTTAGTCACTTGAGGAATTGTGATGTCACTCGAGCAATTGTGATGTCATCAGTGATGTCACTCGACAAGCAATTGTGATGTCATCAGTGGAGCTATTGTGATGTCATCAGTGATCACTTGAGCCTGTGATGTCATCAGTGATGTCACTAAAGCAACTGTGATGTCATCAGTGATGTCACTCGAGCCATTTGTGACATGAGTGTTAGGCAAGAAATATGTAAAATATTGCTGTAGCGCCGCCTATGGGTGCACTTTTTGCGCCAAACTCATGCCAGACCCCTAAACAGTGTTTTGGCAAATGAGGCAACCAGAGGAGACAATTATTATTTTTATTTCAATAGATTTACTTGAATGAACATCTCTATAATAATTCATTAATATAATAATAATTGCCAAACAAAAAAGCCAAAGCAGCCAGCACATTACGGTGTTACTGTGTTTACTCCCAGTGGAACATCCTCAGCTTTGCTGTACATGCAGATCTCTGTCATGTCTCCGATATGGAAGAGCTGCACTTCCTTTATGTGGCCAGGCTCACTCCAGGCTGTCCTGAACATTTCCAATGCTTTTGGTTTGTAGCCTTTTCACATCCTTTGTCCGCCTCAAAATATTAATTCTATGCAACATAGGTGTAGACTTTACGTTCCTCTGGCGTCCTCGCCAAGTACTCTCTTTCTATCAGTCCTTCTATACGTGTCTTGATAACCACAGGGCTGGGAAGAAAACGCATCCGGAGTTGCTGAATCACCTCTGCCACCAGGACATTGTGCTGCATCTTCTTCCTTGACTTCATGATTCGGATGATGGCTGCCTCAATCTCATGCTTCCTGTCATCGTCCACCTTCTGCCGTGTCTCTTTCCTTTCAGGGTCTGACTCGCCCTGTTTAGCAGCAAATGTCTGTATCTGGACTCTCTGCAGTTTAGAAGTAAACTGATCATTGACTGTAAACACGTGGTCCTTCTCAATCTCCTTGGACTTGGGATTCTTGGTGAGAACTCTCTGTGTGGGCTTCAAACAGGCCAGCGACTGCAGCGCCTGCACCAGCTCCCGCTCCGGGATGTCGGTCTCCTGCTGCATCTCTTCGAAAGTGGACTCTTCTATGTTATTGAATAGCATGAGGATGGACATCTGGAAGGTGGAGACCTGCAGTATGTACTTACGAGTGTTAGAGCCCGTCCCCTGGGTCCCTCCTACACCTACTTCCGAACCATCCTTGTTAACAACTCCGTAGAAGGTTGCATTGAGGTCTGCTGAGCCCATGTGGTGCTGGAGTGTGAGCTGTCTTCCACTGTGTTTGCCCTGGTAAAAGCTTCTGAAGCCCTCAAAGGCATGCCTGGGAGAGGGTGGGATGGTGAATTTGGGCGTGGCCGACTGTGTAGGCCAGTTGCCTGTAGTGAGGACTTTTACTGTGAGGTCGACACCACCTAGCGACACCCCTGTCGACTTTAAGTGTTGCCTGAACCCATCCATGGTGGTGTTGGAGATGCTGATGTCTCTGAACATCGCTTCCAGTTTAAAGGTGAACTGACAGTCACATTCTCTCTTGAGCTTAGACATCATGTTCTTCTCAGATTCTTCAGAGAAGCTCCTGTTGGCGAGCAGCCGGCAGGCGAAATGCCTTTTGTAGTACTTTTCAAACATGTCCTTCTCCTCCATGAACCTGAACAGCACCATGGCCTTGTCGAGGATCGACTCTAGTTCCTGCTCTGTCAACAAGCCTTTGACTCCCTTCTTGAGCTTATCATCAATGAAGAGTGACAGGTACTCCGGTGAGCGAGAATTGAGGCTAAGGAAATACGCAAAGTCTCCAGCAATGGTTTGCTTGAAGAGCCTGTCATTGTTAAAGGACTCACACAGGAAAAGGTCAAAGTGTGTCTTCAAGTCTAGCAGGCCCTGGATGTAGGCAACATGGTTCTTACCCTTTCCCTCATCAGACACAAGAAGAGCCTTACCCTGCTCCGTCATGTAAGAGCTCATACAATCACACATGGTCTTCAGGCCATTTGGCACACGACTAAACAGCTTGTACATGCAGCCCAGATCTTCAGTCTTGCTATTCTTGAGCATATGGACTAGACCAGAGTTCTCCATCTCCACGATGGTGTTCATGTGTTTGGAGATAAGCTCCCTCTCCATCACCTCCATGATGGGCTCCTCTGTAGACTTGTCCAGGCAGTGCATCACTCTCTCAATCTCCTCATTCATCCTGGCTTCCACCTTCTTTATATAGACGCTGGCATTGTTCTCTGCTAGGAACTTTTGGCTCTCCATCTGGAAGAATTCAGCAGACATCTCTAGGAAAGGGCCCTCAAAGTCTTCCTCATATACAGACCTGCCTTCCAGGCCAAGAATCATCAGCATCTGGCAGGCATTTCGGATCGCCCCCCTCTCTACGACGTCCCCCTTCCTCTCGCGTGCTATCATGTCAAGTAAGGTCTGTCGGAGGTGGTGTCGAGTGCAGCCGTAGCGCACCACTTGGTCCCTGAAGATGAGGCCACACACATTCTCCACATAAGTTTGCTGGTCGACCCGGTTCTTATACATGAGGATGTCTCCGATGCCAACCGTGGCAGTCTGGTGGTCATTCCAGGCTTGATTCAGTGTTTGCAGAAAGTTATTGTTTAGAGATTTTAGGACATCCTCCCGTACTTTGTTAATGAGGTGCTCGGTGACGACCTCCTTCAGGCCTGTGGACAGCTTCTCGTTTTGCTTGTGGATCACCATGTTGTAGCCGATCCTGTAGAGCTCCTTAAAGTTCAGCTTACTGTTGTTCTTCCTCTGAATCTCCTGGATGCCATTCTTTAGAATGTCCCAGCTGTCGTTCGCATACTTCTCATCCATCATCTTAGGAGAAAAGGCTTTTATCCTCATCTTGCTCATCTTGGTGTACCTATACAACAAAGCCCGTTTTTCTATTATTCAGAACAGTTAGTTCAGTTCAGCAGCTCTGAGGTTCTGAGTCCCACCACTTATAGCATCAGCCGGGAGGGGTTTATGACATCGCTAATGACATCATCAGTGATGTCATAAACCCCTGGCTGGTATTCACCTTATGTAGCCACGGCCATTTGACCCGGTTCTGTGGCCGTCCTACGACTTCCGGCTAAAAATAATAATAAAATAAAATAAAAAATGGCTGCGCTGCTCCAATATCATCTAACTCTGAATTAACTAATAATTTAGCCAATTGTATGTAACATACCAAATAAAAGCAAACGGCAATGTCTAAGAATGCAACGCCATGTAACTGGCTCGTTAAGTCTCGCATTCCAGGGAATTACGTTAACGTCTGCGGGTCTTTATTGACGTTAATGGCTCGCGCTGCCTCGGAGGAGAGAAAACTATCCGAAGCTTTCTTTGTTGGAGTCCAGGTATGTTTTACAAGAAAGTGCTCGTCATTGTCGACCATAACGTTATCTGACCTGGCTAACAGTGGATACTTGCTTGCTTGCTGTGTACCGGCTCAAAGTAGTAGGCTACGTTATTTATTTTACCCCTTCACTGTCCGCTCCAAAAACAACTCTTTTATTTTGCGCCGTGACCGCCGGAAGTGTTAGGTGGACCCGGAAGAATTTGGTCCACTGTAAGGTCTGAACATAAGGTGAATCTTGATGCTCAGATCTGACTTTTTGCCTATATCCCATTTTTTTTTCTTACACTACTTTTAAAGCACCATTCAGCGGTAGATTCCTGCCTACCAACACGAGGGTCGCAGGTTTGCGCCCTGTGTTACCTCTGGCTTGGTCGTGCGTCCATACAGGCACGATTGGCTGTGTCTGCGGGTGGGAAGCCGGATTAAGGGTATGTGTCCTGGTCGCTGCACGAGCGTCTCCTCTGGTCCGTCGCGGCGCCTGTCCTGGGCGGAAGGGAACTGGTGGGAATAGCATGATCCTCCCACGTCCTGCCGCTACGTCCTGCCGGTGAGCTCCCCGCTGTCAGGTGAAAAGAAGCGGCTGGCAACTGCGTATGTGTCAGAGGAAGCATGGTGCTAGTCTACAGCTCTACCAAGATCGGCAGAGGGGGTGGAGCAGTGACCGGGGCAGCAGGGGGAAATTGGCCAAGTACAATTGGGGAGAAAATGGAGGGGAAATCAGAAAAAAAGAAAAGAATCATCAGTATCGGCATCATCAGTGCTCTATGACATCACTGATGATGTCAGAAGGTCATGACATAATCAGTAGTCCACGCCATCACTGATGATGTCACTGTCCATGGCAGCACCAATGACCCCCACAGTTATGGCCCCTCTGCAGCCACCCTATAAAAATTGGCATAATAACTTTCTAACTGGTGGCATTTACTGAGTGGGTTCATCAGATTTTTTTATTTTGTATTTTTTTTAGCCGGGAAGAATTCAGACGTCAAATCTCGGACTCATCTGTAACCCCCTGACATCACTTTGCAGGAGCTGACTCCGATAGTGATCATTATTGAGCCTTTCCATCAAAATTAATTTGAAATCAACATCAATCAAAACTGTCAGTGCACTCTTGCACTCTCCTGGTTGGAGTTGACTAATGAAAAGTGACCTCACCCGAACCCCAGCATAGATCATGCAAATATTACCTTGGCTAGGGTCATTTCCATTTTCTGGACTTAATTAATGCACAAAACATTAAATTCATCTTGCTATATTAATTGAAAAATGTCAATCATTCCCCCCCCCCAGCAATTTGCCACCTTATCATTTGAATATGACTAATCTCTCATACAGGGCTGCTGCCTGGAAGTGAAATGTAAATGACTGCCAGCCATTAATAGCAACATGCAAACTATGGGAGAGCGGCCAGCTCAGCCTTATTTGATAATGAATAGACCGTCTTCAGATGGAGGTCACACTCTGCTACATGATGGAGGACACCGTTTTCAGCCCTGTGCTGCATCATCCGCTTCTCTATGCCAGCAGCTCTATGAGTCACTCTGTGGCCAGCAGGGGGCAGCGGCTCTTGGCTGCTTGGTTGGTCCACAAAATCAATGTCAATGGAGTGGATGACGTCACTCATATCTGGTCGCAGCTATTGTGAATTCACGCTTGTTATGCTTGCATTGTAAAACCCTATCTGGGAGGACACATGAGGAGAGGCAAAAAGCCATACATCCTTTGAGTCCAAATATTTCTATCTGGTAATTGGCAGCATGGTCGCGGACATTGCGGACAATGACATTAAGCTAACATGATGGATAGGTATCCATCATGTTAGCTTAATGTTAGTAGTCAGCTCATTTATGTTAATGTTATATATTTATGTCCAAACATTTTCAGGCAGTAAGCCAAAGTCAAAGCAGCACCTCACACCTATGCTGTGTTTGCACTTCTAGCAAAATCTAGCAACCATGGCTGGTGCCATCATGGAGGTCCAGTGGAGAATTGGCTATACTCAAGTAAAGGCTGAATATAACATCTTGACAACAACAAGTGAGATACCTGAGAAATATGTGTGGTGTAATAAATTGCATGGTCGGTTCAGGATATTGCTCACTCTAATCCAGGCTGAAGTCTGGCTGACTGTTGTTGGAGATTAGCTATCTGCCACATCTACAGCATGGCAGCATCATCTCCCCATCACACGTGCCATCTCCCAACTGCTGCCACTAGTCTGATGCTACCCAGTATCACCTCCATCCAACAGCGTTCCCTCGGGAGCAACACCCAATCAAACTCACATCTCTTTTGCGTTCCATGCATCATGTCAGACTAACAATGTTACACACTCCAAACAGGCTTATAGGATTACAACCTTCTCTGGAATCTATCTGTGCTAAAAACAAACATGAAAAGCACTTGCGTGAAGTTGATTTCAGAATATGTACTTCACTTGTCACTTATGAAAAAGCAAAGTTATGCCTGCGAACCACAGTTAGTTTTTATTTGTGTTTTTAAAGTCCGGCTGAAATCTTATCCTCCAAGTTATTGGGCAATATTGATGAATGCAAATCGAATGAAAGGAATGTAGCTACAGTACTTGTGGCCCCTTGTGAATATACAGTGCTGATGTGAATAATGTCCAGTTATCCCAGAGAGGGAGCTGGATGGTTCATATCGATCGTGCAAAAGTCATTCATTTAGCAGTTCAAAGGAGCTGGCCTGTTTTCTGTTTTCCATTCCCAATACAGAGAGGAGCAGTGCTTGTTTAGATCAAGCTAAAAGCCTCTGGGGAACGGGACACAATTGCCTGCTGAGAAAGTGAGAGTCATTTGTTATCATTTATTATACCATGGTCTGGGTGAATACTCGATTCTGATTGGCTGCAAGGTGTCCATTAAAAAGTGATATTGTACAGTGATAATGGACACCTAGCTAAATGGTCTGTTCACCGTTCATATCAATGCGCCATAGTTTCATCAGTGTTATCAGGAGAGCAGTTTGAGCTCTATACCCCCGTTAAGGGTTAATATGACAATTTTGGAACTTGAGAAAAAAATTGAGTCGGTCAAAGTAAGTATTTAAATCACCCCTGTGTGCTCAGTTTATCAAAAATAACTCTTATTTACAATTTAGATTTTCGTTTCGGAGATTTTTTAACCTCGCGTCACCAGGCTCTTCTCGGCGAGAAAGAGAAGATTTCCCTCGGCTCGTGCACGAGCGAGAGAGAGAGAGAGAGAGAGAGAGAGAGAGAGAGAGAGAGAGAGAGAGAGAGAGAGAGAGAGACAACTCTCTCTGCATTTCACCACATCAGCAGCACACGCAGGGCGCTGCTCTCTCACTCTCACTTCCTGAAACTCTTCGCTCTTAAATGTTAATATACTTGGCCAATACGTATCTATCATACAAAATAAAGCAAGCTGCCAAACGGTAATGTCTTCATTTAATGTAGAACGCAAAACATCGTTAAACCTGCATTCCTGTAATAAAGTTAACGTTTGAGTCGGCTTTAAAACGGAGCGGGTGGTGGAGGTGGGAGGGACTATTTTATTTCGTGGAAGACTGATTTACAGTATGAATAACAGACATTTAGCCATTTAGATTGCTTTATTTATTACACATGGAAATATAAATGACTGGTCTTATTGTTTTGTTGGCAAGTGACCATGGTATAAGCGGGTTAATGCACTTCGAGGTGTACATTATCACTTTTTAAGGGACTTCGCGGAGGCAAACCATCCTCGGCTTCGCCTCGGACGGTTCACGCCTCCGCGTCGTCCCTTAAAAAGTGATAATGTACACCTCGTCGTACATTAACCCTTACATACTTATCTATTGGAAGGGGCTGAGTTATCAGAAGGAGCTCAATTGAAAGATGGCCAAGCGTGGGGGGGGGGGGGGGGGGGGGACCAGCTCTGATGACCCTCGAAGAGGAAGTGAAGAAATAGCATCATGGGATGAGGAAAGGGACAGATGTGTGTGTGTGTGTGTGTGTGTGTGTGTGTGTGTGTGTGTGTGTGTGTGTGTGTGTGTGTGAGAGAGAGAGAGAGAGAGAGGGGAAGAGAGTAAAGCCTGGGAACACACCGGGGCAACGGCAAAGAACTAGCGGCAACGACCCTGTGTCTGTTGCGTCGCCCATGTCGGGCCCAAAATGTTGCACTTAACACAACGCAAAGACTACAGCCGATGGTCAACTAGAACGTATGTTCTGTAGCCGCGTGAGACCTATGACTGCAAACAAACGATAGATGAAAGCAGTGTGTGCCTCCATTTTCACACTCCTCTTGCCCTTGCCTGGTCTTTTGCATGTGGAAAAAGAAAGGAAGAGGTGAAGGAAAAAAATGAGAAACGGCACTAAATGGCTGATATGAGAAAATATTTGAGGATTGGAATGATCAGATGAGATGAAGTTGAAAAATGAGAAAAACGTTTTGTGCACCGATTCACTTTGCTGACCACCAGCCAATCAGAGTAATTTCTCTCACCGACGGCCCGGCGGCAATTCAATATGTCGAATCGGCCGAAAAAGCCGCCGACAAGTCCGACTAGACTAGTGCCACCTACAGGCCAGACAGGGACGCGGGAACGAACGAGGGTGCTGCAAGGATGCACGGAAGGTGCTTTCAAAATCTGTTCTATTTCGCAAAAAAGACATCACTGATTACATCACAAGTGCTGGAGTGACATCACCGATGACAGTCTATCATCACTGAGGTCACCATTATCTCATCGAGTGCTGATGATGTCACAACGGCTCTGTGAGTGTCAAGGCCTAAAAACTTTAAAAAATCACTGTAGTAGGCGGATTTTTTATTTTTATTTTATTTTTTGCACCAGATTCATTTAAGACTCCCTTTAAAAGTATTTTGGCAAATTTTGGAGGCAATTGGAGCAATGGTGTCGTGCAACTTGCAACTCCAAACAAACAAGCAAACAGACAGACAGCTCTCCAATTATAGTAGAAGGGAAGGATAGATGGTGGATATCCTATTTTGGGATGGAACTCTTCACATGCACACTAGAGCCGAGATATGAATTACGCTCAGTTGAATTGTTTTTTATTTATTTATCCTTTATTTAACCAGGTTAAAAACCCATTGAGATCAATGGTCTCTTTCACAAAGGTGACCTGGCCAAGAAGGCAGCGCAACATGTCAACAGTACAATTGTGTCTCGGTGTCGGGTTTGCCCGTGGAAACGTTACAGCGCAGTAATCAAGCCTCGCTCTGCTCCTCCAGTACAATATGCGAGCTCACTGTTCAGCCCAGGCTTTCAGAAATCAATTTAAGCCATGGCAAATATACTTTTATGCAAATCCGGTCTACTATCCAGGTAAGGCGTGTGAAACAGAGGACTGTGAGCAGAGGACAAGTGCTGTTATCTCTTGCTCAGGCAGCATGGTGTTCATGGTGAATGTGTCTCAGCTGTGGAGGCAGACTCAGTGTGCCTCATGTGGGACACCTGATCCCATTCACTCTGCTGTTTAACCAGGAGATCTACCCCGTCTTCCATCCTCAGTCATCACTGCCCAAGATCAAAGAGCAGACGGATATCACACTACGTTATGATATTGGAAGAATGCCTTCCGACTGAGAAAAACAGAAGACGGGTTAAAAAATAGAATAAGGAGAAAGGGAGACGGGGAGGGGAACGCGAGGGGGGGGGGGGGGGGGGAGAGGGGGATTGGATATGACCAGTTGCCTTGGGCGTTCTTCTGTGCCATATTTGGGGAGAGAGCTTCTTGATCGCCAAATTTGCCCCAAGCAGTGCGCTGATGAAACTTGCTGACAGTAAGAACTTTGTGTCAGGAACGTTTTTCAACAATCCAACATTTGGAAAGAAATGTGTGAAATAGTAATTGCTGTGCTACAGCGCGTCCCACATACTATGATTCTTCTGGGGAAAGATGACTACTGCCACTATGATAGAATCAGCTTTATTGGCCAAGCAGGTACAAGCATGTACATGTACTTAAGCATGTACTAAGCATGTACATGTACTAAGCATGTACAAGGAATGTGACTCAACGTCTTAGCCCGCTCCTGCCACCCAGAGCTGTATAATAGAAGAGTTGCGACATCTCCATTCACTCCAATGGACCAGTTTTTTTTACCTCACAAAACTTCCTGGAAGTAAGGTTCTGGATTAAGCAGCACTGTCGATTTCCAGCAAAATGGACCGTTTGTGATGTACTTTGAAAGGGTCAGATGTTTAAATAATCAAATTCTATATTATTAACTTTATTTTATGTATTAAAATGTAGCGCAAGCCCCCTTCCTGGCTGTTCATTGGCTACATGTCTGCATTTTGGACCTCCACTGGTGCCACTCTCTTACTAGATTGCTCTGCCGCCACCCACATCCCCCTAGCCACGCCTCGAATCCCGACTCTGTATGACCTTCCGATGCCTAGCTACAGCCTTTTCCCTAGCCCCGCCCCTATTTCTTAACCCCCTCCCACCACCCACATCCCCCTAGCCACGCCCCCTACCCACCCTTCGAATCCTGACTCTCTACGACCTCTCTATCCCCCCCCCCCCATGGCATCACCCACATCCCCCTAGCCACTCCCTGTACCCATCATGGATGTATTAAAAGAACTGGATAGGGGACGAGCCACGCCCACCCATGCATTCGGACGGAGGTAGCTCATTGGCGCATGAAGCCATCATGGGGGGTTTTTCTTCCTGGTTTTACTTCCTGACTATGCAGCCCAAGGCGAAGTGCGCATGTGTGCCATGACGTGTTCCATGACGTCTCCCACCCCTCCCACCCATGGATTGTATTACAAGAAGAAAATACCCCCGTATACGGCTCTTAGTGGCTTCTGAAGAAAAAAATGCCCCATAAAAAATTAGTTGATAATTAAAAGAGTCGTTTTATACTTTGAGTGACACCCGGAAAAAATTCCCCTGGGTTTAACAGCTGCCGGAGTCCCCATGCAAGTGGATGGGAATTTTCCTTTCTGGGCTGCATGGCGTCACGTGACTTGCAATACAGAGCTTCGCCAGCATGTTCAAATGGCTTCAAAGCCCAGCGCTATTCCTGGGGGCTTGGTACCCATCCATTGAATCCAGAATCTCTATGACCTATATCACCAGCCTATCTCCAGCGCTGGGCCTGATGACCAGCGCTGGGCCTGATGCCTGATGACCAGCGCCGTGGGAAAAATGAGTTTTGTAATTTGATTGATTCTCATTCTTTGACATTTTGATGAAACTTTTATGCACTGAAGATTTCACCCAATTCCTCACTCAATTGGGTGTTTAAAATAAAAGGTCACACTGGTGAAGAGTCAAATCTGTCCAAAACAATTCCAGTCATGAAAAAGACTATCTGAAAAATCGATATTTGACAATCAACAGCCCACTGTGTCCAAGTGATGAACTATGGCAAAAAAGAAACTCCTCCTTATCTCAAGCCTTGGACAACATCCAGCACACTTTTCCCAGAGCTGCACGGCTGCACAGATCAACTCTTCAAAACTTTACACTTGAAATGGAGTGTGGGCTGCCCCCGATTCATGCTCCAGTAAGAAGACATGTTCATGATTCCAAAGATAACACAAATGCTTTTAAATTATTTTTGCATTATGTGCCACTGCAAAAGTCATTATTCCAAAACTAAACATAGCAGAGCCGAGTTTTGCAAAGTTCACTCTCTATTTACTGTATTGATTCCTTTTTAACCTCATTTGAGAGAGAAAAATCCAAAGTAAAGAGGGGGGGGGGGCTTTGATGACATAGATAGAGGAGAGCTTTTTAAATGATGAGTTAGGCCAATATGATTTATTCTGTGTCATCTCCTGCTGATTGGCCTAGCTGTGTTTAGTAAGGCGATGCATGACGGCAATGTGACAATCCCTCCTCTTCACCCTGTGTTGCAAACCCAGGAGAGGAGAGAGAGCGGGACATGTCCCCTTAAGAGGGAACGACAGAAGACAAACCCAGGAGAGGAGAGAGAGCGGGACATGTCCCCTTAAGAGGGAACGACAGAAGACAAACCCAGGGGAGGAGAGAGAGCGGGGCATGTCCCCTTAAGAGGGAACGACAGAAGACAAACCCAGGGGAGGAGAGAGAGCGGGACATGTCCCCTTAAGAGGGAACGACAGAAGACAAACCCAGGGGAGGGGAGAGAGAGCGGGAAGAGGGAACGACAGAAGAGAGGGAATGAGTGATGACAGAGGATATGAGAAAGAAATGGGATCCTAAATTTCATATATGATGTACTGATTCCACAACCAGCCATATGTCTTCATGTTACACTTATTCATTTCACCCAAAACGAGTATGAAGATGAGAAAGGACATCATCAGCAAGTCAGGTGGATTGAAGACTCTATATAGATAGAGATGAATGTGAGTAATTGCCCGTCTATCTGTGTTCTTCCTGTGATAGACGGAGGAGAACGTGTCCAGGGTTTTGCCTTGCCCCGATGCATGCTGGGATAGGCCTAAAGTTGAACCCCATGTGACCCTGAAGTGGAATAAATGAATGAAGTGAATTAGTAGCATGTTAATTTACATGTTTAATTTGTATACACTACCAGTTAAAAGTTGTAATATTTTTCATATTTTAGAATAACTAGTGCAGTCCCCGTTCCCCTCCCTCCCCCCATTCACACATCATGCTCTCCCACTCCCCCCCCCCCCCCCGCTTGCACATTTGCACTTGCAAATGGAATTATGCAGCCAGTGACCAACGACGTGTTCAACAAATCAAAACTATCTTATAGCCGACATGTATTTTAGATTCTTTAAAGTAGCCACCCTTTGCCTTGATGGAAAGCTAAAGGCTTTGGACAGAAATTCATACACAGGCATCAACAAGTTATTTGTCTAAGAAACACATTTCAAGCAGTTAAGCATAAGCCTTTAGATCAAAATGGCTTTAAGAGAATAAAAAACAATTCATTCAATCAGGTGTGTCCAAACTTTTGACTGCTACTGTAATTGTCATAGAAAGAATTTGTGCGTTCGTTCGTTCACTCACTCATTCATTTGCGTGCTTATTCACTTGCTCACATAGGAAATGTGTGAACATCTATTTCTTAATAGTTGGAGACCACTATTATAAATTTAGATGCCTCCCATACTAAAATATGAGGGTTGTTATGATAAATATCATAATCATAAATAATGATGAGCAAGTCACTGATGATTTCACGCATTTCCTCTCTCACTTGGTGCTAACGAAGAAAATAGGTCACACTGGTGGAGAATTAAATCTGTTCAAAACAACCCTGTTAATGAAAAAGTCTTAAAAATCAATATTCAACAATATTACAGTCCGCTGAGTCCAAGCGTCAAAACTCCTCTTATCTCAAGGCTTGTACAACATCCAACACGCGTTCCCCCGAGCTGCACGGCACAGATAAACTCTTCCAAACTCTAGAAATGAACTGAAATGAACAATTCATGCTTGAGCAAGACATGTTAATGATTCCAAAGACAACACCAGCTTTAATTATTTGTACGCCTCCGCCGGCGACAGCTGTGGCCCAAGGCATTATGTTTTCGGGTTGAGTGTGATATCTCAAGACACTGTCAGGGAATTTATTCTAATTTGGCACATATGTCCACTTAAGACTCAAGGATGAACAGATTCGATTTTGGTGGTCAAAGGTCAAGGTCACTGTGACCTCACGGCCCCCGTCCCATTCTCGTGAACGCAATATCTCAGGAATGCCTTCAGGGAATTTATTCAAATTTGGCACAGGCATCCAAGTTGGACTCAAGGATGAACTGGTTACAATTTGGTGGTCAAAGGTCAAGGTCACTGTGACCTCACAAAAGATGTTTTTGGCCATACAGTAACTCAAGAATTCATAAGCTAATTATGGCAAAATTTCACACAAATGTCAAATAGGATAAAATGATGAAGTGATGACAATTTATATCAAAAATTTCAAACGTCAACTTCACTGTGACATCATAATGTTTTGATTACCACTGAAGCAGTAGCTGAGAAAACCCTCTTGGGTCATTCTACAAAAACGGTGTAAGTGCTGTCAACAAAAGCTTGACAAAAAATCCACAAAGCTCTCTATCAGTCCTCTGTAAAACATCATCTCTAAGTGAAGGAAGACAGCATATATCTCACTGGAAATTATTCACTGGAATCATACATGTCAATATAGTGATACTGTAACTTCAATTTTGCAAAAAAATACACTTAACAGCTATTATTAAATTCCCTCAAAGTCTGCACTACATAACATTAGTCTGGACAGACAGGGATGTAAACTGCAACTTGACTTGTTGGCGGTGGCATACTTAGGCGAGGAGGTTACTTTTAGTTTCATAAATGTTTGTGCTCAAAAGTCATTCTTCCAAAGCTAAACATTGCAGAGTCAAGTTTCACAAAGTTCACTCTATTTATTGATTCCTTTTTAACCTCATTCAAGAGAGAAATACCCAGAGTAAACAGCAGGCTTTGATGACGGCAGAAGAGCTTTTGAAATGATGGATTAGGCCAATGGGATTTGTTCTATTTGTCAACTCCTGCTGATTCGCCGAGCTGTTTACCCAAGCGATGTGTGAAGGCAATGTGACGAATCCCTCCTCCTCAACCTGTGCTGCAAAACCAGCTCCATTAAAACTTGATCAACATTGAAGCAGCATCTGAGTCGGGTCCAAAGCAGAATGCTCCAACACTGTTCTTTTGCTCCATGAAGATTGAAATAAAATTAGCAGCTAATTTCCCATCTGATAAGAGGGGGGAAATCAATTTGTCCGTGCATCCAACATTACATCCAATCCGAGGAACGTTTGGGTGGGCAAGGAATGTGCAGTCTTTCATACATCTATCAATTCTCCATCGTCTGACCTATTGTGGTTGTCCAATAATGAATGAATCCCACTGTGGGAGTATAGAGACACTGCGTAACGCGTCATCATTCAGAAGCCACGCCCTAAACGGGGGAAAACAGAAAGCCCCCCTCCAATCCTGGCGTTCTCCTACGTCACGTGCATGGTCGCGTGTTGCACAAAAAGATCATACATACGGAAGATGAACACTCCAACTTACTTCCTTGACAGCTAGATCCACATTTTTCTTTTCGCCAATTCTCAATGGCTTCCTTGTTTTGCTCAGGAGTAGAAAAGAACTTTAACTGGCGATTTTTTTTACATTTGTTGTCTGCGCAGCCCCACCACACAACAGCTTTTAGCTATGTTTAATTCAAGGAAAATGACGCTGGTGTGTGGAAATGAACGGAGCTTTTCCCCCGTGATGGGCGTGGCCTATTTCATGCAGTGTCTCTATGACTCAGTGTGTGCAGGTACAGTAGTAGCACACAGTGAGAGGCAAGAAAGGAGAGTGAAGTCTTTGCCTCACTCATAATGCAGACTTCATTCTCTATAATGATAATAATAATAATAATACATACATTTTATATAGTGCTTTTCTGGGGAACTCAAAGACGCTTTACAATACATAGAGACAGTACACAATACAGTAAACAAACTAAATAACAAGAACAAATACAGATACAAAACAAATACCAATCAATAGATTGCAGAGATGGAATGGTGGTTAGAGGTAAAAGTCAGATATTGTGTAGGCTGTTTTGAAGAGGTGGGATTTCAGTTGGGTTTTGAAGGAGGTGAGCGAGTGGAATCACACCTACACTGCAGTGCAGCGGAACTCCCGCTGTCATTAGTTTGATTTTCTTTCACAAGTCGTGGAACCTTGATATGAGCTTCTGTTACCAGGGAGACTGTATTGCAGTCGGCGAGTCGCCAATTAGATGCACAAAGTCAATTTCGGGTAGGCAAAGTACAACAGGGTGGAGAGGGTCACGCACTGCCATTTACAGGGCACTTCACTTAATACAGCTTACAGAAATAGCTGCCATTCCATAGAATGCATGTACGTTATGTAACGTAGCTGCAATTGCAGCTATAAGTGCTACAAACGATGCACCTTTACTCTTCCCAGAGGCAGAGCTGAGGGTCACGAACCCAACTCCACTAACCGCTGTAGCCACGGGCACGGCACGGACGTGAGTCTGAGGCAGCCCCTTATAGCTCCCAAACCCCATTCCAAAATTGAGGGCAAAGCCTTTGATCTGCAGAGATAACGCGTTCTGCAAGGTAATATGGCGAAAAATAACAGCAAGAGGAAAGAGGGCACGGGAAAAGACAGAGAAGCAAGACCGACCAACGTATAAACGAGCTCCAGCTTTTACTTTTCTACCTATACAGTATGTCCTGTGTATGCGATCACACCTGTTTCCATGGTAACATGCTCCCTCATGTGGACGTGCACTCACAGACACAAACACACACACACACACCTGAGGCAGCGTTCCCTTGGACTTGATGTTTCCACTTGGACTGCATCAGCAGATGAGGCCGTGAGATTAGGAGACCATCTCATCTGATGCAAGCAGACCTGAGAGCTGAGAGAAGGTATTCCTCTCCACATGAGGAGAGAGGGATCACTTTGCTATTGTGAGGAGCTGCGTGATAACTAAATCATCCCGTAGTTAGAGCTCCTCCCTTAATTTGTGATCTGCTAAGTGTAAACCGTGACATAACATGGCTCGAGGTGGGCCGCCACAGAGCGGAGAAGATTCCAGCAAAGTACTAGACTACAGGAAGAGAAAGTGCCATGTCTAACTATGCAAAACCAGAACACTACCCAGTAGTATGATACTTTGGTTCACTCAATGATCCTGACACGTTCCACAGACGGTGCAATCAAAATGACAAAATGCCTGTCTGGAAGACATTATGCTGTCTTTGTGCAATTCACTTTAAGAAGCTGCATTTTCCTTAACTTGAAGGATTTGTCCTCCTGCGACCAGCCTGGCAACACAAGACAGAGAGACAAAAGGGGTGAAAATGCACATTCAACCACGAGCATCGCTGCCTGCGACAGTCAGATGAGCGTTGCCAAGCAATCTTCATGTAGGTATGATTGGTCAAGTTATGCAAATATATCACAGAAGGGCCTCAGTTATTGACTTTTCATTCCCCTTGAGTGCCCTGTGCTGGCTCATTAGACACAACTATGGCCTTGTTGACAGGCTGAGAATCTTACGGTCTGATAGCATATCAGTAAGGTCTGATAGCATATCAGTAAGGTCTGATAGCATAGCAGTAAGGTGTGATAGCATAGCAGTAAAGTCTGATAGCACAGCAGTAAGGTCTGATAGCATAGCAGTAAGGTATGATAGCATATCAGTAAGGTCTGATAGCATAGCAGTAAGGTGTGATAGCATATCAGTAAGGTCTGATAGCATATCAGTAAGGTCTGATAGCATAGCAGTAAGGTATGATAGCATATCAGTAAGGTCTGATAGCATATCAGTAAGGTCTGATAGCATATCAGTAAGGTCTGATAGCATATCAGTAAGGTCTGATAGCATAGCAGTAAGGTGTGATAGCATATCAGTAAGGTCTGATAGCATAGCAGTAAGGTGTGATAGCATATCAGTAAGGTCTGATAGCATAGCAGTAAGGTCTGATAGCATATCAGTAAGGTCTGATAGCATAGCAGTAAGGTGTGATAGCATAGCAGTAAGGTGTGATAGCATAGCAGTAAGGTCTGATAGCATATCAGTAAGGTCTGATAGCACAGCAGTAAGGTGTGATAGCATAGCAGTAAAGTCTGATAGCACAGCAGTAAGGTCTGATAGCATATCAGTAAGGTCTGATAGCATAGCAGTAAGGTGTGATAGCATAGCAGTAAGGTCTGATAGCATAGCAGTAAGGTCTGATAGCATAGCAGTAAGGTGTGATAGCATATCAGTAAGGTCTGATAGCACAGCAGTAAGGTCTGATAGCATATCAGTAAGGTCTGATAGCATAGCAGTAAGGTGTGATAGCATATCAGTAAGGTGTGATAGCACAGCAGTAAGGTCTGATAGCATAGCAGTAAGGTGTGATAGCATAGCAGTAAAGTCTGATAGCACAGCAGTAAGGTCTGATAGCATATCAGTAAGGTCTGATAGCATAGCAGTAAGGTGTGATAGCATAGCAGTAAGGTCTGATAGCATAGCAGTAAGGTCTGATAGCATAGCAGTAAGGTGTGATAGCATATCAGTAAGGTCTGATAGCACAGCAGTAAGGTCTGATAGCATATCAGTAAGGTCTGATAGCATAGCAGTAAGGTGTGATAGCATATCAGTAAGGTCTGATAGCACAGCAGTAAGGTCTGATAGCATATCAGTAAGGTCTGATAGCATATCAGTAAGGTCTGATAGCATAGCAGTAAGGTCTGATAGCATAGCAGTAAGGTCTGATAGCATAGCAGTAAGGTGTGATAGCATATCAGTAAGGTCTGATAGCACAGCAGTAAGGTCTGATAGCATATCAGTAAGGTCTGATAGCATAGCAGTAAGGTGTGATAGCATATCAGTAAGGTCTGATAGCATAGCAGTAAGGTGTGATGGCATATCAGTAAGGTGTGATAGCATATCAGTAAGGTCTGATAGCATAGCAGTAAGGTGTGATAGCACAGCAGTAAGGTCTGATAGCATATCAGTAAGGTCTGATAGCATAGCAGTAAGGTCTGATAGCATAGCAGTAAGGTCTGATAGCATAGCAGTAAGGTCTGATAGCATAGCAGTAAGGTCTGATAGCATAGCAGTAAGGTCTGATAGCATAGCAGTAAGATCTGATAGCATAGCAGTAAGGTCTGATAGCATATCAGTAAGGTCTGATAGCATAGCAGTAAGGTGTGATAGCATACAGTGCTCTATCCTCACGATAGGTGTCAGGGAGTTACAGCACAGTCGATGCGTTTAGGGCCCTAAAGACATACTTAGCATGTCTCTGATACTGCACTCTCAAGTACACTCAGGGATTTATTGACACATTTAGGGCCCTGAAGCTTAAGCACACGTGCGCTGTAGAAAGGATGGAAGTGAAGTTCTGAACTTGCCTTTCCTTACTTTATTGATGTGGCTCTTCATAATAAACGTCAACAGACTCAGACAATGGGGCACAACAGACGTGCACAGGAATTAGGGGTGTCAAAAATAATCGATTATAAGATGCATCGCGATGCGGACGTGCACGATTCTGCATCGATTCACAAATGTTAAAAATCAATTATTAAAAAGAAAATTATAATAATAATAATCAAATAAAATATAATGGAAGTACATGCAGTTGTTTATTTTAATTATGGATCATAATACAATGCAATTCCAAATGCACTTTTATTTTAAAAGTAGCCACACAGTGAGAAAAAAGAAAGCGAGAAAAAATAAATCATGTATTGGGGGAAAAAAGTGATTCATCGATTTAAGATGTATCGAGATGCATTGAGATGCATCGATAATCGTAATCGAATCGAATCATAGCCCTCTGAATAGTAATCGAATCGTGAGGCCAGTGAAGATTCACAGCCCTAACAGGAATATCTTATTAATTTAGTACAGAAACATTATTGGCCAGGATGGAGGAAGCATCAGAGTTGCTTCTCCAATGAACATCAGTCCACCTTAAATGGTAACTGTCTTTCCCTCTGTTTTAAAGGAGGTTATAGGGTTTGGAAAAGGGAATTGCCAATAAACAAGTCTCATTTGGGACTGGATGCAAGACCCAGAAAACCACCTGTAAAAGCTGATCCACAACAAAATACAACCTTAAAAATAGCAACAAACTTTGAAAAGGTTTTGCTGATGAGCACCCCATATAGGATTCTGCCTACTGTACATAAGGTCACCTAGAGAAAATCTAACAGTCTAGCGGATAAACCAAAATGTGGTAATTAGCCTTAGTTATTATGATCCCCTTTTATCTGTAACAACTTAGGGCTCAACGCAGGCCCTGGATGTCTTTGCAGACGATCCCGCGAGGGGAAAGACTAGCATTTGATGTAGCCAGATCAAGCTTAAGCTGCCTTCTCGCTCAATAGCTAAATCAAACGCAACTGATTCAGAGAACCAATAAAAAGCATTTCCCTGGCGGGAGGTCCCCCCCGACAAGTCCAGCATTTCAAGTGGCCGGGCTAATCTACAATCTGAAACCATTTTGCTGCGGGTTAAATGTCTTTTACTCCGCAGCTCGCTGGTGTCTGACCTCAGGCTCGGATTTCACCTTGAAGGGTGCACATTTATCTTGGCCAGCCCCAGAGGAGCAGTGAGGACAGTTAGTCATTACTCCAGCTGTGTTTTCAGACCGGTGTGGAGGGCTTGCTGTGGAGGGCTTGCAGTGGAGGGCTTGCTGTGGAGGGCTTGCTGTGGAGGGCTTGCTGTGGAGGGCTTGCAGTCGCAGAATCTCAGAGGAAACCGTTGTCCTCCTCCCATTCTGGATCAATGGAAACTATTAACAGCCACTCTCTCTCTATTCCTAGTTATGGCCATTTCGTTGTTATATTCCAGAGCTTGAGCGGCGATGGACAGGGTTGAAGCTCGTGGAGGCTGGAGCTTGATGGAGGATGGGAGATGTTTGTGTGGTGTGGTGCAAAGCTTACAAAATCCCCCCCCCCCCAGTCTGTTGAACACACCTCCTCAATCGATGGACTAGTCATTTTCAGTTCTCCTAACATAGAGCTAGCTTGAAATGTACCATTATTTATTCCATTCCATTTATTCTTTAGATGTGGATGTAGTGGAAGTCTGCTCTGTGCCCCCCCAGATTTCAGCTGTGGGAAAGTACTTATTGATTTTACATTTTCGTTGATCTTAGCACGATACATGTGCAAATGGGCAATACACATAAACTTCATCATAAAGTATAAAGCTAGCTCAAATTAACCACAAATAACATGCTGCGATGCAGAACCGCAGCAATAATGGAGAAATAGTTCTGGTTAAAGCAGAAAAGCTGTAACAACCACATGTTATTATAAAACGAATGGGGACACTGGGCAAATATTCATGCAGTGGATACAGTTGCCCAACCATTTGATTTCAATATATTAGCAATGCATAATTCAGATACTGTATGTCAGGAAACGGGTGCAGTGACGTCTAATTTGTCCCTTTAGACAAATACTTTTGAAAAAGATTGGTGGTCATGCCTTTTGTATTAATTTCTGAGTATGCTTCTGTAAGTTACTACTGTATAGACTTTTGAGAAAGATCATTCTGTATGCAACCAAATAGACACTAACTGCACGTGATGATATACTGGTATTTTCATTATTTTGTTTCATTTTATTCCTTTTAGTAATAATGCAAATACACAAACTGTTTGTCACAGCTAAAGTTCAAATAAAGTATACACACTTTTCTTTCCAACTGACACACACACACACACACACACACACACACACACACAGCTCTTTTCTCTGGAGGCAACACACAGCACTGTATTCCTATAATGAAATGCTTTTCAATTTATTTGTTACAAGATAAGACGCCATTCTCAATCTACTCAACATACGACTCCACCAGCTAGACGAGTAATATCACGCATCTCGCACCGACAATTCAATTTGTGTGTGGGCCCCAAAAAATGTGATTGCACACAGCAGATAAAGGCTAAAAAGGCACGGTTTTAAATTCCTTCTGGATACTCTCCCACTCAATGAATCGGCGATCCCTCGGCCTCTGCGTTCCATTAAGGACGACACTCTTGACCACAGCAGCGTTAAGGACGACAAGAGCTTTGACCTTGGCAGCAGAAGTACCATCACCGCGCAAATCATCTTCACAGAGAGCCGGCAATTATGAGTTGGAGGCAATAGACACAGGAATAACAGAATTGGACAATGTGAAACTGACGGAGGCTGGTGTAAGAAAGAAAGCGACATTTTCCTCAGGCAGCTCGTAATATTTTGAAAATAGCGCTGGATCTTTTGACTGGTGAGTATACTACAGCTCTCTCCAACAGTATATTATGAATACAAAGATACCGTTGAACCAAATTACCCTATTTCCATCCTCATTTGTCACACAGTGGGATAAGCCATCTCCATGGCAGCACATGGCGGTCCGCACGTACATGGCAGTGTGTGCTTGGCCTCAGTTTGGCCCGGGTGGAGTCAAGAGGCGGGGTGGAGGGGGGCAGATGGGAGCGGGGGGATCATGTATTATGCATGGTGTAAAAAGTGCACCGCTCTGGTGGGGCCAGCTGAGACCCCCAGCCGGAGAGGGACAGACTGACCCAGCTGGACCCCCATCACACCTCCCCCAAATCAGCCTGCGCTCCCTCCGCCGCCGCAGGCACGGCGCCAACCCCACGGGGGAATCTACGGAGGGGAACTTTGTGCTCAAATATTCATTCTGACACGTTCGTCAAGATCACCATCGTGTTCACCTCCAATATATTCATACAGCTCTGCAGAAAATAAGGTTATTTTCAAGTCAATCTCATGCTGCAATGTTTGAGAGATCACAGCATCAGACAGAGAAAACGTTCTATACTGCATCCACAGTGCTTTACAAGCCCGAGAATATCGATTCTTTCAGACTAGACGGCAATGCTAGTCATATCGATTTGTTCTGTGTTCAACACATATCACAAGGGATCGAGAGCCTACTGGCTGCTCGTGCAAATTTCATGACGTGACAAATTCAGACGATATTTTTTCCCCTTCGGCTGTTCTTAGGTCTAAAGACTTGCAACTTTGCATTAGTAAAACACGGTAGTGTGAAAATCTAACCCTCTCTTGATCAAATGTTTTCTTAGACATTACATACGCACCAGATAGCCAATTGGATTTACGGATGTATGTTTATTGTTCTTATATTGCTGCTCCTTTCCGGCCAATTTGTTGGTGTGTATTGGTCGGAACAAACAAACAAACAAACAAACAAACAAACAAACAAACAAAGAAAGAAAGAAATAAATAAATAAATATTGACATCTAAGTAACTGTACATGTATGTCTATAATTGCTGTAACCATACCATCTTCTTTGTTGTTGTTGTTGCTGCTATATGTATATATATATATATATATATATATATATGTATATATATATATGGGTAGGGGGAGTTCTGTGTTTGTTTATTTGTTTGTAAACCGAAAAGCTATAAATAAAGTGTGTGGGGGGGGGGCACGGTAGTGTGTCTATGTGTGTGGATATTTTGCCTGACGGTCATGCCTGCTGCTCCCCACTGATGATGAAGCCAGAGTGGAGGTGGGAGAGAGTCAGACAGACCTACTTCATCAGTGTCTCCCCTCTGCGAGTGTCAAAGTCACCCTTAACGGCCTCCACCCGCCACCGTGAGTCCACACCCACCCACCCCCACCCCTCCATCCATCCCCCTCCACTGATGAGTGACAGCTCAGCTAATGTAGGCACAGTCAGACACAGCAGGGGGGGAGGGGAGTTGGAGGGAGGGTCGGTAGCAAAGACTCAGCATCCAATCTCCTCCCAGCTTGACTGGAGGATACACACCAGATGGGCCTTCAGAGGGCTAGGAAGATCCAGAGGAAGTCACTCTCCAGTGACTCTTCTATCTCCTGCATCATCATGGTTTTGTGGTGGCTTTGATGAGATTGCCATGGTCTGCTTTCATAATGATACTGTATAATAAAGAGATATAAGCTACTTTTGTTATGACTATTACGGAAGGTGCAGAGATTCGCAAATTTGAGATCTTCAACAACGGTTGTTGGAGATGGGACCATTGGTCAGAGTTTCCAGTGTTTCTCAATAAGTGGGGAGAAGTGCAGGAGGGGCGCGTCGAGGGGGGGAATAAAGTGGAAACAATTTCATGGACAAAATACACATGTGTTGTCTGTTTGGCTGCAGCCAGACAAACTCCCCTGGCTATCAATGTAAACACAAGAAGCAGCAGGCTAACATTGCTTTGAACTGAAGTTGCACCATGTCTTTTGTTTTTCTTACTAGTGAAATGAATGTATGTATGGTGGGAGAAGACTGGAAAAAGAAAAACCGCTAAGTGATGAGAAAATAAATCATATCGTGGTCTGTTCATCATTCACTCCGACGCCCCCCATTTTTCTTTCTTTTCTTTTACCGGTAATCGGTACGTTTTTTCCGATTTTTCTCCCCAAATGTACTTTGCCAATTGCCCCTGCTGTTCTGGTCGTTGCACCCCTCTGCCGATCTGGGGAGAGTTGTAGACTAGCACATGCTTCCTCTGATACATGTGTAGTCGCCAGCCGCTTCTTTTCACCCGACAGCTAAAAGAACAACATTGAAAATAAGGGGCTTCTGGGTAGTGTAGAGGTAAAAGCACTCGCCTACCACCATAAAGATGCGGGTTCAATTCCCGGCAGCGGTACCTCCGGCTTGGCCAGACGTTCCTACAGACACAATTGGCCGTGTCTGCGGGTGGGAAGCCGGTGGGGTATGAGTCATGGTCGCTGCACTAGCGCCTCCTCTGGTCTGTCGGGGGTCCTGTTTGGGAGGAGGGGAACTGGGGGGGAATAGCGTGATCCTCCCACTCGCTACGTCCTGCCGGTGAAACTCCTCTCTGTCAAGTGGAAAGAAGCGGCTGGCGACTGCACATGTATCGGAGGAAGCATGTGCTGGGACCCCAGGGGGAATTGGCCAAGTACAATTGGGGAGAAAATCGGAGAAAAATGTTTTTCTTTCTTATTTTTTAATAAAAAAACATTCAAAATAAATCCTGCTTACAGAATGAATGAGCAGAAGTGCCGTAATGGCTGCATGTAAATGAACAGGATTGAGACTGCAGTCTGCTGCGTCCCTGGAAGAAAGATGTCCACCTGTCTGTCCCTTACGCTGATGACAGTGAGGAGGGGAGAGAACGAGAGAGACGCTGATGACAGTGAGGAGGGCAGAGAACGACAGAGATGCTGATGACAGTGAGGAGGGGAGAGAACGAGAGAGATGCTGATGACAGTGAGGAGGGGAGAGAACGAGAGAGACGCTGATGACAGTGAGGAGGGGAGAGAGATTCTGATGACAGTGAGGAGGAGAGAGAACGAGAGAGAGATGCTGATGACAGTGAGGAGGAGGGGAGAGAACGAGAGAGATGCTGATGACAGTGAGGAGGGGAGAGAACGAGAGAGATGCTGATGACAGTGAGGAGGAGGGGAGAGAACGAGAGACGCTGATGACAGTGAGGAGGAGGGGAGAGAGCGAGAGAGACGCTGATGACAGTGAGGAGGAGAGAGAACGAGAGAGAGATGCTGATGACAGTGAGGAGGGGAGAGAACGAGAGAGATGCTGATGACAGTGAGGAGGAGGGGAGAGAACGAGAGAGATGCTGATGACAGTGAGGAGGAGAGAGAACGAGAGAGATGCTGATGACAGTGAGGAGGGGAGAGAACGAGAGAGATGCTGATGACAGTGAGGAGGAGAGAGAACGAGAGAGATGCTGATGACAGTGAGGAGGAGAGAGAACGAGAGAGATGCTGATGACAGTGAGGAGGAGAGAGAACGAGAGAGACGCTGATGACAGTGAGGAGGGGAGAGAAGTGATAAAGTGGAGAGAGAAAAAGAGAGCCAGGGGCGTTCAGCGTCAGTCAGCAGCCACTCAGCAGTCTCTGCACGTCTCCTGCTCCGGCATATAAGTGGATGATGTTCCCTGTGCTTTGAGCATTAAATACACTTTTTAGCCTCTGAAAGGAACAGACAGTGAGATACTGACAGAATGGAAAGAGAGAAAGGAAAAAAATGCAAAGTAAAGAGCTGTGTGCTGCTGACCTGTTGCGTAAAGTATGACTCACTTTACTTCTGGACGGGGTGACTCACATCAACAACATGTCCAAATCAAGACTGCACGGCAAACGACTGAGCCAACCAGCAGC
Organism: Poromitra crassiceps; assembly: GCF_964638095.1. Lineage (NCBI taxonomy): Eukaryota > Metazoa > Chordata > Actinopteri > Beryciformes > Melamphaidae > Poromitra > Poromitra crassiceps. The sequence goes on along the minus strand of NC_139629.1, from coordinate 43,722,442 downwards.
CACTCAGCCAGGTCACATGGTACCTCTCTACTCTACCTGTGTGGGGTTTCCGACCTGCGTTCAAAAACTTTTTGAAACTGATTCTGAAATATCTATTCAGCGTTATACATCTCGACACTATTTAAGATGCATGACTTCTAGAATAAAAAATAAATTTTTTTTTTTCCCCCACCACAACAGTGTCTCTGCCTCAATACTCATTGCAAGTCCAATACTTCCTGGGATCCAGCTCACCTCTGCTATTTAAGAGTATAAGACAAAGAGACAATAACCTAAAGTACATCGCTAATTAGCAACCAGCAAGCTTGTAATATTGATCAGCCCACCTAGACAAGGTAGCCTGATGGTCCCCCTTAAGCCCCAGCAGGTCTCTCTGCACATTCAATCGATTAGAACTTCCACTTGTAAGATTGACACTTTTGGCCACACCCACTTTGCCTTTTCCTCTGAAAGTCATCAATTAAAATATCCAGATGTCATCTGGATGTGATAAGAAGGGAAGGAAAAGTTTGAACAAGAGCAACAGAATGTAAGAGAGGGAGAAAACAGAGTGTTGAGTGATCACATTTTAAGGAGGGAGTAACACACTGACAATGTCCCCGTCGTCATGATCTGACGCGGCCCCGTTCAGACGCAGGTCAGTTCAGCAAATTCTTCTGATTATTATTAGCAAAGGTAAGTCCACAAACATTCTCACAGCTTCTCCCTTGGGTGATCGATGCCGCGCCAATTTATTTCTCAGGACACAAGGGGTCATCACTGAATAAGAGTAATCCCAAGGAAGATCCGTGCAGAGAGAGAAACAGCTAGCGTGGGGTAATGAATTAAGCATTAGCGTGCGTGCTAACGCTACGATCCATTCAGCACACGTGTATTTGTATTGGGGAGGCAATCTAGCCTGATGGAGGAAATGTAACCTTGTAGTTCCGCCCCCATTACACACTGTCAATATTTCCATTTCCTCTGAAGGTCCTATTCGAAGCAGCTCCGAAATAGCAATCTGTGTCTTCAAAGCAATTTGCACTGGTGCTAAATGACGCACGAAGTGCACTCCTGCACGATAAGTTTGTCAGGTAACCGAGAATCTTTCTGTGTTGTGATTCCTTCAACTTGAGAATATCTATTTTGCCCTTTGTTCTTTAGGATTATATTATTGGGCACTTTACAAGGTGAGTGAAATTCATCTTTTCATCAAGGCTATAGTAACCTTTTAGTAGTAACCATAGTAACCATCTTTTCGTCAAGGCTATAGTAACCTTTTAGTAGTAACCATAGTAACCATCTTTTCGTCAAGGCTATAGTAACATTTTAGTAGTAACCATAGTAACTATCTTTTCGTCAAAGCTATAGTAACCTTTTAGTAGTAACCATAGTAACCATCTTTTCGTCAAGGCTATAGTAACCTTTTAGTAGTAACCATAGTAACCATCTTTTCGTCAAGGCTATAGTAACCTTTTAGTAGTAACCATAGTAACCATCTTTTCATCAAGGCTATAGTAACCTTTTAGTAGTAACCATAGTAACCATCTTTTCGTCAAGGCTATAGTAACCTTTTAGTAGTAACCATAGTAACCATCTTTTCGTCAAGGCTATAGTAACCTTTTAGTAGTAACCATAGTAACCATCTTTTCATCAAGGCTATATATAGTAAGTATAGTAACCTTGCGAGGCAGCTGGATTCGTGAGATCACGATTGTGCAAGAAGTCCATCTTGCCGTGCTCCAAGCTAATTGGTTCAACTCCATTCAAGCAGTGGGCGGGACCACGCAGCGTCCAGAGGCAGCTACGAGCGGAGTATAGGTGAGAAGTGAGCCTGTGATAGACGCTGATAGACAGATGGTTCATCCAATCACCTGCCAGGTATTTTTGGAACGCGCCTGCCATTTTCGAAACAGTTTCCAAAGAAGCCATCCCAGATGGTTCTGAGCAAACCATCTGGCAATGTCATCTTCAGGCTGTATTTCTGTGGAAGAGGACCTATCTTGGTCTTGGCCACGATTGGATCTGGACTAATTTTATTTTTAGCCTAACTCAACTTTTTCTCAGCATAACTGACTATTTATTTATTTCACCACATGCTTTTTTCACCTTGTTCCCAACAAAATGATTGTGGATGGATGTTGAAGAGTTTAATACGGAGCTCCTTTGCAGGCAAATTCCACATCTCTGATCCTCCAGACAAATACGTTTAATGTAAATATGTTTATTTATGTTACTCGTTTCCTAGGCTCCCCCACTGGGTGAGGTCGCCCGCCCTGCAGCTCGCTGAGCCGGCCCTGCACCGTGCATACATGCAGCTTGGCCCGCAGCTCTGCTGCTGCATGGCCTCACTGATGACATCACAATTGCTCGAGTGACCAGACATTGTGACATCATCAGTGACATCACAATTGCTCGAGATTGCGGACCAAAATCACAGTGTCACAATTCGCTCGCTAACCAAAAACCACAATTGCTCGAGTGACATCACTGATGATGTCATAGACGATGATGTCACAATGCCTATGATGATGTCACAATGTCTATGCATTGTGCCTAGCTCAAGGGAACTTCAGAGGTCTCGGTGAGCACCATAAGCCACTAATCAGTTCACGCACGTCTGGGTTGGTGATTGACAACCATTTGGTCAGTATTGTACCTCTCTCTAGCCTTCTTGTGAGCTAATGATCACATCCTGGTTCTCATACCTGAGCATCCACCAGCAGGTGCCTCATCAGGGTCATTGACTTCTGCATGGTCTCCTTCTCAGGGGGCAGAAAGGTGCGGTCCTCCTGCTCCAAAACCTTGGATCCAGGCACCATGAAGTTCGCGATCTGGTCATTCAGGCTGTTCAGCGACTGGACGGCTAGACACACACACACACACACACACACACACACACACACACACACACACACAAAACATGTTTTGACTTGTTGTGATTTAAAAAGATGTCATTAGGGTTAAGTCAGGTAAGTTGTACTGAGAATCATTCTGATCCTCTAGGGAAAGTTTGTTAATTAAAAAGGACGAGAGTTATAGTGATGTTTTGTATTGTATGTAGTTCCTATCAGAGTGCAGACTGTCTAAAGCGGGTCATTGAATGGTTTCACTATCCTATCAGAGTGCAGACTGTCTAAAGTGGGTCATTGAATGGTTTCACTATCCTATCAGAGTGCAGACTGTCTAAAGTGGGTCATTGAATGGTTTCACTATCAAAGCACCAACATGCACACAAAGTTCTTCCTCCTCTTTCTAAGCAGGAACTACACAGACAGCACAACGGAAGAGCACGGCTTCCTACTGTCACTCCATCAGCGACTTGGCCCTCTCTCCTCCACAATGTTCCACGTCCGCCTGACAGACATCCTGTTTTTGTTTCCCTGCTCCTCCTGCCCCTGTGTGTCCCTGCTCCTGCCCCTGTGTGTCCCTGTGTGTCCCTGCTCCTCCTGCTCCTCCTGCCCCTGTGTGTCCCTGTGTGTCCCTGTGTGTCCCTGCTCCTGCCCCTGTGTGTCCCTGCTCCTGCCCCTGTGTGTCCCTGCTCCTGCCCCTGTGTGTCCCTGCTCCTGCCCCTGTGTGTCCCTGTGTGTCCCTGCTCCTCCTGCTCCTCCTGCCCCTGTGTGTCCCTGTGTGTCCCTGTGTGTCCCTGCTCCTGTCCCTGTGTGTCCCTGTGTGCCCCTGTGTGCCCCTGTGTGTCCCTGCTCCTGCCCCTGTGTGTCCCTGTTCCTGCCCCTGTGTGTCCCTGCTCCTGTGTGTCCCTGTGTGTCCCTGCTCCTGCCCCTGTGTGTCCCTGTGTGTCCCTGCTCCTGCCCCTGTGTGTCCCTGTGTGTCCCTGCTCCTGCCCCTGTGTGTCCCTGCTCCTGCCCCTGTGTCCCTGCTCCTGCCCCTGTGTGTCCCTGCTCCTGCCCCTGTGTGTCCCTGCTCCTGCCCCTGTGTGTCCCTGCTCCTGCCCCTGTGTGTCCCTGCTCCTGCCCCTGTGTCCCTGCTCCTGCCCCTGTGTGTCCCTGCTCCTGCCCCTGTGTGTCCCTGCTCCTGCCCCTGTGTGTCCCTGCTCCTGTGTGTCCCTACTTGTCCCTGCTCCTGCCCCTGTGTGTCCCTGCTCCTGTGTGTCCCTGCTCCTGCCCCTGTGTGTCCCTGCTCCTGCCCCTGTGTGTCCCTGCCCCTGTGTCCCTGTGTGTCCCTGCTCCTGCCCCTGTGTGTCCCTGCTCCTGCCCCTGTGTGTCCCTGCTCCTGCCCCTGTGTGTCCCTGCCCCTGCCCCTGTGTGTCCCTGCTCCTGCCCCTGTGTGTCCCTGCTCCTGCCCCTGTGTGTCCCTGCTCCTGCCCCTGTGTGTCCCTGCTCCTGCCCCTGTGTGTCCCTGCAAAGCTCTCCTTTCAGGTTTCCTCTCCAGCTAATCTCCCACATTAACCATCAAGAAGCCCTACTGTACTTCCTCCTTCACACACACACACATGCACGCACGCATGCACACACACACGTACACACATGCACGCACACACGTACACACATGCACGCACGCCGTCGCACGCACGCACACACACACACACACACACACACACACACACTTTCGACAGCCCACTTCCATTTACCATTAATCCCTCTTACTCTTTGAAAGGTTGCAGAAACTATTTGAGAGGTCGACGCCCACATGGAGGCCGACGCCCACATGGTGGAAATGTGAGATAACAGAAAGCACTGCATGGAGGAAAAAGCAATTTCCATATTTCTGAGCAGAAGTCTCTTTTGTGTTTGTAATAAGCCGCTGCACTAACATCAGCATTAAAGTCTCTTTTGTGTTTGTAATAAGCCGCTGCACTAACATCAGCATTAAAGCATTCAAACCTTCAAGTCACAGCCGTGTCAATGAGAAAGGCAGTGATGGTGTATTGACCTGCTGTGCAGAGGTCATGTGATGTGGATGGGGAGCCAGCCATTGATTCTCTTCTTGTATCATACATGTACACCGCCACATTTCTGCCAAATAAAGACAGTCAACCTGCTACACTAAGTCCAGATAGGCTGGATGAGATGGGCCAAGAAGCTGGATAGGGCCTTTTCAGGATGCAAATATAAAGCCTCGTTCACACGCAAAGTCCATGCAAAAAAAGAGGGGAACATAGATGAATGTGTTACGTAACCAAAAGATTCTTTCAGCGTGCCTGAGACATCTTTCAGCGTGCCTGAGACATCTTTCAGCGTGCCTGAGACATCTCTGAGACATCTCTGAGACATCTCCAAGCAAACACATTGGACAAGTTGGCACTGAAGGCAGCAGAGATAAGAAGGGAGTGAGGGGGGCTGAAGAGGAAGACCGTGTCCCCGCGAGGTGAGAGTCTGGCAGACAAGACCAGTGAGGTGAGAGTCTGGCAGACAAGACCCACGAGGACGAGGTGAGAGTCTGGCAGACAAGACCAGTGAGGTGAGAGTCTGGCAGACAAGACCAGTGAGGTGAGAGTCTGGCAGACAAGACCCACAAGGACGAGGTGAGAGTCTGGCAGACAAAAGGTGAGAGTCAGGCAGACACGAGCAGGCGTCAGATCTTTGAATAAGTCACAGCCACTCGGGCCAATTCAGCTGTCTAAAATAATGTCTTCACGCAGAGACTGTAGAGCAGTGATACTCAACTTGCGGCTCCTGGGCCACATGCGCATGGAATTGCTTTTTGATTTCTTCTTCTTTTTTTTTTTACAGTGCACCTGAACACAACATGCAAGATACCCGCTGAATAAGTGTCCAAATGTTCATGTCATTCTGGCCAATACTCCACTTCTGTTATAGCATTTCAGTCTTGAAATATGGAATATCTTTCAATAATCTATGATTTAGCTGCTAAATTGTCAAATACCACCGTCTGCTCGCTACCCAGGCACTTATGTATGTACTTAACCTAACTAACTATCCGGTGTGCACAACATTGTCAGACTAAACTCCGGCTGACACCCCAAAAACCTACAATCCGCTACAGAAAAATGTATATTGTTTGTTTATTAACTGGCCCCTGGCCTTCTATCATTTCACAAAAGTGGCCCCCGGGCAAAGCAAGTTGAGTATCCCTGCTGTAGAGGAAAGAGACAGAGGACAGCAAGTTGGAGTGTGAGGAAGAGAGCTTTTAAATGTCCACACTAGCCGTGTTCACAATGGCTCACTCATTCACTCACTCACTATTCCACATGTAGTGTTGATCATAAATAGTGAACTATATGATGTAGTGCTTATCATAAATAGTGAACTATATGTAGTGTTGATCATAAATAGTGAACTATGTAGAAAATGTAGGGTACATTCTCTGTTCACTTGCAGTGCATTGTGGGTATTTTATAGTGGACTATAGTGAATCAAATTAACAGTTGAGATTTCGGACACTAGTACAAACTGGCCAACACACACTAGTCCAATACTTCTGTAAAAGGGACCGTTTTGAACAGGGCTACTGTCTGTCTGCTCCATTCTTCCATCTCTCTCTCATTGTGAAAATAAGGAAAATTGTATCGGCATATTTTAGCAGTAGTAGTAGAAATGACACAGCTACCATTAGCTACCAATAGTGGTGCAAAAAGCCTCTCCACTCCCAAAATTACAATTTGGCAAATGTGATTTCAGTTCCTTACTCCTAGCGCCATCCACTGGGCAAGTACTGAACGTGCAAGCAGCTGTGAATGAAATACTGTATCGTCTTTTTTCTAATTCAGATGTTGAGTACAGTGAATCTGACTGCATTCAGAATATCTACTGCAACCCTTCTCTTGCCCTTTGCTCCACGACTTTAACTCTATCTGGGAGCAGAAGCAGAAATAATGACATAAACAGGACTCTGAGATTGATGCTCATGTCATGACATAAAATTACTTGAAGAACATAATGAGAACCCAGACCAAGCCTTTGGGTCTCAGAGACCTTGTGGGCCAGCACAGCTTTGAGCTTTATAGGACATCATCTGATCTCACAATGCTGAAAGAAAAATGCACAAGGGATCTCAGCATGAACCTGATGTAAATGTGGCTCTGGTTGTGCTACTGTGTATGTAGGCCAAGCAGATAAGATCAGTGGAACACTATTGGGCAAGAGACCCGATCTAAGGGTCATTAATTCAGGAGCTCTGTCAGCTGTCTGCATCCTAAATTACCATTCACATCCTAGACAAGCTGTGACAAATGCATGGATGGTCTTTGCATCAAATAAATTATATACGTTGGCATATATCCTATAATCTCCATGTTATCAGAGATACATGAATCTTTTGATGAATGACAATTCGAAAAAGAAAACGACAAACACATTTTTAAAGCAACAGAGAAAACACGCCGCTGTAAATGTAAGCTTCAATTTTCTAAACGGCAACATTTGTAGCTATCGGATTAAGAAGGCCATCGACTTCATAGACGACTGCGCACCAAAATCAATATAAGTAATGTGTGATTTGCTGCAGCGTGGCATGTTATTCACTTTGACCCTCACACTGCGTATTGACCCTCAAACATCGATTGTCCGGTCGCCAATAACCGCACTCATTAAGCCTTGGAAGCCCAGATACAACCAGATGGTGCAGGCAGCATACATCATTTCACATACAAACAATCTATTAACCAGTTCAGTGCACACCATCAGTAAGTATCCTCAGAGGTGCTTCCTCCAACCGGATCAACAAAATCAAAACAGGAGCAAAAGACTATTCACACACACTTCATCAAGGAGGGCAGATCCAAAGAATGAATTATAGAGGCAAGTACGGGTTTGGGGGTCAGTTAGAGGAGTTTATCAATACCACCCATTCATATCATTTAGTGCTTTGGTGGACTGAGCTGCTCCTTGATCTGAGCCTTCACAACAAAGTGATAATAGCAGACATTACAGATACCATTAAGTTTATGATAGATAGACACATCTATAATTCCATTTTTATGGCCATGACTGATACAGCCCACATAAAATGTTTATGATAAACACAATCAATGCCAATCTCATATTCTGTGTTAGAAAGCCGTGCCAATACCCCACTCAGCGTAATACAATAATGTACAGCCACATGCAGGGATTTGTTAGGGTCTGTCTTCATCTGCAAACTTCAGCAAAGAGCTAACCTAGAGCTTGCCTTCAGCAAATATCTAACCTAGAGCCTGCCTTCAGCAAAGATCTAACCTAGAGCTTGCCTTGCCTTCAGCAAATATCTAACCTAGAGCTTGCCTTCAGCAAAGATCTAACCTAGAGCTTGCCTTCAGCAAAGATCTAACCTAGAGCTTGCCTTCAGCAAAGATCTAACCTAGAGCTTGCCTTCAGCAAAGATCTAACCTAGAGCTTGCCTTGCCTTCAGCAAAGATCTAACCTAGAGCTTGCCTTGCCTTCAGCAAAGATCTAACCTAGAGCTTGCCTTCAGCAAAGATCTAACCTAGAGCTTGCCTTCAGCAAAGATCTAACCTAGAGCTTGCCTTCAGCAAAGATGACAAGAAGAAGAAGAAGAAGAGAAGCAGAGGTGTGGAGGCGTGAGGTGAGAGAGGGAGAAGATTGCAGTAGCTCGGTCACAAGATTCAAGATTCAAGATTCAAGATTTTTATTGTCACTCCGTGGTACAAGTATCACGTGTGAAATTCTTGTGCTGTAGACTCCGTTTACAACATAGTACAAATATAACCGGGCATATGAGTGCAAAAACAACAAGAGACACAACAAGCAATAAGGCAGTAGAGTGATAAGACAAGTCAGAGACAGTGGCATATCCACTGCTCATAGGTGCACATGTCATGTGCATACTTTAGACATGCTTAAACATTTTAAATTCGACGTATATGACGTACAGGTGCTAATAGCATATACCTAATTAAACATACAAGGGAGCTTGAAGGAATTATTGGAGACTTGCAAATGAAATAAAATCTTCACTTGTGCTCAGCTTGGTCACCTTCCCCTTCTCTTTCTGTCTCATTGCTCTTTTCTCACCCTCTATCTCTTCACACTCTCTCTCACCAGCATGATGAGCACATCTCAAAGTGCCTTGCATGTCCTCCTGTACAGCCGAAGAGGGACAAGGAGCAGGAATGGCAGGACAAATGAGGAGGGGAGGTCTCTGCGTGCCAGAGGAACGAAGATCACCACCGATGACAGATGTTTGAGAGAATGTATGCAGCAAACCTAACAGGATAAAGTGCAGTCGACAGGCTGCAGTCGAGATAAAAAATGACTTATTTCATGGGAACGGCTCACAGCACACGTGAAATCCTCAAGACATTTTGAGGAATATTGAGGGCGATGAACCAAAATCCATTTCTGTTCTCTCCAAGTTCTCATGTCAGACTTATTTTACCTGACGTCCGGAGTGCAGCGGTAGATTCCCTTCTTACCAACACGAGGGTCGCAGGTTCGCGCCCCGTGTTACTTCCGACTTGATCCGGCATCCATACATGCGGGTGGGAAGCCGGATTAAGGGTATGTGTCCTGGTCGTTGCACTAGCGCCTCCTCTGGTCAGTCGGCGTGCCTGTTCGCGCGGCGGGGGGGAGGGGAACTGGGGGGAATAGCGTGATCCTCCCACACGCTACATCCTGCTGGTGGAACTCCTCGCTGTCAGGTGAAAAAGAAGCGGCTGGTGACTGCACATGTATCGGCGGAAGCACATGCTAGTCTACAACTCTCCCCAGATCGGCAGAGGGGGCGGAGCAACGACCAGGACACGCCAACAGGGAAGTACCAAGTACAATCGGTGGGGGAAGCTTGTGAAAAGAGCTAAGCAGTGGGAGACAGTTCTCTATCCAGCTGGGGAATACTCATTTTAGTGTTCATTCCTTTAGTGTGCATGTGGTTTAGTGCATCATTAAGTAGCCTACAATTTAAAAATTATGCACTTCAGCAGACAATTGTTTAAACGGCCTTCTAGTGTCAAACTGCACAGACATTCTGCACAGTGAAGCGCAAACATCCAACTGAAGGAACAAGAAGAAACACTCATTTCTTTTCAGATTTGGACACCCTTCTTTAAATATGCTGGTGAAAGACTTACAAGTACTATATTAAAAGGAATGGCAGACTGTAACACTGAAAATTGCCTAAGAGATATCTTTACAATTTGAAATGTATTTGTCTGGAAATGTACAGAATGGGAGTGTGGATGTATATGTGCATGTGCAGTGTACATGTATGGATACAAGTGTATGTATATAATATATGTATGTATGTATACACATATATTTGTACTTTTTCTTTTCTTTTCTTCCCCCCTCTCTCACCAGATACCCAAGCTGCTGTGAGGAAGCTATTGGTACAGGCTGCTCAGGAAATGAGAAACGATGGGTGATGTGGGCAGGAAACAGGCAGGGATGCCTGCAGGGTGCAGGGTTGACCTCAGGGTGCTGCTGATGAAATGAACCTGATGAAAGGAGGTCAACTGTGAAAATGTTTGACCAGAGGTGAATTATTTTCAAATCCGAAACATCTGTCTAATCATCCGATTCAAGTGGTTTATAAACAAAATACTATAAGATTCACCAAATCCCCATGGATTTCAACCTCACTAAAGCACATCATCAACACCTGCCCAGCTTGCTGCTAGGTGTTTTTTTCTATCCAACACTGCCCCCTGGTGGTGACAATGGTGAAATACCACAGGATTGGCCTATCATTACGTCTATCATTAGTTCCGACATAGTGCAATAATGCTAAAGATGCAAAGGGTTTGAATGAATTATAATCATCATAAGAATCATTGATCAAAGCCTCTAAAGAAGCATAGAGACCATTTCATGCCTCTGACTCCACATCATGTGGTTGTTTACAGCACTCACATTCATCTGAATCACACTGTAAAATGTAATCAAGTCAGTGGGGTGAGAGGCATCACCAGGCTTCACCACATGAAGGATGAGGAGGACTGGACCACAGTCTCTAAGTTCATGTCAACATCTCTGGTAGTGTAGTGGTAGATTCCCTGCCTGTCAACACGCAGGTTCGCGTCCCCGTGTTACCTCCGGCTTGGTCGGGCGTCCATACAGGCACGATTGGCTGTGTCTGCGGGTGGGAAGCCAGATTGAGGGTATGTGTCCTGGTCGCTGCACTAGCGCCCCCTCTGGGCGGTCGGCTGGGTGTAAATATGTGACCTGATAAAAATGTGACGTCTCCATGCGCCTGGTAACTGCCGTGCCGTGGTATTTTCAGCATATCTTACTGGTCTGATCTGCGTCTGGGTCGACCCTCTAAAGCTGTGCTCAGATGCTCTTTGAAGTGTGCTCAGAAGTGGCTCTGCGGGGTTCTGACTGTCGAGGCTGACGGGAGCTGATATTACAGGCCCAGTGAGTATGAACCTAAGCATTCCACACGGGGTCCAAAATAAAATCTGATGACGCAATCTTAACTTCTTCCCAAGGTGCACGGATCAAAGAGAGCCAAACGATTGAAATAATTCAGCAACTTTGAGAGAACTGAGAAAACTACTTTATTAAAAATGTTAAATATTACAATAACAGCAGCATACAGTATCTTGGCTGCAATCGCTTTCATCAGGATCACAGGATTACAATTTCTATCACCTGGTGGTGATAGGAGGTACTACTATATCCACATAAACACATAGATGCACACAAACACCAACAACATGGAATGGACGGTAGGGGGGGGGGGGGGTCATGTGACCTGGACCAGATTTGAACCCAGAACATTGCAGTGACATCATGTTACATGTTGTTTTCCTAAATGTAACAGCTTCCTAAACAAACTGCAGTTCATCACACCAAACAGCAGAGCTGTTACACACTCACACACACACATCATGCATAAGCACAAGCACATAAGCACAAGACACAGCTACCTACTCAACATTTACATGCTGTAGCACAGTGCCTCCCAAAGCGGGGTACCTGTACCCCTAAGGGTATGTGGATGTACCACAAGGGGGTACTTGAGAGAAAGGGGGAAATGGAAAAATGTAAGAATAAATCATGACAATAAATGAAGTGTTCAAATAAATCTGCTCAGGAGGCACTAATAATTACACTAATTGAAACTCTTTCACTCCATTTCTTATTTTGTAATGTCCTATTGTTCAAAAGGTGGGTTATCATTCATATATCATATTCATATGCTAGTTTTCTCTTGTTGTTTTCTAAGCGAAATGTTGCAGTCGGGTAAAGGGCGTACTTAGATTCAGAAATCAGACAATCAGAAGCCAAAACACTTTGAGAAGCACTACAGTAGAGTAGACAGACACAGAGAAAAGGGAGGGGAGAGGAGTGGAGGGGAGAGGAGGGGAGTGGAGGGGAGAGGAGGGGAGGGGAGGAGGAGGAGTGGAGACAGTGAGGAACCCTGGGGCTCCTGCAGCTACGAAGCAGAGAGCAGCCAGCAGAACTCTCATCTCTGCAGAGCTCATTAAACACCACTAATCGTGTCTGTTAGCGCCTTGATGGCTGGAATGATGGCAAAGAGGCAGAAATGGCATGGGATGCAGTTTTTCCTGGAAGTGGTTAGCTATAGCATTTCAAAATGTGGTGCATTTGTTTGTTTGTGTGTGTGTGTGTGTGTGCGCGTGTGTGTGTGTGTGTATCGTGTGCATGTATAGAGTGTGTGTGTGTGTGTGTGTGTGTGTGTTTGCATGCATGTGTGTGTATAGTGTGCATGTGTGTATAGTGTGTGTGTGTGTGTGTGTGTGTGTGTGTGTGTGCATGTGTGTTTCCCAATGACAGAAAAATCGTGTTTCTACTCCTGCAGAGAATGCATCCCCCTCTATCATCCCCTTCTATTTCTGCTGAGCTTTACATGACATACTGTAAGCACTCTTCTTCCTGTGTCTCCCTCTTCTTCCTGTTGTCCTCCTTCCTGTGTCTCCCTCTTCTTCCTGTTGTCCTCCTTCCTGTGTCTCCCTCTTCTTCCTGTTGTCCTCCTTCCTGTGTCTCCCTCTTCTTCCTGTTGTCCTCCCTCCTGTGTCTCCACTGCTGCTGCGACAACATCCTCCATCTTCACACACCGCTGTGTTGTTGCTAAATTAATTTGCAGATCAGTTCAAAATGTGCGCACTAGCACAAGGATCACCATAATAAACCGATAGGATCTGATGTCCCTTCAAAACAAAGGCACAGCAGCTGCAGCCTAACCTTGGAAGTGGGTCTATTTTCTAATGTCCTGCGTGCATCAACTTCATTTGAGAGAGAGCCAGCATGTGAGGAGAAATAATCAGGTTTGATGCAACAGGCTCTGAAGAAGCAGAGGTCTCTGATGAAATACTCAGAGGGACTGTTGAGAGGCAGCCAGCGCCTCATCTCTGATGCTTTGTAGTCTGGAGTCTCTGGGTGATTGTGATCACAGCCAACACAAAGCACAGCAGCACAGACAGGGAAGACTCAATACACAAACCCAACTGCCAAAGTCTAAATGAGATTAAACTGCTCTGTCAACTCAAGAGTGTCTGGCTGAGTGTTTCAGGAACTCCTGGGTGGTCTGGCGCTGCTGTGCAGGAGGCATCACTGAACGAGCAAAACTGTCTGTGTAAATATTGTTGAAGTTTGGATCTGGGCCACGTATCAAGAGGCCAACGAAGGGTGAATCTCATCCTGTGTTTGGTGTAAAAACAGATTGTCATTTGTTGCTTGTTGATTCCAGAGGAGGATGATGACGAAAATGTGGAAAAATCTCGATCCCAAAACAAACACCGAAAAGTTCAAAGGTTCAACTTCTAGACACGCCTGCCAAACGTCTCACATCCACAGGCAAGCTTTCACAAAGCAGCAAGATGATTTCTTCATTTCATCGCCGTGCGAATTTCAGAGACAAAAATGCTCTGCGTGTGAAATGATTTCAAAAGCTGGCTAATAGGATTACCACCGCACTCGCTCTGAACTAAGAGCCAAAGAGTGCCAACGCTGACAGCATCTGTAAAAATAACTCTATGGCAGATGAAGGCAAAGTCTGAGTGCCTGAAAGAACCTCTGACGCCAAAACATTCTTCCTCCACATTTTCAAATAAAACTGACAAACAACCTCCTCCCACACATCACACACGTTCTCCTCCCTCGCACAGCGCCTCTCATCTCCACCAGTGAGATTTAAATATTCACCAAAGTGTTTTTAGTGGTGAGAAGGTCCTGGTCAGCAGCAGCACTGATGCTCTGAGTGGGAAGCCTAGCTGTCTGTAATGTGGGGAGACAGATCTGCCGTACCGCAGCGTCTCCACCTAGACTTGTGAAGTGTGCATGTTGGCACCAGGAGCAGACACACACACACACACACACACACACACAGTGAACAGTGTTGGGCAAGTTACTTTCAATGTAATATACTACATAATATTACTAGTTACTTTCATTTGAAAGTAATAAGTTACTTTACAATATTACTGTCTGTGTAGAGTAACTAGTTACTTATTACACTACTTTTGCATTACTTTCACCAAAACAACAGCAGCAGCAGAATGACATCGCTGCCCCGGAACCATCCCAATAAATAATTTCAACCGCCTTGAAGTCCGTGTAAACAATCCAAAATTCTAAATGTTATTCTTTTCCTTTGCTATTGTCATCTATAGTGGTTATTTGCATAAAAACACACAGTTTGATTAGGAAATTATTGTATCTTTTTTAAATATGTGCTTTGATTTAAAAAAGAAAACTCAATTTGTAACTTGAGTTACTTGACAAAGTAACTGGTATAATATTACTGAAATCCTATAAGTAATAAGTTATATTACTGAGTTACTGCTAAAAGTAATATATTACATGTAATATGTTACTTTTGTAATGAGTTACCCCCAACACTGGACATGAATCACACACACACACCCAGAGGGGGGGACGACGACATGAATCACACACACACACACACACACACACACACACACAGAGAGAGAGAGGGGGGACGACGACATGAATCACACTTGACAAGACCATTTCCCTTCACTGTCATCCTCGCCGATTTGGCCGTGGAGGCTGCAAGCTGCTGCCAAAGCATAAACAAGAGAGATTACATGCATAATGAGCCTCCTCTGTCGGCCATATTGAAGTTGAAATAGAATGTAACGTTTCATCAGAGAACCTCCATTTCACCGGAAGGTTTCAGTGGAGCTGCGTCTGATTTCACAAGAATGAAATGTTTTCACCGAGAAGTCCCAAGAAATGCTTTTCGCATTCTGGCATGATTATACCGCTGTTTCGTGCATACGTGCGTGCAAAGATACCATCCGTCAGGAAAATAGCAGCATTGGGCGCCCCCTAGTGGTTGAGTGGGCAAGCGTGCCTGTCAGGACTCATTTGCTTTCACAGTGACAACATGGATTTGATGCCAGCGCACGCTAGAGTTTGCATCACATCTCTTTTTTTTTTTATACGCTTAAAATATTCATTTAAAAGCACGGTAGCAGTCAATCAGAGGATGCAAGGTGTTGTGTTGGCAACATCCACCCTGCTGAAGTGTCTTCCAAGCAAGACACACAAGACACATAACACTTTAGAGATAGTAGATCTCCCTGTGGAGGGGGTAAGCAAATGGAGACAAATAAATATGCAATACATTTTCCCTTCAAAAATCCTAGAGGGATATTTATGTAACTATTACACGTTTTCATAATCGGGATAATATTTCCAACAATACAATACTGCATGTTGTACCTGATACCACCATGACACCTTACACCGGCGGTGATCGTCGGGGTCACCTCAGTTGACAGCTCAAGCAATTGAAACCTGTGTGTTTTTGAAGCACACGGCGTCGTGCGATCCTCCTAACACCTCAAGATGACTCCCTGTGTGTTTTTGAAGCACACGGCGTTGTGCTCTCCTCCTAACACCTCAGATTACTCCCTGAGGGAAAAGCCAGCCTTTGATCATTACAGAAGGTGAGAATCTACGCCTCCACATGGAACAGAGCGTGAAACAGCATCTCCCCTAACCTTGGTTAGACTATTTATATCGTCTTAATTATCTCTTTATTCTGTAACCTGCGACTGACACACGCTAGTATGCGATGAGCCTTGATTGATTATTCAGCTAATGAATTATTCAACTGATGAATAATCAATGTTTGTAATTGTAGCCATTACATTCAGTATTGCCCGGCAATTAGCTTTGTTCAGTCATTAGCCTCCTGTTACGCTTAAGGAAGTGTTATAAGGCCAGTCGATATTTCCTGGTGGCCGACATGATATCCCAGGATTCAATGGGGTTTTTCTTCTGTGCTGTTGTCATGCCGACACACCTCGGGCTTCGACCTCCTTCCTAGACTTGATCAAGCTAAAGGAGGTGTGGGAAGATTTCTAGTGGATTCGTGACATTAGTCAACAAAGAAGAATGTCCACGGCACGCTGACGAAATATCTGCTGGTTGAATGCACTGCAGCACACAAAGAAACTCATGTGTTTCAGCCCTCAGAAGGTCAAGGACTCCAACACCTCTGGTTGCTGCTGTGCACATAAGCATTTTATACTTTGTGAGTGTTTCCATTCGTTATGTCCAAAAAGCCTGTAAACAAGTACTGTATGGATTCAAAGGTTTTCCAAAGTTGAGTGGACCAGTTAATTGCCCAATATATGACATTCAATTCATGAAAGTTGCATGTTTAGTTTGGCTTAAAACATTCAAAAACACTTTCTTTGCACTTTCTCTAGCTATACTTTTACTTTTGTGAAAGTAGGACGACTTGTGATGTGATCTGAGACTGATGTCTTGTGAAGGCATCTAGGAGAGAGTTGAGAGTTGAGATACAAACTATGGATTGTGTTGGCGGTACGACTGCTGTGCTCTACACACCCCTATATACTGTCTGGAACGCCGTCTGGAAATCTCTGTCTGCGCAGGTGAGATGCTGAAATCCTTGCAGATATTTTGACAAAAATAGATGTGAAAAGAATCTGGGAAGTAAAGTCATGTAATAGAAGATAAGGTACACACTGTGGGGCTATGCACTATTGTGTTTGATGATGATTATGACAATTCATCTGATAACAATTTGCTATGTTTAGATACATTTTCACATGGGATAATTTGATCATAATTGAACAGGTACAAAAGCTCAAACTTTGAATGTTCTCAATCTCACACTCTGGAAAGTTGCATTACGGTAATTCAACGTGCAATACCTGTCCTATAATCCTGTGTTTTCAGGATTAAAGTCTAAAGGCTCTTTCACACACAGATCGCGGCAAAAAGCAGTTTAGGAGTCCCGCAAAGCCCGCAGCCTCGCCACAGAAATTGCTTTCACACAGAGCCAAGCAGCATGGCCACATTCCCGTGCTGCAGTGTACTTTCAGGTGAAATCCCCTGCTCCCGGATTGAAAAGCGAGCACCACTCGCATGGTGGGCGGACTCGCCTTAATATCAAAACGCATGCATCTGCTCCTCAGACCAACTCGCCAGACAGCTATAGCCCTCTGAAGCTTATTATTATATCCGTTAATTTTACCTACTAATGTCAACATCGTTTGAGCATAAAGCCTAACCGCACGGAGCATTCCTCCTGGCGTCCCTGCAGTCATGATTGTATAGGCTACTTTTTTTACTTTCACTCGTGCACTTTCTTGCTACATGAGGTGATTTCCCCTGTAATTTTTTTATGAATGAGCTGACGATTCGCACCTTTTCCGGCTTGCTGCGACGACGCTTTCATGTGGAGGCGGGTTGCTAGGTAACCCGGCGCTGTTACTACCTACCGTGGCGGGACAAAAGGCGTAAAACAATTATCCACCAACGCGCGTTCACGACTTTCACATCGGAGGCGCGAATCCTATTTTCCATGCATTTTTCGGCTTTCAAGGCCGGTGTGAAAGAGCCTTAAGCTTTTATCACTTACCAATGATCTCTCCTCTCACAATGATCTCTCCTCTCACAATGCTCTCTCTGCTCAATGATCTCTCCTCTCAATGATCTCTCCTCTCAATGATCTCTCCTCTCAATGATCTCTCCTCTCACATGATCTCTCCTTTCACAATGATCTCTCCTCTCACAATGATCTCTCCTCTCACATGATCTCTCCTCTCATATGATCTCTCCTCTCATATGATCTCTCCTCTCATATGATCTCTCCTCTCATATGATCTCTCCTCTCACAATGATCTCTCCTCTCTCAATGATCTCTCCTCTCACAATGATCTCTCCTCTCACAATGATCTCTCCTCACAATGATCTCTCCTCACAATGATCTCTCCTCACAATGATCTCTCCTCTCATATGATCTCTCCTCTCATATGATCTCTCCTCTCACAATGATCTCTCCTCTCACATGATCTCTCCTCTCATATGATCTCTCCTCTCACAATGATCTCTCCTCTCACAATGATCTCTCCTCTCACATGATCTCTCCTCACAATGATCTCTCCTCACAATGATCTCTCCTCTCATATGATCTCTCCTCTCATATGATCTCTCCTCTCATATGATCTCTCCTCTCACAATGATCTCTCCTCTCACAATGATCTCTCCTCTCATATGATCTCTCCTCTCATATGATCTCTCCTCTCATATGATCTCTCCTCTCACATGATCTCTCCTCTCATATGATCTCTCCTCTCACATGATCTCTCCTCTCATATGATCTCTCCTCTCAATGATCTCTCCTCTCAATGATCTCTCCTCTCACATGATCTCTCCTCTCACATGATCTCTCCTCTCACAGAGGAAAGCTTGGTGGAGGTGGATTGTGGAGATGGGTGAGCGCAGAGGGCCTGAAGTGAGGATTTAGAGGCAGGGAAGTGAAGGATTAGAGAAGCCTTGGATTGACATGACTGGCAGAAGCCTCAGCCTGCTCCTGTTATGTGGCATCTTCCACCTGCTGCTACAGATAAATGAAGACAGCGCGGCAGAGCCCAGATATAATGAGAAACAACAAGAGGAAGACAAGCCGTGTCATCGGCACACACCAGAGTGAAGAGTACCAAACGGAAAACAAGCGCAGCTGCAAACTCAATCAACTTGCAGTGATTAGTGAGGATTAGATGTGGCTGCTGGAGGAGCCAGAGAGGAGAGCTGTTTGTGCCTCCTAAGATGTGACATGATTCACACAATCAGATTCATCAAAAGTTGAAAGCTCTCTTGTTCACACGGCTCCAGAAGCACCGGCGGTACATGGGCGTGCATTCATGCCTATTGATTTGCTGTGCAAACGTATACGTGTCGTGCATAAGATTAGAACAGCAGGCAGAGGAGAGAACGTTAAGAGCATCTGATTTTGCAAGAATTGTGAGTTCTTTGCGAAAGCTCCGTGTGTTTCAAACCTAGTCTGACTCTGGCTCTTAGGGGTCTGCACACACCTTAATTCCCATCATCAGCAGTGTCGGCCACAGTCAACACAATGAACACAATATAATACTGTAGTGTCACAGGAAGTGTCAACACAACAGGAGGTCATTGGCTGACCCCTGCATTGGAACATAAAGGTGAATAGTGCATCTTTCCATGCTTTCTGCTGTAGCTTCACGTCATCAAACGTGTCATCTTCATGAGCGTCATTGTGTTGTAGATAGAATCAAGTGTGTGCCGTCTTTTTATATATATATTTGTATATATCTTAATGCTGACTCCGAAGCAGAACAGCGGGCGGCGCGAGAAAGAGCGCTGCAGCCATGTTGATTGTAATCATGAACACATTGTAATCTGTATTCAGAATGGCCCCATGTCCGACAGGATGTGCTAATCAGATAGTGATGTTTATATCAGAAGGGAGGCACGGCAGAGAGGAGAGCGAGAGGATGAGGAGAAGCAGGAGGAGGAGGAGGAGGAGGAGGAAGAAGAGCAGAGGCGGAGATGGAGCCTGCTGACCCAAACTCCATTTTCAAATCACCGTCTACTCAGTGGACCGCGATAAAAGATGACTGAGCACCCAGTGCCAGTGGAGTGCTCAGTCATCTGAAGGTTAATAGAAGTAGGAGACGTCCAATTCTAACCAGGGGGAACAGGTAGGAGCGGGTGCATTGTAAATTTCTCACAGCGCACCGGGTCCGGCCGTCCCTATCTGTCCCATGGTCCACTGCTTAAACTCAAACGACTGCCTCGACAGCAGTTTCCCCCTCGGTGAGGAGCTTTTAATAATAAGCTTAGTGCAACTATAAAAATGCTTGACGAGAACTGTTTTGAGCACTTTGAGAACTTTTTTTTTTGCATCCATCATCGGTTCTTCAAAACCTTCAAATCCTTCGAAACAGTTCTTTGAGAGACATATTTGGGAAAGTGCATAGTCTTCTGCATGGGTGGCCAGGTGAGCACGACGGGACGCTCTACAGCACCCATGTGATTGTGATCAACCAGCAGAGGCTTTGCTTCTAACTCATGTGAGGAGGAGGAGGCCCACTGGTGCAGATGGATGATCTGCATTCATCTGCGATAGACTGGTCAATAACAGGTCTAGTAGTCATACTGTATGTGCTGTATCTATCCGCATGTTATATAACCTTGATCAGCTTCCAAATAGGGCCTTGGTGTTTTGGAGGAGGGGTCATAACTTTACTGCTAAGCCAGACATTCCCAAATCTGGGTTCCACTGATATGAAAATGGCGTCCACAGAACAACTCCAAATCACAGGTTGAACTTGAAATCACCACTGTATCAGCTGAGAGTCATGTTTTAATCAACAAAACTACTATACTGACACCATTTGAACAGCGGAGACGCACCTGTGAAAACCACACAGCCTTACAAACGTATGCATATTTATAATTAAACAGATCACAAGAGCAGTATGAATTTATGTCCCCCTGAGGAACAGAAATCTTATTTATACTCTTGGTACAATGTAACTTTTCCAGGAGGAAATACAGAGGTCAGGGGTCACAGACATATCCTGACCTCTGTATAGGGTCACCTGACAAAAAGCGCTGCACTAACCCCACTATCATCCCCCATATTGCTTTTAGATGTCATAGTCTTATGAATCACCAGAACAGACCTCAGAGTAGGGCTGCTCGATTATGGCAGAAATCATAATCACGATTATTTTTTACTTATATTGAGATCACGATTATTTAACGTCATTACTCATTGACTTTGGCAACATCATGCATTTGCAAAATGTGTCTTTTTAATACTGGATGCCTTGGAACTTAAAATATAATTTAATGGAAAACAAGGAAATAAATGGAAATAAGTGTTATTATGTTTAGATAAATAAATAGGCTAACTAAAATAAATAATATATAAAAATAATAATAGTTTTATCTCGATTATCTTGTTTTCATAATTGTGGGAATCCAAAATTGTAATTGAGATTAAAATCGTATTAATTGAGCAGCCATACCTCAGAGTGTACTAAAATATGATGGACCACTAAATACACAATAAAATATCCCAAGGTATGCCACAAACTATCCCAGAGTACCAAAAACATTTAAAAAAAAAACATACTACCCAAAAGCACTAAATAGTACACCAAAGTACCCCAGCCCCCCGAAGTATGCAGAAGAGTGAGTCCACCCCAAAAGTACACAAAAGTGTGTTTCTGACATGAATCAAGAGCCAAGAAAATATGTATTATTCTGTATCAATACCCTAATAAATCTTAGGAGTGGTAAGCCCCCTGCCCCACCACCCCCCTCCGCCCAACACCAGCCCCCCCCCACCACCTGAGCTTATATAACACAATTTAAAGCCTGGATGACTCCGGTAATACACTTTATCTAATAGCTTTGCTTCCTTGCATGAGTTGCATCACCAATTTTATTTTAATGCCAGACAAAATGACAGCAAATGGAGTGTGAATGAATGATAGCATCGCTGCACCGACCTTTCCACCCATCAACCGTTTCCCTTCAGACCAAACAAAACAATGCCAGATATATATCCCAAATCCATGAGTCACCGCGTGAACGGGATCATGTTGCCTTGCGTGTTGCACACTCAGCTACACTGCGGCAGCAAACCTCTCGTAACGTGACTCCTTCTACATGATTAGCAACACCAGGAGTATGAAGCTAATCTCTTCTTGCCCTGGGAGGAGGTGTGAGGGATCTGGAGTGTGCTAGAAGAACCACAACAGGGACGAAGTAATCACACCAAAGGAGACCAAAGCATGTTTTACACCTGCGGTGGTTTTACACCTGCCGTGGTTTTACACCTGCGGTGGTCACCGTCTGGAAACTTCCAATCGTGTTCATCCTTGCCGAGCAGAGATTTACCAATGCTTCACTGAGCTATTAGGGAGATTCAATAGTCAAATGGTAATGTAGGTACCAGGTGTAAGGAGGGAAACCGTCTCCAACTTTCACTGCTTTCTCAAAATATGCACTCTCACAGATCGTTCTGTGCTTAAAATGGGTGAAATATTGTAAGTACAAATGAAACATGATGTATATATATATATATATATATATATATATATATATATATATATATATATAAGGGCTGTGAATCTTCACTGGCCTCACGATTCGATTCGATTTGATTACGATTCAGAGGGCTACGATTCGATTCGAGTACGATTATCGATGCATCTCGATGCATCTTAAATCGATGCATCACTTTTTTCCGCAATACTGTACATGATTTATTTTTTCTCACTTTCTTTTTTCTCACTGTGTGGCTACTTTTAAAATAAAAGTGCATTTGGAATTGCATTGTATTATGATCCATAAGTAAAATAAACAACTGCATGTACTTCCATTATATTTTATTTGATTATTTAAAAAAAAAAATAATAATAATCGATTTTTGACATTTGTGAATCGATGCAGAATCGTGCACGTCCGCATCGCGATGCATCTTATAATCGATTATTTTTGACACCCCTAATATATATATATATATACATACATACATACAGTATATGCAGCGCATCATGTTGACTGAGAAGGAAAGCAAAAGAAATGGATGAGCAGAACGGGCAAACCTAGACAGGCCTGCGAGGCATGATGACATGATGACATGACACCTTCATGTTGCTCTGACTTTTCCATGATGACTTGGAAGTGTTTCAAAGGCAGACAAATGAGTTGTAGGGAGCAGCAGCAGGGAGAGAGTGACGGCTCGGCTCGGTTTCTGACCCGTCCAGTGATCTCTGACAACACGTCAAAATATACTGAACACAGAACCAATCACAACAGCAGAGCAGAGTGGAATGAGCACTGCTCACTCAGGGACAGCACCGGGCAGCGCCACGTGAATCTGATTCAGGAGGGGGGAAATCACGTGAATCTGATTCAGGAGGGGGGGAAATCACGTGAATCTGATTCAGGAGGGGGGAAATCACGTGAATCTGATTCAGGAGGGGGGGAAATCAGGTGAATCTGATTCAGGAGGGGGGAAATCAGGTGAATCTGATTCAGGAGGGGGGGAAATCACGTGAATCTGATTCAGGAGGGGGGAAATCACGTGAATCTGATTCAGGAGGGGGGAAATCACGTGAATCTGATTCAGGAGGGGGGAAATCAGGTGAATCTGATTCAGGAGGGGGGAAATCAGGTGAATCTGATTCAGGAGGGGGGAAATCACGTGAATCTGATTCAGGAGGGGGGGAAATCACGTGAATCTGATTCAGGAGGGGGGGAAATCACGTGAATCTGATTCAGGAGGGGGGGAAATCACGTGAATCTGATTCAGGAGGGGGGGAAATCACGTGAATCTGATTCAGGAGGGGGGAAATCACGTGAATCTGATTCAGGAGGGGGGAAATCACGTGAATCTGATTCAGGAGGGGGGGAAATCACGTGAATCTGATTCAGGAGGGGGGGAAATCTCTTGACTGTCAAGTGATCGTGTTTATCCAGAGCACCACCAGAAGCTTGTTCATATTCAAGTCTCTGGGCTAAGGCAGACCTTATCCTTTAGCTATAGGGACTGCTGATCCATAGATGATAGGTGACAGGCCAAGATAACAACAACAATAAAACTATAATTACTGTTATTGTGAGCCAGCGCTACGTGGATTACCATCGTCATCCAGCAGCAACTGTGTAAGGTTGTTGCTAAAAATAGAAAAAAACACCCTTCTTATTCACACCATTTTCAGCTCGCTCACTTTCTTGCCCCCCTCTCTTTCCCTCTCTCTCTCTCTCTTCCCCTCTCTCTCTCTTTCCCTCTCTCTCTCTCTCTTCCCCTCTCTCTCTCTTTCCCTCTCTCTCTCTCTCTTCCCCTCTCTCTCTCTCTCTCTTCCCCTCTCTCTCTCTCTTCCCCTCGCTCTCTCTCTCTCTTCCCCTCTCTCTCTCTCTCTCTTCCCCTCGCTCTCTCTCTCTCTTCCCCTCTCTCTCTCTCGCTCTCTCTTCCCCTCGCTCTCTCTCGCTCTTCCCCTCGCTCTCTCTCTCTTCCCCTCGCTCTCATTCTTTCCCTCGCTCTCTGTCCCCCCGCCCTCTCTCTCTCTCTCTCTCTCTCTCCCCCTCTCTCTCTCTCTTCCCCTCGCTCTCGCTCTCTCTTTCCCTCGCTCTCGTTCTCTTTCCCTCGCTCTCTCTCTCTCTCCCCCCGCCTCGCTCTCTCTCTCCCCCCCCGCCCTCTCTCTCCCTCTCCCTCTCCCCTCTCTCTCTCCCCGCCCTCTCTCTCTCTCCCCCCGCCCTCTCGCTCTCTCTCCCCCTCTCTCTCTCTCTCTCCCCCCCCTCTCTCTCTCTCTCTCCCCCTCTCTCTCTCTCTCCCCCCCCCTCTCTCTCTCTCTCTCTGGCACATGCAAACTCGCCGACATGCAGCAGCACAAGCTTCAAACAGCATGGATAACTCTGGCAGCGTGAGACTGTCTGTAATTCACCACAACACGTGGAATAAGAATGTCATTCTCACCGGCAGAAAGTGCCATTTAGGGCTGACTGCATCCAGCGTCTCGCACCTATTCTGTGACTGAGGAGGGAGTGGAGAGAGAGAGAGTCGCTGCAATGAGCTCCGCACTGGAGCACTGTGCCTCCCAGACAACCTGAAGTTTAGTTTGAATAAGGGGGAGGGAAAGCAAGCGAGAAGGAACAAAATCATATGTCTCTCAGCCCGTATGTCAAAAAGGAATATTTTTGCACACAGTCAACAACAAAGACTGAATATCCACTCTAAGTATATATTGGATGTGTGTAATATTTCAAATTTGCCTACATATTGCACAGAGAAAAGCTGAAGTGCCTCCAAACATCTTGTAGAAGGGCCATAATTTTCTGTGCAGTGTTGTTCTGCCCGCTGCGCTCTCCAATCTGTCTGCAGCAGACA
>NC_139629.1:43639910-43692410 GCF_964638095.1 Poromitra crassiceps | reverse complement strand
ATTTCTTTTCTTTCTTTTTTTTTAATAATCGATTTTTGATATTTGTTAATCGATGCAGAATCGTGCACGTCCGCATCGCGATGCATCTTATAATCGATTATTTTTGACACCCCTACTGTACGATTGGTGTACCAGTCAAACATTTAGACCCAGACATTTCTCTTGATTTATTTTTTCATTTATTTTTGCAATTTTTCCACATTTTAGAATAACAGTAAAGACATCCAACCTATGAAATGATAACAAATGGAATCATGCATGCAGTGACCAAAGAAAGTGTTAAACAAATCAAAACGATCCTGTAGTTTAGATTCTTTCAAGTAGTCACCCTTTGCCTTGATGGAAAGGCTTTGGAATGAAATTTGCACATAGAGGCATCAGGCACACTATTTAGATTTGTCTAAAAAAAAATGAAATTCGAGCATTGAAGGTTAAGCCTTTAGATCAGAATGGCTTTAAGATGATGGGAAAACATAGTATATTCAATCAGGTCAGGTGTGTCTAAACGTTTGACTGGTACGTGAACTCTTTCTTCTTTCACGAGACATGCGCAGCCCACCTGGGGGGATCCATGTTGAATTAAGCCACAATGATGTGTCTGTCTCACAACGTGCTGCTGGTTTGAAACCAACACAAATGACTAACATGTCGACGGGCTCAGATGTAAAGTTCCAAATGAGACTCCTGGGATGTCTTTGTTGACTATAATCCTGTGTCTTCACTTCTCCAGTGAGGATTCAGCGTGCCTCCAGGCTAACATCCTCAGTTGTGTTGAGCAGACAAAATGCATCACAGTTGGAAGTTCTTGCTGAGCAGCTTGTGAGCTCTGAGAGATACCCCCGGGGCTGTGGTTTGTCACTTGCTACATTGGCACACAAGTTAAACGCCTGTAAAATAATATGCCAAGCACAATCGCTGGCCCTTTTGCTTCAAAGCAACTGAAGAGAGTTCCCTTACAGCCTGTAAAGAACACTTCTTTTCTTTTAAGTCACTAAAAGGACATCTGATTGTTTAAATGACTTTTGATACACAATTGCAACAAATCCTAACAGATAACTGACAGCTCAATAATGGTTTTCCTCTTCAATTGCAGCGTGATGTTACAAAAGGTTCAAGTAAAAACCAGTTGCTGAAGTTTTTCTGTGTTGCATTTAAAAGAGAAAAGAAGCAGATTGTGCCCATTTGTCACAAAAGCACTCAAAGCTATGAAGAGTGGGAATAAAAGGTCCACTGAGGGGAGAGATACCCCACATGCCTTTACATAAGACTAGACTGATGCTCATCATACCATGCTGCTTGTAGACTGATGCTCATACCATGCTGCCTGTAGACTGATGCTCATACCATGCTGCCTGTAGACTGATGCTCATACCATGCTGCCTGTAGACTGATGCTCATACCATGCTGCTTGTAGACTGATGCTCATACCATGGTGCCTGTAGACTGATGCTCATACCATGCTGCTTGTAGACTGATGCTCATACCATGCTGCTTGTAGACTGATGCTCATACCATGCTGCCTGTAGACTGATGCTCATACCATGCTGCTTGTAGACTGATGCTCATACCATGCTGCCTGTAGACTGATGCTCATACCATGCTGCCTGTAGACTGATGCTCATACCATGCTGCTTGTAGACTGATGCTCATACCATGGTGCCTGTAGACTGATGCTCATACCATGCTGCTTGTAGACTGATGCTCATACCATGCTGCCTGTAGACTGATGCTCATATCATGCTGCCTGTAGACTGATGCTCATACCATGCTGCCTGTAGACTGATGCTCATACCATGCTGCTTGTAGACTGATGCTCATACCATGCTGCTTGTAGACTGATGCTCATACCATGCTGCTTGTAGACTGATGCTCATACCATGCTGCTTGTAGACTGATGCCCATACCATGCTGCTTGTAGGCTGATACTCATACCATGCTGCTTGTAGACTGATGCTCATACCATGCTGCTTGTAGACTGATGCTCATACCATGCTGCTTGTAGACTGATGCTCATACCATGCTGCTTGTAGACTGATGCCCATACCATGCTGCCTGTAGACTGATGCTCATATCATGCTGCTTGTAGACTGATGCTCATACCATGCTGCTTGTAGACTGATGCTCATACCATGCTGCCTGTAGACTGATGCTCATACCATGCTGCTTGTAGACTGATGCCCATACCATGCTGCCTGTAGACTGATGCTCATATCATGCTGCTTGTAGACTGATGCTCATACCATGCTGCTTGTAGACTGATGCTCATACCATGCTGCTTGTAGACTGATGCTCATACCATGCTGCCTGTAGACTGATGCTCATATCATGCTGCTTGTAGACTGATGCTCATACCATGCTGCTTGTAGACTGATGCTCATACCATGCTGCCTGTAGACTGATGCTCATATCATGCTGCTTGTAGACTGATGCTCATATCATACTGCCTGTGTGTGACTTGGCGAGCCCGATCGGAAAGCATCCAGCTCTCTTCACCTGCTGCCGCTGCATCGTGTGCATCTGCATTTTATTACAGTGTGGGCTGCAGCCCCACACACGAGGGGCTGGAGGGAATTGCAGTGATATGTCAATGAGACAGGCTGATGCATATGGCACAGCTAGTGTTCTCCACGCATATCCCACGACACCGGAGAAGCATAAACAACCCGCCCTTTCCCTGGGACCCTTCCGCTAATTGCCAGTAACAAAGCAAATACACTGCACAACTGCCACAATTAAATTCACACCCGCCACATTGCATTGCATTTCATGTCATGTCATTGTCTTTCCATGGGTAAGGGAGGAATTCTATGTAGTTTTCCACTATTAAAGCCAATAACCATGAATACATTTAGACGGTTTTAACTTGACAACATAGACATTGTGAATTGCTCCTCTGACCCTAACTTACTTCCTGTTGCAGTGTTTGCTAATAGTATAGCTGACGGGAAATAAGCTAGATGTCAAACTGTTCCCTACACAATTCTGTGAAAACCGTCTTTTGGCATATTATAGGATTACTGTAGGAATATTATAGTAATACTGTAGGAAATAGGAATATTACTAATAGATCGCTATTGCCAAATAAAGAAATCTCTCCGATTAGACGTGAAAGGACTACTAGGCTGTCTAGGCAGGGCGCGCTTTGCAAATGAAATTTTTTGGATACAGAAAATGCTCGCGCTTCACCACCACTGCTACCACTCCATCCTAGGAGAAACACTGAAAGCTAGGCCTAAATGTTGACTACACATAACAGCAGACAGGTCAGGGGAGATAATAGCAGAAATACCACAGACACATCAGAGAAAAAAACCTAATTATAAGTGTATCTTCTTAAACTTCAGGATCTGAGTATGTAACAGGAAGGCATTGAAGAAGTTTAGATGATGTGCCGTCAGTTTCAACAAGTCCCAATAGTCCAGTCAGTCAGCAAAACACGTTATTTGGTTCCAGCGATCGCCTTGTTAAAGGATAAGGCTGGTGTTTTTTAATTGCTTACCGTCAACAAATCCTGTGAAAATAATAAAATCAACAATGTGTTCAGTCTAATCTCGTTACTTCCTGACTTCCCACATACACCTAGCCTGATATCCAGCCCCTATACCACATACCGTTATTATTACCTATAAGTCATTGGTTGCAATTGTAAACTAAAAGCTTGGAATACATACATGGCTAAAGTCAGACTATTGTAGTTATTTTACCAAATCAAATTCAAATGGGGACAAAGTCTTAACACATTGAATGCCAGCCATGTTTTCATTCCTGTAGGTAAGTTGTGCCAGGGGTGTTTTTGACGATTCTGGCTCATTTTAGAACAGCCGAGGATTCTTTTCTGTTAAGAATTCATGAACATCAATCATCTAAAAATAACTAATAGAATGTGTGCTTTCTCTGTCTAAAAGAGTTAGTTTGCAGAGTTAGTAGTTATGTAGATATTAGCCGTTGAGTACAGCATGGTTTCAGCGTCTGGAAATTTATTCAGAGATAAATGGCTTTTTGTGAAACAGTCACTTTAACCATTCATTTTTGGCATCAGTAAGACCGTCAGACATTCTAAACAATAGTTTTGAACAGTAATTTCCTCCATAACAACAGGAAACACCCCTCTCATTCAAACTCCTCCCTCCGTGTGTCTTCTCCTCCTTCCTCCTGGCTCTAACAGCGGGCGTGTCAGAAGCGCGTTGCTGCTGCCTGCCTGCCTGTCTGCCTGTCGGGCAAGACGAGTCTGAAATGGATTACTGTAAAATCGCGTCGCCATTTCCTTGAATGGCTTGCTTCCGCGGTGTGTGTGTGTGTGTGTGTGTGTGTGTGTGTGTGTGTGTGTGTGTGTGTGTGTGTGTGTGTGTGTTCGCGCGTTGCTGCGCGGCTCTGGGGGGAAGGGATCTCTGTCCGTTCTGTGTGTGTGTGTCCGGGCTTCTGACTGTAAAATCGCCAAGCCATTTCCGCGGGAGGCGGCTGCTTTTGTGGCTTTTGGGTCCCGTGGCTGTGACTTCTCTCGGTCTCTGTCGCCACTTAGTGGTCGGTAAAATAGATTACACACATGCTCTTGCTCCAAATAGTTATCTCGAAGATGTAAAAGGGGTTGATTGATGTCCCACTGTCAAAAAAAAAAAATCTTTATGTAAGACGAGTTAGTCCGTCCTTGGCACTTAAGCGCTGGATTATGTAAGACGAGTTAGGTCGTCTATGGCACTTAATGAGTTAATTACGCCGGGAACTATTGGGTGCTACGGAACTAGGCTACTTTCCTGAAATAGCAAAGTGTTTAGAGTCGGCTCAGCTGGCCCGGTGCATCGTGATGATGAAATAATATTTCTGCCTAGAGCAACAGCATGGCTCTTTGATGTGTTTTTAATCGTTCTTTTAATATACTGTGTATATTATACACTGTACAATGATGGTACACTCAAGAGAAAGAACCAAAAGAATGACATCTGGACAGCTGAAATGTTTTACCTAGAATGATCAGCTCAGTGAGCTCACCTTAAACTAAATTACACTCCCTGTGTGACTGGCCATTTAGTAGGGATGGGCATTTCTAGCAAAAACACTATTCGAAATTCGCTGGCCAAATTCGAATTTAATTCGAATTTCGAAAAAAAAAAAAAAATGTAAAAAAAAAAACAATTTTTTTTTTTTTTTTTTTTTTACATTTTTAATTTTTTTTACATTGACATTTTCGAAAATAAAAAACAGTTTTGACAATCATGAGTGGTTGTGGTTCATTAAATATTTAGTAGGCTCAGGTCTGAGTGCCAAAGGGGTGCCAAAGTCACCCCCTCTCCCTCTTCATGGGATTTCATCCGCCATTCATTTTTCCATAAACCTTGCTTAAAATGCTTATAGCGATTTGACTATACTTAGAATCAGGGGAGACAATGCAACATTTCACTAAAAAAAAAAAAAAAATTTTTTTTTTTTTTCGAATTTCGAATTTCAATAATAAAAGTCGACTTTGATAATAACAACGATTATTCGAAAATTCGAAATTCGATGCCCATCCCTACCATTTAGTCAGGCCTTGCTCACAGAGTTGGCATGCAGCGTCTCCTCTCTCTCCAGAGGGGTTCCATAGTCCACTTCAGTGGCTGATTATTACTGTGCTTCAGAGTTCACTGGCTGATTCAAACTGTGTGCTGCTCCACTCTGGAGCTCTCCGTGGTACTGAAGCTGTGTTGAGGCATTTTGGCCACTAATTTAATCAGCCCTAATTGCCTAATTGAAAAATCTGGCTCTGTTAGGTCACCCGCAGTGGTGCTCTTTACACTTCCTGAAAGATTCAGCCTGATCGCACATAATATGGCATAGCTGTGGCTGAACACAATTCTTCTCACTCACAACAACAAAACACACAGACTCCTCATCTTGGATCAGTAAGAAACACTCCAAATACCATGAGTGGTTCTCAAAGTGGGGTCCAGGGACCCCCAGGGGTCGTTGAGGGGGTTGCAGATCCCAAGCAAAAAAGATAATGATTTATTTTCACTGGAATTCCAACCATAACTAACACAATGACAGAATGCATGCCTATTTTGGTTATGGGTTCCATATACTTTGTGTAGAAAAAACATCTAAAGTGTGGAACCCCCCCCCCCCCCCCCCATCTGTTTTGCAGGAGCCTGGTGTTAGTCGAGTGCACCTGGGCCCAGAAGACCTTCAGACCATTCCTCTATCCCTCCTCAATGATGTACCTTTTGTTCTGTTCCATTTGTACACAACTAACAGTGTGTAGTTGTGTCTAGTTTTCCTCTAGTTTTAGTTAATAAATTATTGTTATTGTTTTAACTTTTACTTTAGTGGATGACTCCCCTCATGTGTTACCCGGCTCAAGGAAGTACATTCGTAGGGAACCCATGTGTTACCCGGCTCAAGGAAGTGACAAATGAGTAAAACTTCTGTAATCATTTGTTTAATGATTAAACAAATGATTAATGAACAGGTTAGAACAAAAGGTGTATCAGTGAGGAGGGAAAGAGACTGAAGTGGGAGGCTCATCACAAAAGCTAAAGAACTTGGGACCCTGGGACAAAATCTTATCAAATGGGGCCCATGGTTTAATTTGTGTCAGTCCTTAAAGGAACACTCTGCCCATTTTCAACCAGCTTTGTATCATTAGAACATCAGTAGTATATCAGAAAACTGTAAACGGTTTTGAAGTCTGTCATTTAATTTGACAGTTATTGAGTGTTAAAGTGTGGACCAGTGACATCACTGGTCCACACTAACTCAAATTAATAACTCATTAACTAAAATCAACTCTCAATAACTGTCAAACTAGATGAATGTTGAATAGTTTGACAGTTATTGAGAGTTGATTTGAGTTAATGAGTTATTCATTTGAGTTAGTGTGGACCAGTGATGTCACTGGTCCACACTTTAACACTCAATAACTGTCAGATTAAATGACAGACTTCAAAACCGTTTACAGTTTTCTGATATACTACTGATGTTCTAATGATACAAAGCTGGTTGAAAATGGGCGGAGTGTTCCTTTAAGGGTCCTTGACGTGGAAAAAGTTTGAGAACCACTGGTCTATGGTATAATTTGGTGAGCTTGTTGGAAGTCATATGGATATTCAAGGCAATGTTAGTTAGCCTACTTACCCAGTCAGTCTGTAGTCAGTCTGTACTTGACAAGCCAACACGTTCTCGACAGCCAGGTCAGGGAGCAGTCCCCCCGGCCGGGTAGCCTACAGGTCCTCTTCACAGCGTGTCCTGTCCAACTTCTCCTGCCTGCAGCAATGGAGCAATATACCCTTTTCACGGGGGCCATTTTGTGTCGAAAAGGCAGAATAAACACAGGTGCAAGCAAAACACTAATGAGGGTTTCCAAATTCCAATCATGGAAGTTGGAAACCCTCATTAGTGTTTTGCTTGCACCTGTGTTTACCCTGCCCTTTCGACACAAAATCCCCCCCGTGAGAAGGGCCTATCCAACTTTCACTCATAGAGAAGATACAAACACCACAAACAATAAGAAAACAACAAATCACGGACTCAGTTGCGAGTCAGACGGCACTAAACTATATTCTTTCAAGTGTGTCACAAGGCACGGACGGTAACGTTAGCTATTAGCAAAACAAACAAACAAACAAAAAGTTAGCTATTAGCTATTAGCTCATTTTCTCGCGCATCCGACACTCTGAAGGAAGAATGAATGATAATGAGTCTCGCGTTGAGGCTAGGCTAGCTATTAGCCAACATTCGCCAAAGCTATAGTTGCTGGCTCTATGTCTAAATGATGTCCATGTCCACGTTTTTCTCCATCATAACCGGCTAGTTATTACACTAACCAACATTAAACTTAATTTATAATTAATTTAAACAGTCGAACCATTTCCATTTTTCCCTCCCGACTTCTGGAGCCTCCGCCTTCCTCTCATCAGAAGTGTCACGTGAACTCTCTGCACATCCTCACCCTACCTACCCCGCCCCTACACACCTGATGAACATCCTTACTGGTCATTGGTCAATCCTATCATTGCATTATAAAAAGAAAATAATAACAAAAAAATAATAATACTCCTTTATATTACTGCATTTAACTAGCCTACATACATACCATTGATTGTATGTTGATAAAGTCAGTAGGCTACATAAAGCATGTTAGTCTTGTACTACATAATTTCTCTCATTTTGTACATACCTCAAGCTGACATGTTTAGATGAACTTAGGCAAATTCAATTACATTGTCAACATTTTGCCATATAGCCTACCTAGCCTATCTCTTTGCTAAAATATTTGAGTTGTTTAGCCTACTATTCTGCTTTAAAAAGTGCTAACTATATCAACGTATTTGTAGCCTATATGTCAATTCATATATAATGGCAGGTACAGTAGAAGGCTACAGGATGGAGCCATGTACATCACACCTGTTGTTAACAATCAGTGAAAATACCTTAAAAATCTTAGACTTTGGAAGTCAAATACATTTTTATTTCCTTTCTTTTTGTAGCATTCTGTTGTAGGATCATATGAAGGACAAAAAAGCAAATGAAAAAGTCACAGCCAAATTATTTAATTGCACAGCCATCAGAATTATAGGCTACATTGCCTTTACTCAGAAAACACACTTGGTCGGTCTGCACAGGTAGGTGGCAGCCCTCCCACTGGCTCTGGCAACTGTTTCAGGGAAACTTTCGAGCATAAACATGCCAAATGTTATATTGGTGGGGTAGACAATGCTTTATGAATCGCATAAAAGCATGTGTCTCTGTAAATTGATTTCTCAAATAGAATGTGGGCCGCAGTGGTAAAACCCTTCTCTGTCGACTGCCACCATCTGGACAATTCATTACTTTCTACTACTGAAGCAGAAACTGCAGTTGGCTGCATAAAACAGACTGCATACAATGACAGGGAATATAGTGCATTTCCTGAGATATTAACCATTTACTATTTAACGTAATCTGCTAAATATGCTTATGCACACCATACAAAAGAACCTCACAGAAACTGTACATATAAACTTAACATTCTCCATTTATTTTTGAACACTCGCTTGAAAAAAAAAACATTAGTGCAAATCATACAGAGGAACCGTTTCAGAGATTGATACATCATTTTTAAATTATTAATAAATATACATAACTCATTTTACACTTTGAGATGCTACGAGCACTTTTCACAGTTAAATATCGTTCTCCCAAACCATCCTTTACAGCCAACAACATTGTGGTCTCTCTGAATGAATGAAATGTTACAGGCCAGGGGAAAAGGCAAAATGAGAAATGCACTAATCCGAAGCATTTCGATGTAGGATTACCCTCTCAGAAATAGAACACGCCACAGTCAGCAGCCCAAGATTTAATTTACCCAAATTAACCGAACTCTGTAATTATAAATAATTTAAACTACCCTGTGTATATAGCATACTCTTGGATCTTCAACCCAAGTAGTTTACGAAAACCTAAAACACACATACACTGTATCACATTCACTCTTTGAAATTAGTGACAAATTGCCACAGATGCTTTCGTATATATTTCACTACAGGGCTTTAACAAAAAATGCCCTATAGCAATAACTTTCTGCATTTTGTGATTTATACACGTTTAAACACAATTTACTTTTATACAGTATGTGAGCAATGATTGAAGTGCTTGTATGATACAGACAACAATTACCAAAACAAACTATACTTAGAAGTAACGCATGAAACCTTTCAGTTTTTGAAAATAAGCCTATTTTAGACCCAAAAAAATTGAACACTGCACAAAATAAAAACACACAAGCAAACGAGGCCACTGTAAATATGTCAGAATTTCAATTTGATCTGAAATGGTGTGAAATCTAGCAGAAGAAATGTCAATGTCTCAAGTTAGTCTTCTGTCAAATCATCAGAAATACAGCCAAGCTGTATTGAATATCCAATGATTCGTTGTTTGGGATTGCAGAGCAAATATATAAAATCAGATTCTACGTCATGTTCTCGCCACATGTAGTCATTTCAAAACACATTTATGATGGTACATCAAGAGCATTATTCTCAAGAGTATAGCAGTATCTTTCATACCCAATACTTAGTGACTAAGCCAACCAGATTTTGAATTGCAGAGGCTATAATTTTACCATCATTTATATAACTTCCTTAATAAAAAAAAATCAATATTACAGATATCCCTACGAATGAATTTAACAGGTACTTTGTGGGTGATGCGACTGTTATCAGAGACAGAGACACTCGCCCTCAGGGGGGGGGGATTGGGTTGCACCCAAAATATTATTTAAATTTCCTACACTGGTCCTAAATTTGTCTTTCAAAATCCAGCATTCTGGTAATCAAGTAAAATGTGAAGTCTAGCTGAAGTACAAGCGGATAGCATGCGACACGATTTGGAAAGCAAAAGGCCACAGACAACACATAAGGAAAAGTGCAATTGCATGCTGAAAATAATGATTGCCACCTCTTCTTCTTCATCCTCTCTAAATAACCCACCTCGTACGAACGCCTTGCAGTTCACTTCCTTTACATTCTGTGACATGCGGCGGTCACAGTTTAAGTGCAAAGTGCAAATCCAAGCCTTTGCCAGAGTTTATGAAATGGGTGAGAAATCTACAAAAAACCTGTGTGCTACTACAAAAACATCCAAATATTGGTTAAGCTCAGTTAATCACATCCACTCACTGCAGTATCCCTAGTCACTCATTTCATCCATCCAGTTCAGTCACATTTTACAGTGTAATGCATTCCATGAGTCCATGGGGTTGACTGCATGATTTAGCCGTTATCTGCCTTTAGTAGCGGAGGGTTTTCTCCATCACTGAAGCTGTATGAGGAGCTTTATACAACAGGGTCCTGAGAAGACAAAAAACATATATATATACATTATGAGAAGATGCAGATGTGAGGTTGCTTCCTACAATATAAGATCATCTTCTGCAAAGCACTTCATCTTCACTCATAAATTTCACACACTTTATCACTCACCTCGCCGATAATTTCATTTTCTGTATTCGGCCTATTTTATACACTTTTGATTTTTATTTTGCCTTGTCATGTTGTTGAAGAGAACTTTTCTGGATCTACACACTGGATACCCTCACCCCTACAGGTCTCAATGAGGATTTCAGCATTAAGCCTGTTCTTTAACTCTCTTGGTCCTGTTGAGATATTTACATCTGTCATGATCTATGTCTATGTTTCTATTCTGTGCTGCTGCTATGTTAAACTTGAATCTGATGTACGGTAGTCTCCTGTGCTGCTCATTGTAATTCTAATGCTGCTTATCGCTTATAGTGAGAGCTTACCGGATATGAATCCTTGGTACATTCTTTAGGGTCATCCTTTCAAATATAGAGACGCCTATTTAGACCTAGCCAGTTTTAGCGTATGACGGCCTTTTGGCCTGATATCTTGTCTTTTCTGTGCTCTAGGGGTCTGATCTATATTTGCTGTAGTATAGCTGTATATATTTGATGTTTGTATAAACATGTTTTTGTATTGTCAAATGTATTTTCTACTGTAACTTCTTCCGGGATCATGTGACATGTCACATGACCGAGCCACAGGGGTATTTAAACATGGCGTCTGTCTATGTACTTTCATGTCCGAGGAAGAGCGTGAGCTCGAAACGTCACTGTCGTTGGATGGCTAATTAAAAGGTAAATGGGAGCTCAGTGTGCCGACCTTCTTTCTTTTTGACGTTTGACTGTTTTTGGTTCCTGCACCTGCTTTATTGTGCTGGATGCGCGCGACTGCCTTTTTACTGCCTTGTCATGTTGTGACATTTTTTCCAACATGTTTACTCTGTCCACTTGTATGTGTGCTTGTTATATTGGGTGCAGCATTGTATGTTTTAAAAATAGATGTTTTCATTCACCCCTTGGGCTATTTTTCATCTGACCTGCACAAATTAAGAATAGCAAATCTTCTTTCTGTATTTTCAGCTGTATTTATCAGGGTTTTTTTAAACACTTCACTTCTGTGTTTTTATCACTGCAAATAAACAAGACATGCTTTAAATACCTGCCGGTCCCTTGTGGGCTGCTGAGCGGTCAGTTTGTCTTTCACTGAAGCTGTAGTGTTCTGCCGTAAGCTGCTGCTGCTGCCAACGACTGCAGTTGCCGTTTCCCGGCTCTGGGTGGCGGCGCGGAGCTCATCCTGCCTGGGCTGTGGTGGCTGAGTCTGCTGGGGTTTCACTATGGTGATTTTAATGGGGATTTCTTTGACACCGTGCTGCACTCGACCATACTGGCGCATGGAGGGGTTGAAAGTACGAACGATGGGAAGTTCGCTCAGCGTGGACGTCTCCTGTTTGGGTTGCACACTCTCTTTTATAATGAGTTTACTCTTTTTGTTGGGAAGGACCGTGTGCACAGGTAGGACGGCCGGCCTCTTAGCAGGGCTGGACGTCTGCAGTCGGGTTTTGTGGTGCGCCGATGCTTGCCGTTTTTCCTCCAAGTGAGAAACGCCTCGACGCAGGTGGCCGTTATTTTCCTTGGTGACGGAGACGCCGACGTCGTTCCGTTTCTTAATCTCTGGAGGCTTCTTGGGGCAGACTGCCATGTGTTTTGTTCTGCAGCGGCGTAAGGTGAACTCCCGACTACAGTGCGGGCAGACGAATATCTCCTGCTCCTCGTCCACCTGTGCAGGGGCGACTTTATTTGACGAAGAGGCCGACTTGTTCCTCTGCGACATGGCCCTTTGGACCAACTTCTTTTTCCTTTTGCGCAGGTCACGGAGCTTCACCGCAGACTCTTGGTTAGGTTCTGACCCGTTTGCCGGACTGGCTCTGCGGGAAGCGTTCAGTTCATTCGTCGAGTTGGTGGTGGACAGAACTCCGTTCTGAGCTTTAGCAAAGTGGCGAAGTGGGATGGGATTCTTCTTGGGCGTGTACCGCCTCTTGTCGCTGGCATTCGCACAAGCAAGGATGTGTTTGTGCAACTCTGGCATGTTATCAAAGCTTTTCCCGCACTTGGTGCAACGAATAGCCGTACTGAAGGTTTGCGGGATGTTGCGGGTGGTGAAGTTTGTGGCCGAAGCCATTGAGCCACCTGGCGATCGATTATGGTATGGAAACGGAGGTGGTTTGAAACTGGGATAGTGTTGGTTGATGCCCAGACGAACATCAGGGCCTTTGTGTTTGCTTCCGTCCGAGGCCATGATTTTAATTGTTGTTAACAGTTCTTCAGCAGCAGCATCGACTTCACCTTCTTCTTTTTTCACTGGTTTCTTGGACTCCTCTGAGGCAGAAGGCGCCGAAGCCTCCGACGCGTTGACCTTCATGGAGTTGTTGTAGTTCTGAGGTCTTAGTTTGCCATTTTCTTCCTCTGTGTGTGTACACTGCTGGCCAGGGTGCAGTTCTTCCTGGTGCTGTTTCAGGTTGCAAAGGTAGACAAATTCTTTCGTGCACGCACTGCAGACGTAAGACTTGCCGACACCATGGAGGCCAGATCGATGATCGAACAGAGCGGAGGGCTTACCAAAGAGCAGCAGGCAGAACTCACATTTGTAGGGCCACTCGTCGGCGTGGTCACTGACATGGTGGCCTAGTTGCTTCATCGAATGGAAGAGCTTATCACACACATTGCAGATGAAGTTCTTGGTGAAAGTCTGTTGTGCATCACTAGACGTGTCACTCGGGGTTTCTTCCTCTTTAGCTCGTTCAGAGGGGAGCGGGGTTTCAGTTGAGGTTTGTAACGGTTCAGTGGGGGGAGGTTCAGGTGTGGAAATGAACTTGTCGGCAGTTTCTTCCTCTTTTGCGGTTGCTGGCTCCTCGCTAACGGGTTCTGGGCCAGGATTTGATTCCCCCACTGGAGGACGATCAGACATCACTGCAGACGTGGTTGATAGAGTTACTGCTTCTGCGATGGAGGACACTAGAATAGTGGGATCAACAGTTTGAGGGTTGGGTACTGATACAATCTGTTGTTGTTCTATGTGATTTATAAGCATCTGCGCAGCTGCTGGAGGCTCAGCAGTATTTTCTTGTAAGGTAATTGCAGTAGGGACAATATTCCCCGGGGCTCCGAGAGCTATTGTGCACTCAATCAAAACCGTGTTGCTGGTAATGTTGTACGAGTTGATGAGGGAATCGTTTAAAGTTACAGTGGGTGTGAATGGCCCTTCTGACCCAGCAGCAGAATCGACCAGAGGTGCATTGAGAGCAATGTGTTCGGTGAGAAACACGTGAGCAGGTAGATTTAGAGCCGGGTCGAGGAGGGGCTGGGACAGGGTAACGAGGTTTGCAGCATTGGCAGCGGTAAACGCAGTGCTTAAATCACACTCTGAAGAATTGAATGTGTTTTCGGTGCAGATGACCAGAGGTTCAGGTGAGATATTGGGGGCCAACACCTGCATTGGTTGGTTGGAGGGGTTAGACATTGAAGCTGGTGGTGCCAAAACTGTAATTAATGAAGGAGCAGCTGAGAACACCGAGTGTGAAGCTGGCGAAGCAAATGCTATAGTGCACGGTGATGCTGGCTGCAAGGCAACTGAGGTAAGAGAGGCGGGTGATGGAGTGAGAGAATTGGAGGGTAGGGCAAGTCCATAAACAAGTCCTTCTGCTATGGGCTGGGCTGCAGTCACCATGTCTGAACCTGCGACGATGGTAAAGTCTGTGACTAAAGGGCTCTCGGGATTCCCTAGGCTTATGTTCTGCTCGCCAATGTCAATATTAGCATACTCATTCATCAATACCTTCTCCAGCATGCAGGTGTTTGGTTTTCTCTTTTTCAGAACTGCTTGCGTCACTAAACTCGATGTCATCTCCGGGTCACCTGGGCTCCTTCTCTGCAAACTCAAGTCCAGCGCGGCATCTGCTAAAGCTACATCTTCATTTCTTTTCACAGCATTAGAGAGATCCAGTGGCTGTTGGTTACAAGAATTACCTCCAGTCAAGGAGGGCCAGCTCTCTGCCAAGAGAGTCGGATTTGTTATTGGCTCTTCTGCTAATGGTGTTGCACTATCCTCCTTGGCTGTTTTGTGCACAGGTGAGCTATGTTGGTCCTCCATCTGTGCTGCACTAAAAGCATCACCACAATCTGCCGTATCTGACATTGCCGTTTCTTCATTAGATGTTGGGATTTGCTGTGGAGAGCTGGATGGGGATCCAGTCCTTCTTTTAAATCGCCCTGTTCCTGCAGGCAGCACAGAAAGGGAGATGAGTGGTGAACCTGGCTTCTGGCCGTCTGTTATGAGGGCAAGCGTAGGTTTAAGGCCATCCTGCTTCTCCAGGAGCTGCTTCAACTTGGGAGACAAAAACACTGTTCTTTCTTTCTGCACAACTGTAGATTCTGTATTCTGAGGAAGAAGATTTTCTATCAGAGAAGACACAAATGACGAGGATGACGACGATACAACAACCTCAGCCTCCAGTTCCGTTTTGATTTGTGGTAAAAGAGGTGGCGTTGCAGTTCTTCTCTTGGCCAGTGGTTGGCCGGGTATCTCTTTGCCTGTAATCACATCCACATTTAGAACCTGGCTGATTTGGGCAGCATCAAGAATCAGGGCATCCAGTCCAACCAAAGTAGAAGATCCAGAGTTAACCTCGGATACTTCACATCTGCTGACTGTGCTTGTCGACACTATCTTCCCATCGATGTAAAAGCTGAGATTCTCAGATGTATTGCTAGAGACATCTAGCATATATTGTTCTACGTGTTCCCCCACATTCTCCACCACAGCTGCAGAAGCTGTATTGTCACTGAGCCGTGTTTCCTGTTGAGATGTTGCACTGGATCTCCTCTGAACGTCTTCCTCCTGAGGCAGTTGGGGCTTTTCTACACGTTTGATTCGGAGGTGCTGCTCATGGATCCTGCGCTCATGTCGTCTCTTGTTAGTATGTGTACTAAATATCTTTTCACAATACTTGCATGCATGTCCCCCTTCTAGCGGAGTAGTCTGGTCTTCAGCAGCCAAAATGGAGGTAGCGGAGCAGCTACTGGGGGGGGGAGAAGTAGGGTGTAGACCACCAGTTTGCATGATGGAGCCTGGAGAATTCACTGGCTTTACCAAAGAACCAGCGCTATTTTCATGCCTTGTATCATGCTGCCAGTGACTTATCTTTGAACCAAAGGACCTGTTGCTGTTATCATATTCAGATGTGTGTGTCTGCTTGTTCGCCATGCCATGGATGTGCATGTGACGCTCCAAGCCTTGTTTACTGCTAAAATGTCTCTCACAGTGCTGGCAGGGAAAAGATTCCCACTCTAAATCTGTATCCTGACCAGGATCTTCGTGGAGATCAGGGGACAATGACTTAGTCGTATCTGGTTCCATGTTAGATTCCTCTTGATCGTTGTCCTCCATCTCTTCCTCTTCATCTTCCTCCTCTATGTCCTCATCGTCTCCAAATTCAGAGATATATAAGTGAGGAGAATCCTCCATCATCTCTGGAGGTTGTATCCAGTTCTCTGTGGAAGTCCGTCAGACGACAAGACCAGTTTTCACACCTATTGAATGGATAAAGCAAGATGCTGTCATTTAACATACAAACACAAATGAGGTGAAATGCCATTTAAAGACTGCACCAATTCAACAATAACGTCTCTTATCAATAGCATAGTTACCAATAGCACAAATGTTATTCCATTTATAATCTTAGTCTATTTTCTTCTGTATCAGCAACATTTCCTGAGAATTAAAATGTTGCATCTCTCCTCTAAATCCTTTTAGATTAGGCCATGCCCAGCCCTCAATGTTAAAAACTACAGTAAATAAACAATGAACTATGATACTACATATTCCAAAAAAAACAAAAAAAAAAAAACAAACACAAAATAACAATAAATATATCGGAAATTTTAATAATTGTTATCACAATCACACTATCTTACCATTTTCATGATCAGTGCAGAGTAGAAGGCGTGTTTTATTTGACAGGTGAACACAGGCTTCTGGGGGAAATAAAAGCACACACACACACACACGCACACACACACACACACACACACACACACACACACACACAAACACTTGTTGAAAAACTATGCAACCAGCTGATGTGAACCATAAACTCAAATGACTGAATGAGAAGAAGCAGAAACTAATCAGACGGAACAGCTGTGGTGGTGGGAGATGACGATGAGATGGTGTCTTTTATCTCTCTGGTCATAGCTGCTGCATAAGCCTTGAGTCCCATTTTGTGAACACATGCCTCCTGAATGTCAAGATTATATTATGGACCAATAACACTCAAAGAGTAGATGACAAAGTATCAGCCCGTTAGTAATATTATTATTGTTGTTGTTGTTGTTGTTGTTGTTGTTGTTGTTGTTAAGGATGTCAATATATCTTCTTTTTTGTTTTCTTTTTTACCCTGAGCTGGTTGGCTGAGTTTTCACATCCATAGAGATAAACAAGCCTAGGATCTATTATTGTATACACTTATAACAGCATTCTACATTTTGGTTAATCTTGTCCATCTGTGCCACCACTCGACATGACAAAATGGCAGGCCTGTGTGTGCTACATTTACTATACTGTGACTTTCATCTGCTCTTTGCACCACATTAAAAAGTATCATTAAAAAGTATCATCCTTAATTATATGAACATAAAACACAACAACATCTTTAAGTCTTCAGTAGGAGCTCGCTGTGCAATAATTATATTTCATCAGCTGTGCCCTCCATATTAGTGCGTTACTAACCAGTTTTCAGGCAGCCGCAGCAACGGGAAGACAACAGTCACTTTTATAGTTACACTATGGTGCGGTTCAAGTGAGAGAGACGTCTGTGACAAATGGAGGATGCACAAATAATATGGTTTATCAGTGCCTCAAATAACGTTATGGTTCCGCAATAATGCGCACACAGTTCAGAGGCCTAATTGTGACCATTTACCTTAAAAAATATATATATTCTATTTCTGTCTCCTGACATGTTGCAACAGGCTACTTTGACAAAAGTGGCATACATTCATATAGATAACAGTAACACTGGAAGTACTGTAAATTAGTTGTTACATGGGCGGGTGCGTTATTCGCATCTGCTAGTTCACCTGCGTTTGATGACGTCCTTGCACCATTGCTAGCCTGTCTCACAACACGTCGTCACTCTGCTTTGCCCAGATAGGCGACTAGCTCGTCCACTGAAAGGTCACCTGGTTTCTCTAAATAACTGTCTTGGCACACGCTTCCCGATACAAGAAAGTCGCAAGCAAGTAAAAATGTCTATAAACAAATGAATATCCATACACACAGTTTCACTCACCAAGTGAAAGACATCAGCTGTTATCGGCCATTAACGCATTAACAACACACACGTAGCTAAAATGCTAACTAGCCCCAGCTAAATTGTCGTTTGTGAAGGGAGGTTCGACATCACCATTGCAAGCATTTTGTTTACAAAAGTCTGCTTTGGTTGCGGTATTTATCGTTTCTGTACATACTTTTGTTTGCAGCCAAAATGCCGTTCAGAAGGTTTGGATTATTCCACTTGTGTAGATTGCAGCTGTGTGCTTTGGCTTCTGTTCTTCCCCATTGTATCGCAGTTAGTTCTTCCAGCGTTTTGATTGGCCAGAACGTATGGATGACCAATTTTGGACCAATCGGCAACAGGTTTGTTGAGGCACTAGACGGGAAAAACATCAAGCAGCAGGCAGCTGTCACCCGAGACATCAGAGATATATTGGAAACAAATAGACTCGTCAATTCCAGCATGTAGGAAGAAGCAACCAATCTAAATAAGTTTATAAACCGATAGTAATAGGATATGTTTGGGTTTAAATATATAAAGCTCCACAATGTAATACAAGTTATAGCAACTCTAGGAAATTAATAGGTTTTTAGAAAAGATACTCCCAAATATGTCGTTTTTTCTTTTTAACAGAAAACTTTACCGAATTAAAGACTTTACACATACAATTTGAAGCAAATATTTTGCGGTATTAGGCTACATTTAATAATAAATCTACTAGGGCAATAGCCTGATCTCATCTCTCCATGGGAGAACATTGTGAGGAGGATCTTTTACAGCAGCTGTCAAATTCATTTACTTATGTGATGCAGTGGATGTTGGACCATTTAAAGAATATAGTGGTAGTATGAATGAAAAAAATATATTCGAGTGATTATTTTTGATCAATCAAAATACAATTTATTTTTTAAAACGTGTGTATTTCTGTTCATATGAACTTATAAATTTCATTATTCATCACTCCAAGTGATGACTGGATAGTCAAACTCTATCCTTGCAGTGGGTTCCTTTGTCCTGTAGAGGGCGCTGTGTCTCA
Organism: Poromitra crassiceps; assembly: GCF_964638095.1. Taxonomy (NCBI): domain Eukaryota; kingdom Metazoa; phylum Chordata; class Actinopteri; order Beryciformes; family Melamphaidae; genus Poromitra; species Poromitra crassiceps. Next base: position 43,673,230 of record NC_139629.1, on the reverse strand, counting down.
ATATATAGAACTTGGTGGATTGGCTTCAATGAACTTCTATGAACAGTAAATTCGGTTACTTCCACCAACGGTGAATTTCTTCTTCTTCTTCTCCCTCCTCCTCCCCTCTTTTTAAAGCAAATATATATCTTATGGAATGCCTAATATATCTAAGCGTATTTCTACTACAGTATTAGCAGTAGTATTGAGGTTTTTCAGAAACGTTTTAAAACAGACAAGAGTAAACACATGAAAACCGCCTGTCCAAGATCAAACTGCTTCTGCTGTATATAAAGAAATTATTTTAGTCCATTCTTACCAGCTGGAGACTATTTTCATCTTGCAAAGATATGTAAAGTTCCCATCCCCATTTATTTCAAGACATAACATTATGTTATAGTTATAGCCATACATTGACTCTCACAAATTCCTATTGTTGTGACAGATTTATGATTTATGATGTATAACCGTTACAGATCTAATCTCGTGACCAGTTTCCTATCCCCCCCCCCCCCCCCCCCCCCCCCCCAACAATTGTCAATTGAGTGACAAGGGACTGGCTCATATTAACCCCACACCTACACTGATGGGACGACGCAACCCGCTTTTTTCTCATGGCATTATTTCCACCTCCAGTCCAGAACCAGAACCACAACATAAAAGACAGTCTTTGAGCGGCTCTGTAGGAGTGCATCAGGAACTACATGTACACTATTGGCATTGCATAGCGCATGGGTGGTGTTCTCATGTGATGTATGCTTTGTCTGTTCTGTTTCTGTCGCATGTGGGCTGAATGGTGTCTCGCTATCAAATTAGGCCTACATACCAGATTTCTGCACGCCGTTATATCATGATGACGAAGAGGCCTCCGCTCAAGCGTTCCTCACTCTATTTTACATTCAATAGTTTCTTTTAGATTCAGCCTTTTGACCATTCACAATACAAACACAGGTGTTGTGGAAGATGAATTAAATTTTTTGTTTCATTATTGTAGGCTATATGAGGAACCAAGATTGCCTCTATTTCCGTTAATGCAAAATAAGAAACCTGAACTATTTTGGTCAGGAGATGATGCTAAGTTGGAATGGCTATTCAGAGATGAAGTCTTCAGTTTGGCCAGGTTTATTGAGAGTGCTTGGAAACTCAGAATGGAGAAGTTGTTCATCTGGATATACAACTCTGTCTTGTCTTGTTTATGTTTGAGCTTTTTGTAGCTTGTTTGTTAACTTGTTTGTATTGTTGAACTTGAATGATTTGTGTCTTGTCAGCCCAGACGGGTTGGGCACCATGAATATGGTGCATGACACAGAAATAAAACCTATCTATCTATCTATCTATCTATCTATCTATCTATCTATCTATCTATCTATCTATCTATCAATCACAGCAGAACAGGGCTGGGAGCCACTATTTGACAGCATTAGATTCTCATTATAGTTGGTTTGGTGACTGGTTGCCTATGATCATCTTTATGTATAGCCCCACACAGCATTAAAAACAGAGTCCCTCTGGACATGTCCAAGGCTCCAGCATGTCTTTCAAAGACTGAGTCCCTCTGGACATGTCCAAGGCTCCAGCATGTCTTTCAAAGACTGAGTCCCTCTGGACATGTCCAAGGCTCCAGCATGTCTTTCAAAGACTGAGTCCCTCTGGACATGTCCAAGGCTCCAGCATGTCTTTCAAAGACTGAGTCCCTCTGGACATGTCCAAGGCTCCAGCATGTCTTTCAAAGACTGAGTCACTCTGGACATGTCCAAGGCTCCGGCATGTCTTTCAAAGTTGATGTGAACTGCAGCTGTGGGATTATGATGAGCTGTTCACGTTTGGGTCCACTCGTCACACACATCCGTCAAATCATCGTATAAGCAGGTGCTAACCGCTAACCGCCTGAAAGCTATTTTACACAGATGGCTAAGCAGCCAGTCTGTCGTAGGAAAAAGCTCTGTCAGAGTTGTAAGCAATTCAGCAAATATGTGCCTTTATCATAACCAATTTACACTCTGTCTCATGCTTTGATCAATATAGTTAGCCTATTTTATAGATCATTTTATTTGGAGGCATGGTTAATCATGTCACCATATATCAGGCCTGCACAGTGCAGAGTGGATAGGATCTGAAACTCCTTCCTTCCTTCCTAGCTTGCTGAGTTCAGCTACAGTGATCATGTATGTCAAATGTTGCTACCACATGCCAAGTACGTATACGCTTGGCCTAGTTTGTGACTTCTGAGTAATAAGCTAGTAAGGCGAGAAACATCTTTGGCCCCCGGGTCAAATTGGAGACTTGATTCACGGCCAAATTTAAGGTCAACGTGCAACAACGCCTCGACTAGATTAGCTGTGTGAACGACCCGTTGTGTTATGCGGGCGTCAGGCCCGCTCCAACCCATTACGCAGAGTACGCAGACTGCGTAGGGCATCACGTGACTGAGGGCACCAAAAAAAAACTGGTGCCCTCAGTCAGGCCACTCACTGAACAGCAGGCCAGGCGCCGCCTACTGGTTTACTAGTGGTTTTATTACTTTATTCAGGGTGCATCTCATTGTAAAATTGGACTCGGCCCAAATTGGGCTTCAAACGGCCCAAATTGGGCTTCAAGCGGCCCAAATCTGGCTTCAACCGGCCCAAATCTGGCTTCAACTGGCCCAAATCTGGCTTCAACTGGCCCAAATCGGGCTTCAGACGGTCCAAATCTGGCTTCAAACAGCCCAAATTGGGCTTCAAACAGCCCAAATTTTTCGCCGCCGCCCTTCGGACGCCGGCACGCACGTCGGCCTGTATCGGCCTGGCCTGCTTGGTATCTAATGCCCGGCCTGAATTATGATCCCAGTCCGCCCCTGCTTGCATGTACAGTTTAACAATCACTTGTTTGCTGACATGTACAGTAATTCTAACAATTGTTTGTTTCCCACATGTAATGAAATGTGAGATACACTAGTATCGTTCATAATTAATGATTTTGCAGTCTTTCGTTTGACAGTTATTGAAAGTTTTACGGGGGGGGGGGGGGGGGGGGGCACCACAGAACAATTACGCTTAGGGCACCCAAATGGCCAGGATCGGCCCTGGCGGGCGTTCATCTCTCCAGACAGACTTCTTTTAACCGATGGGTTTTGGCAGATTGTGTGGGCGGCCAGGAACTGGCAACAAGGTCGAGAGGAGGCTCATAGTAGTAGAGCATCGAGGTCCAATGGCTGAATGTGCTGAACCTATAATAAGGCCTTAGCTATCAGGGATGGGACACTATGCTTACCTCATGAGACGATTCGATACGTGATATGGAGTTTGATTCGATACAACCATGATACAATATAATAATTCATACAATTTCAATGACTATAATGAATTTGGATATACTGTATATCATCCCATCCTCAATATAGCTACATGTGTTGTTCTCTACAGTGGGGGGCGAGACCCTACTGAGAATAGACCTACATTAATTAATGGTTAGTTAATGCTTAATAATGCATACTAAGCATTAACTAACCCTTAGTTAATGCTTATTATAGGCTTATATCTAACCATAACCAGTAAATAAGCCTAAACTATTAAATAGTGGAAGAAATAATACCTAGTTTTTTTCCAACATTGTATTTATTGTTTTCAATTAACACATTTAAATATCCATAGAAATTACAATACAAACATCCCATACATATCCCACCTCCCTCCCCTCCCCACAATAGCACAACAGAAAAACAAACACAAACAAACAAACAAACACAACAAAACAAAGAAACACACCGACATACAGACCATGATTCTACTGGGGATTGACTAATTTAACTTACATTTTTTCAGTTACATCTTGACTCATGTACAGGTATATAGAGTGGAATATAGAGAGCAAATGGAATAAAGAAATAAAGAAATACAGAGGAAAACAAAAACAGTCATCATTCAAACAGTCCCAGGCGCTTCCATCATGTCGGCCACATCTGTCCTCTCTAGATAACAAATGAAAGGGCCCCAAATGCTGTCAAATACTTCCTGTTTACCCTTGATGGCATATGTGATTTTTTCTAAGGGCAGAGTTGTTGTTAACTCCGAAATCCATCTCCCGATACCCGGGCTACCAACCTGTTTCCATGTTACGGCAATAACTCTTTTGGCCAAAAGTAAACCTATGTCTAAAAACCTTTTCTGTCTCCTTCTGATGTTAAAATTAAATGGGTATAATCCTAAAATAAAGAGCTTTGGATCTAAAGGTATTTGTATGGATAATATGTCCTGGATACACTTTCTTACTGCGTCCCAAAATGTTAAATAATACCTAGTTAACATGAACACCATTAGTAAATGACTAGGCACATTAATTAAGGGTCAGTGCACCTTATTGTAAAATGTAACCAGAACCACTTGCAAAACAAACAGGAAACTGAGCTATTGTGAGGGCAATCATCAAACTGAGGCGAGGGGAGCGCGGGCCGGACTGCGTCCATCACAGAGTATCCTGTGGCAGGCAGCAGGCACCGTGTTGTCACAATGATTCTCTATTCAACATGGACCGTATAGGAGGAGAGACAGAAGGAGGGGGAGGGGAGGGAGAGGTGGTCCGTATAGGACGAGAGATGGAAGGAGGGAGAGGTGGTCCACAACGTGTCTGTGTATCAGGGCCCATCAATGAACAGAGCTTTGGGTGTGGAACAATAGGGGGTCTCTTACAGAAGACGGGTGTCACACACAGCGCAGCGCAGCTCGCATGTTCCCAGATACGGGACACACAAAGGCCGGTCTCTCATGAGCCGGCGTGTCATGTCACATGGGACGGACATTTTATTGCTATATGTCGTGGGACAGCAGATGTGCAGGAAAGAACATGCAAATGCAAACGCATCGAAACACAACCCACACACTGTAGCCCACTTTATCTTCACGGACGGACACACACACGCACACACACACACACACACACACACACACACACACACACACACACACACACACACACACACACGTACGTACACACCACCACACCCATAGCTACAATCCCCCAAAGACCAATAAACACACATGTGGCCACTATAGGATCACTACCCCTTTTCCACACACACACATTTAGAGATGCACCCTGACCCCTTAAAGTAACACGCCATATGCACAGATACTGTACACACACTCTGGCATACCACACACACACACACACACACACACACACACACGCACACACATGCACACACACACACACACACACACACACACGTACACACATGTACTGTACTGTACACACACACACACACACACACACACAAACAGGCCCTCTCTTCTTTCACTGTCTCCCCCTCTCTCTTGCGTAAGTGAATGCACACACACTTACACACACACACACACACCATGCTCGCTCCCTGTCACCCAACCTTGCGCCCCCTTCCCTCACCCCTCTGTCCCCCACCCCCCCCCCCCCCCACCCCCCGCTGCACCCACTTCAGCAGCCACCCGCGGGCCCAGCTGTCTGCAGCACTCAAATACCCCGGGCTGACATTTTCCTTATGACATCACAATCCCATGCACTTTACAGGGCAGACATGTGCCCTGTACATGTGGCCCCGCACGCACGCACGCGCACACACGCGCACACACACACACACACACACACACACGCACGCACGCATGCACGCACACGCACGCACACACACACACACACGCGCACACATGCACGCACATACACACACACACACACACACACACACACACACACACACACCAACACACCCATCATTTACTACAGGCTGGCACACATGCCAACTCCTTGAGAAGAATAACCACAGGCAGCACACATGTAGGAAGAAGCACACATGTAGGAAGAAGCCTGCATTCTTTACATCGCCGCCCTGCTGGGAGGCTGACATACGTGCAAATATGTGCTCCACTTACAACTCGAATGAACTTGATTCACAATTGCCGTCTGATTCCTTCGTATACAGAAGTGAGTCTGTATTAGTGATCAAAATATCAACATGTCAAGTTGTCCTGTAGATTCAGATACTGGCCTTGTTTCTCTTTGGATTCATTGAATTGAAGGATTTTTGTTGCTGGCAGATTGGCTAACTGGGCTTTCAGTAGAGGGATGATGACAGTTGTGTTTTACACGTATGAAATGTTTGCTTGCATTGGTAATGTTTGTCAAAACGAAACTAAACAGTAACGTGTTTCATAAAACCTTAAATAGCCAAATAAAATGAGGGTTGACATCTTTAATGTTTTTGTCAACCTTCCACACTGACGAACACGTTCAGAATTTCATGACCCGTTTGAATTTGTTCGCTGCCAAAGTGCTTTCTGAATGGAAAAGAAAAGACTGACTGAGCACAGTTTGACAACGAGCCAAAATGGCTCACAGGCCAGACAGAGTTATCTGCCAAAACCAAATTTTACCAGAGTTCGGCTGGTGGATGGTATTCATTTCAAGCTGTGCTTTTAGAAATCCAGTTATGTCAATTATAGCATGTGGCTCAACGCCTATTCCTCTATTGTTGTACAATCTGTGCTTTCTTACCATTGCAGGGATTACTATTAATATAGGGGATTATATGCTAAGTAAGCGCTAACAGCTTTGCTACAAATAAAAATGATGACCAACTCAGACCACAGGTTTCATCAGTGTGGAATATCCCACAAACAGACTATATGTGACCAGGCTATAAGTGACCCAGCATTTCTGATTGCTGCTGAACAAGCAAAAAAATAAAATAAGGACATTATTCTAATGATTAAGCAGAAATATCCTGGTCTGGCAGGATTTTGAAGGGAAATGTATCGCCGTCTCCATCTGTCTGCTGGAGCTGAGACGTTTCTTGTGCTGCTTGCGCTGTGTGTGTGTGTGTGTGTGTGTGTGTGTGTGTGTGTGTGTGCTGTGTGTGTGTGTGTGTTTCTCGTGCTGCTGTGCCTTCAGTCTTCAGTCACCTCTAGACGAGCGCAGGAAAGAGGAAGGCAACTTTTGAAAAAAATGGCTGAATGCCAAATAAACCCAGTCACACGAGGATTTATTTCTCATGTACAAACACAGGCACACACACACACACACACACACACACACACACACACACACACACCGTGTGTATACTCACAGATCGCTGTGTGCACACATGTAGCCTACACACATAAATACAGTGGCGATTCTAGAGTCTGTAGGGGCCGTAGGCAAAAATTCCCTGGGGGCCCCTCCATCCTCATCACCATCATTTTATTAATAACCTGACACTAACGAAAAATACATCAATATTATCATTGGAATTCCTCAAGTTCCTAGGACATATTTTATTAGCCTATTCATAACTTTCATACATTACATAGTACTTTTTTGTCCACCGGCCAAATGTACCAGCCACTCAATGGATTAGCATTGTTTGTTTTTGGCTGGTGGCGAGTGAATCAAATCTACCTACCAGCCACTTGCAGATTTATATTTTATTACCAGCATTTGGCTGGTGAGTCGTGACTGGTGCTAATTGTGTGCCCTGCTTTCATAGCAATTAATAGCTTAACTATTAGCTTAGCCAAGTTAACTAACTAACAAAACAAAAACAAAAGTGACACCCTTGCTAGCTGAATTTATTCAAGTAGCCTATCTCCCCATAGGCTATACTAAAATAACAGCATTCAGTTATCTGCCTAATCAATATCTGCTCCACTTGTTTTTTCCCCACATCCTCTTTTTTCTCTTTCGTTTTGACTTCCAGATAAATTCATTTACTTCATTCACTTTAATTTCAAGAGAATACGTGAATCATACAAGTTTGATGGGAATGAGTCACATAGGCCTACTTGACTTGAATTGAAAGTGAGAGTGAATTCACGTCATTCAAAATTTTCCAGGCCAGGGGATGACATGGAGCCCCTTTAGGGAGGTTTCAATGCCATTGCAAATTTTCCATTGGTTCTTTAATGGATAGGGGTTGGTAGTCACTGCTGTGGAGTAAATCTTGTCAGGCCTCAGCGGGCCCTAACGGACTGGGGCCCCAAGCAGTTGCCTGCCTTGCCTGTTCACAAGCTGCCCCTCTGCACACATACACACAATCAAATGAAAACACACACATTTGGACCACACAATCATATGCAAACCTGCTGACATATGAGCTCATATTGATTCATATTGATGTAAGTCGTTATGTGATTGTGATAATTGCGTGATGCAGGAATTGTACCGTACATACGTGTGTCTATGTGTGTGTGGGCATGCTTTCAAGTGTGGGTTGCTGCGCGCGCGTGTGTGTGTGTGTGTATGGGTGGAACCGTGTGGCATGAAGCTAATAGCTGACTGGGGCTCTCTCTCTTGTGTATCATGTGACAGGCTGCCACGGTGTGTCTTAATAGCTGCTTCTGTCCAATATGCATCACCACAGAGAGAAACTTGTCTTCTCAGACGTGCTGTTGGAGCACGACAGTCATGATAGTTTCAGCATGTGTTCAGCTGCATACTATAGGCTTAGGCTTAGCCATTTGGGTGTGCGTGTGACTATACATTTGTGTGTGTGTGTGTGTGTGTGTGTGTGTGTGTGTGTGTGTGTGTGTGTGTGTGTGTGTGTGTGCGTGTGCGTGTGCGTGTGTGTGTGTGTGTGTGTGTGTGTGTGTGTGCATGATCGAGGATGAGGTCCACACTGCTGGGCCCACCCAGGAAGTGACTCCACCCTATAGCGATGTGCAGAAATTCCCCTATGCTGAAGGAGAGAGAGAGAGAGGGAGAGAGAGAGAGAGAGGGAAGTGCTGGCTATAGCAGCTTCACAGCCACGGCCCATAGCCTCTCCATCTGCCCCTCTCAAAAGCCTCCATTGTTCGCAGCAGCAGTCTGAAGTGAGCGCGCGAGCTAAAGAGGCTATGAAGCCTGCCGGTGGGGGGCGGGGCTGAGGTGGTGGGCGTTGGGCCGCTGCCTAAAACCACATGGAGGAGAGGGAGCCAGACACAGAGCATCTCTGTGCGACTCACAGCCTACTGTTGGAGCCTTGCCTCCGCTTAACAGCGCCGTATGAAAAAACACTCCACAACATGACATAAAAAACACACCTAACTGTCACAGGGCTCAACCGACTCAACGGTTCCAGGGGCCATATGCTCCTCCATATTTGGCCGGTGTGTTTGGCTCCGTTGCCCGAAGAGGGGTGTTTATTTGAAAAGATTGGGGCATTACTTGAATGGGCCAATCAGAGTGGGCAGCTGGATGCTGCCCCTGTGGAAGCTCGGTAATGATGCATGATGATGGCAGTTTCACTTGGGAAAGGAGAAAATAAGTGTCATGAGGAGGATTTCTTTCACTGTGGAGGTTGAAGACGCTGCTGCTCAAGAATGTGTTGACTTTTTCGGTAGCGCCATGGAAACTAATCTAATTGATAGGCAATGGCGAGGACAATAAACCCATATGCAACAAATCTTTACAGACACATTTTTCGAGCAGAAAGAAAACGTCAGTGAAATATTTTGTGGAGTGTTTTCACTTTTTTTTTATTGAAACAGTATGAACAAAAACACTGCAATTAAATAAAAGGATCCAAACAAAACAGATGGCAAAAATTAAAGACCTAGAGAGCTGATAATATGTGGCAAAGCGGATGGGGGGGGGAACCAAACAAATGTCGTTGCAAACTTTTTGCAGTGTCTAAAGCCTATTCATTAACACATTACATCACTCATTCAGTGCACATATTAAACTGAGTTCAAAGCAAGCGGAGCTAAGCTGAGACTTAATTATTTGTACACCCATTAATGACCACATACAACAGCGAAAATAACAAATAAAACATATAATGTGGCATCGCTGCCTAACACTGTGTGCACTCAAAACTAAGTGCAACAAGCATGAAATGTCATCCTGTGCATGCTTTCTGGGGTTAGCTCAATTTTTAACGACTGTGTGGTTGTTTTGGTACTTTACCCCTAATAATAACCACCCAAGTACTATGAAGACATTGTCAAGACAATGCTAGCACTGTGCGAGCTAACAACCACCCGCCTGTGTACAAGCCTGTATTTATGGAACATGTTTTGGGAGAGAAGGTATATTTCAAACGCTGTTCTTTTTGGAATGGGTGGCGGTTAAAAAAAGTACAGTCAATTCACATTAATGCACTTCAAAAGTTAAAATCCTCCTAACTAGCTAGGGAATAGCAGAGACAGTGGCACAAACCCTTCTGCTAAATTTCACAGATATGTATTAGCTTGTTATATGTCAGTGTTAAAGCGGGCAGAATGTCACGTTACTCTTGCAAATGAGGGTGCCTTTTTTTTTTTTTCCTACGAGCCCCTCACTCGCCTTCAGAGCACATGAGTGTTATGTCAGAGCCACTTCTGCACACAGTGCTTCATACAGTTGGCGGACATATTGTTTTTTTTTTGTTTGTCTGGTGGTGAGGGACTCATTGTGAAGAAACGTTTTGATTGGTGCTCAGGGCTGATTTAAAAGCTTCGTCAGCCACGACAATAAGCCAAAAGACTGCCTGTGTTTGCTGTGTATTCCAGAACGCAAGCGGGTGCGACGGCAACATAACGAGAAACTCTTTAGCTGTATACTATGTAGTCACCTTTGCATGTTATATACAGAGAAACTCTTTAGCTGTATACTATGTAGTCCCTTTGCATGTTATATACATTGTATGGAATTCATAACATTCTCTCCAGCTTCCTGTCCCACTTCTGTTCTCTTTTCATTTATTTTGTACACTTTTTTTCCCAATTTTGAGGTCCTCTTCGCTCCAATGCAAATCTCAGTCACCGCATGAGAGAGAGAGAGTTTCCCTACCACAAGTCAGATAATCCCTTACTTCCCTCTCTTCTTCTCCTTTTTCTTCTTCTTTTGTTTTACCGAAAGGCATAAGAAAAGCCCTGAAACTCTTTGGGGACATCCTGTGGCCACCTTGTTGTGTTCTGTCCGTGGGTTGTCGGTGCGTTGTTGGGGGAAGACGGAGCCTTTTATATCAGCAGCTCCAGGGGGGTTGTGGGGGGAGGCGGGAGGGGGGTTCAGTTCAGTTGGAGGTAAGGGGGGTGGGCAGGTGGGGGGGTGAAGATGGTTGCACACACCCACCCCTCTTCTCCACCTCTCTCACATACAGTACATACAAATACACACACACGCACACGCACGCACGCTCGCACACACACACACACACACACACACACACACGCACACGCACACGCACACACACCTCCCTCCCCCTTGTTTTGGCAACAGTCCAGAGTCCCGGTTAGATTAGACCATAATGCTGGTAGCATGCTTGTTTAATGACAGGAAATGACATCACAGTTCAGTAGTTGAATTTCCAGAACTTTGGGCGGCCTCCCTGTTTCACGGGCTGCTGCTTCTTCTTCAAGGGCTGAGAGAGAGAGAAGAAGAGAGACTATATAAGAGACTTGGGACAGAGGCAGGTAGACATGAGGGGGTGGGGTGGGGGGAGAGAGAGAAGAAGAGAGACTAGAGACTTGGGACAGAGGCAGGTAGGCATGAGGGGGGGGGGAGAGAGCGAAGAAGAATCAGAGACTTGGGACAGAGGCAGGTAGACATGAGGGGGGGGGGCAGGGGGAGAGAGAGAAGAAGAGAGACTATATCAGAGACTTGGGACAGAGGCAGGTAGACATGAGGGGGGGGGGGCAGGGGGAGAGAGAGAAGAAGAGAGACTATATCAGAGACTTGGGACAGAGGCTGGTAGACATGGGGGGGGGGGGGCGGTGGGAGAGAGAAGAAGAGAGACTATATCAGAGACTTGGGACAGAGGCAGGTAGACACGAGGGGGGGGGGGGGAGCGAAGAAGAGAGACTATATCAGAGACTTGGAACAGAGGCAGGTAGACATGAGGGTCGAGGTGTCATCAGCTGTCAGTTGGTGGTGGTTGAAGAAGGGGAAATTAAAATAAAGAATCGAGTTATCCAGTTTTTGAAGGTTCAAACGATTCAAAGTTGAGTCATCGACAACAAAATGGGGCCTCAAAAAATAAGGTTTGCAGCTTTGATTAAAAGGTTAAACATTTAGATAAGGTCATTTAGATAAGATACGGCTAAGATAAGGGCTTCGTTAAAGCCAGGGTGCTGACAGGGAGTTGACAAGGTTAGTTTTCGGAAAATACATTTGACCATGGTTGAACTGAAAATGGTATGAGGTGGAATTAACCTTTTCAAAATGGATGACGGACAACAAAAAGAAAGACTCTTATTAGTTAGTTTTGGGTGGTGAAAATCACACAGAAGTGGAGGACTTTGGTGTTGTTGCTCCCTGTGGCTGTTGAGTCAGGTTTGGGTCAGATTGAGCTGATGAGGGTCAGGCCTCTCTGCTCGGTGACCACTCGTCACACGGACAGACACAGTCAATACACAAGGCTTCCCACTGATTTGAAGGCCTCATTTGAAGGCCAAACAGAGCCAGACTGAATGGACAATGACTGTTCCTCATACGGCCATGAGACCGTGTCAGTCAAAAGGAGCAACAACCACCAATCTCGTCGAGGGTTTATTGATTTCTTCTTTGCGACAGACGGCTGTTATATGCGTCTGAATTCAGAGCACGGGGGGTTAAAACCATTAGGTGGGTAAAAGAGTCAAATAGAGAAAATTACAGAAACCAAGCCGCTCTCTTTTTTCACCGGCTTTTTGGCTTTCTTGACGGGCCTGTGGAACAGAGAACGTTGCCCGTTAGCCAGACATGCAGCTCATCCAACAACAACATGACAGCGTGGTCAGAGCGAGGAGGAGGAGGAGGAGGGTGTGGCGCGTGGACGGGATCTCCATGACTCCAGCATGCTCAGACCAGTTAAGAGTGGAAATGCTCAGACCAGTTTGAGTCCGTCGGGCCGGAGAGTTCACCTTATCAACATTCTCCACAACAGCCATGACATCAGCGCCTGTGTTATTTCAGGTATTCCTGACTCCATATATAGAGGAGGTCAGTGGTGATGACGATGACTCACCGCACGATATTACACCACACTAGATCATGCTATTATACCACTTGCACGACATTACGTGTGTGTGTGTGTGTGTGTGTGTGTGTGTGTGTGTGTGTGTGTGTCCAGAGGGGAGATACTTACGAGTATTTGCCCATCCTCCTCACCACAGCGACCGCCACGGCGATCACGATGATCACTGCCACCAACGCGCCAATCACCACGCCCACGACCTGGCCAGAACTCAGGCCCTCTGCGGGACAGACACACGACAGTTGGTCCACAAGACTGACAACAAAAAGGCCAAAGATGATGATAATCGATAGATTTTTACAGAGCTGCATGCCTCAAAATGGCTTCATTGTTTTATTTGATATTGTCATCTTTTGATGTCAACTCTATTATAGGAACGACAAGGAGAATATGGGTGGTGCAAAGTTTTGTTTATCCCTGATCTGTTTTGCTAGAGACGTGTACACTTTGCTATAGCTGAAGACAAATATGCTGGCGAAGACCCTTTAGTTTCCCTTTAGGGACTAATCAATCAATCAATCAATCAATCAATCAATCAATCAATCAATCAATCAATCAATCTATCTATCTATCTGAGAAGATGGATGTGCTGAGAGAGAGAGAGAGAGAGAGAGAAGCCTATGAAACCTTTTCCTGCACAGCCAAACACAATTCATTTCCAGTTTAGATGCACAGAGCGTCAGCTACTCTGTCACATAATTTCAATCAATACAAATACGTTAATTCAAACTGATCTCTAATTAGCCTACACTGTCCCCCATCCCCCTCCCACACACTCCTCTCACCCTCTGCGCCGTCTTCAACGACCACCTCGTCACCAGTGTTTGTCTCCACGGCGCCCGTGTCCTCCGGTTGGGGCTCAACCTCCTCGGGCGCAGCCTCAGTCACCACCACCACCGGGGGAGCTTCCGTGGCGGCGGCAGCGGGTTCTTCCACGACCTCCGGTGGGGGTGCGGCGGTGGCCACGGCCGGGGCTTCGGTCTCCTCGGGGCTGGCCTGAGCGGCTGTTTCGGTGGCGGCGGGCGCCTCCTCCACCGCGGGGAGTTCTGTCACGACCTCGACTTCTTCAGGGAGAGCCTCGGGTTCGGCGGGAGGAGCCTCGGTGACCACGGCATCGTCCACTCTCAGGGCCTCCGTGGCCTCAGGGGCGGCTTCTGTCCCGGGGGCTGCAGTCGCAACATCCAGTTCTGCAGGGAGTTCTGTTGGGCCTAGGGGGGGGGCAAAGAGTAGAGAGCTTAGGGATGGATGGATGGATAGATAGATATACTGGATGGATAGACGCTACCAGCTGAAAGTTTATTTTGTACTATTTTCCACATCTCACTATTATAATAAGGCGAGGTCCCATGGCCCACGATCGCTCAACTGCCAGTTGAGCGGGCGAGGGCACGCATCGGCCAAGCTGTGTCTGTGAGCACTATATATATATATATATATATATATATATATATATATATATATATATATGAGCGCTGCCAGTTGAGCGGGCGAGCACGCGCAGTGTGCGAGGCTGCTAGAAAGGACAGTTTAGAATAATAGTAAAGACATCAAAACTATGAAAACACAGAAATGGAATCATGCAGTGACCACTATTTACAACTGACTGAGAAACAAATGTCATTGAAGCATAAGCCTTTAGATCAAAAATGGCTTCAAGATCATGAAATGTGTCAAAACATGTAGGTCTACATTCGCTCGCTGCCACTCGGCTGCTGCGTGGCCTTGCCTGCCCTATTGCCGCGCACGGGTGTGTGTGTGTCGCTCACTAAAATTCTATTGCGTCAGTCATGTCACAATGCTTGTGTGTGTGTGCCCCATGATGATATCGTGTGTGTGTGTGCCCCCCTATGACATCACTTATCAGACTTGTCACAATGCCTCCTTGTGTGTGTGTGTGTGTGTGTGTGTGTGTGTGTGTGTGTGCCCGTATGACATCACTTTTGACATCATCACTGATGACATCATCACTGATGACATCACTGATGACATCACATCATTAGCTAATTAAAAAATCCAGCTCCGTCAGGTCACCAGGTGTCCTTTACACACCCTGAAGTTTTCAGCCCGATTGCACCTAAAACGGCAGAGCTGTGGCCGGACACGAACACAGAACTTGAAACATCGCCCACATACTAAATTGTATATAGATGAATACTTATGTCACAGTATGGTGAAAAGTGCTATGTACTTAATATGCAAATTCCTGCCACTTGGTTGAGACTTAGGAACAGGAGGGAAAATGCAAATCGAGGCAGAAGGTCCACGTCGGAATGAGTGAGAAAAGGCAAATGTTCACTGAGCTCGTCTCTCCTCTCTGTCACACTCTGTCATTAGCCTGTTTGATCATGATGATGGCTGCCTTCATTTCCACTCCTTCTCTGACTGCACAGTCCTTCCATCATCTGATCCCATAGCTACCGTCCGTGACACCAGGGCCACCACACCCTGTGACTGAATCCACGTACATCTCGCCTCCACCCCTCCTCCGCCCGCTGCACCCCTCCATCCTGTCTGTCTGTTTGCACACTCGCATGCCACATCCTCTGCCTCATTTCCTGTGCAGGAGCCACGAAGGCCATGGAGCCGTGAGGAGGATGAGGAGAGCGCAGGAAGGCTTGTTAACCGCTCGGCTGTTAAGCACGTACATACCATGAAGGAGGGGGGGGGGGGGAGGGGACAACAACAATGCCTGTTTGTGTGAGAAACACCGCGACTCGCCGATCAGCAGTTTCACAAGACAATCTAAGGAAGAGTTCCTAAATCTTCTCTCGGGAGGTGGGAGTTTGTTGATAAGGTGGCCATGCCTACTAGAAAAACACCTTGAGGAATGTCAGCTTCTGGCAGCATCTCAGGCGGCTGCAACCATCACTTTTGCAGATGTTTTGGCCTTTATTGATCATCCCTGAGTGGTATCTTTGTTTGAATGATGTCTACTAGGGCTGCGACTAACGATTATTCTCATTAACGATTGATCTGTCCATTCATTTCTCGACTAATCGATTAGTCGTTTGGTCTATGAAAAACATTTCCATCACTTTTTCCCCAAAGCCCAAGATGACATCCTCAAATGCCTTCTTTTGTCCTGACCCAACGGTCCACAACCCAAAGATAATCCGTTTACTGTCACAGAAGACGGAAGAAACCAGAAAATATTCACATTTATGAAGCTGGAACAAGAGAATTTTTTAAATGTTCTTCTTAAAAATATAGTCTAAACGATTAATCGGTTTCTAAAAATAGTTGGCGACTAATTCTCTGACGATCAACTAATCGATCAATCGACTAATGTCTACATTGACAGGTTTTGTTTTGAGCTTACAGGAGACCGTCTGTACTCGCAGTGTACTCGCAGGCTTCCATTTTGTAATTCAGCAAACTCCATGAAGACATGTATTTATCCTGATGTCTTTCATCAAGGCTTGGACTGGCCTGGGTTGAACCTAATCATTTCCCGTCCAATAACCAAAGCGTCATCTCCCCAATGCTCGACATCCTCCTCACCACAACTAACAGGCTTTAGCCTGGACAGCGCCGCTTCCAAATTAAGGGAGGTAGATTTCAGTGTGCCACTAAAATTATGGTCTACGGTTAACTTTCCACTGACAAGACGTTGGCCTGAAATCTCTTCATCTCCCCGGGAAGAAAAAAAAACAGTCTTCTCTCTAGCCTTCAAATGCGCTGCTGCTCCCTCTAAAAACCTCCCCGCTCAATGCAGGCAGCAGCAGCAACCAGCGCTCGTCTAAACATAGCAGCTGACATCATGCTCTCTCTCCATCTCTCCCTTTTCTCCAATTGTTTCGAAATACTTGAAATAATAGAGAATACTTTACAGGGGTTAAAAATAACTCTGAATGGCCTTGATGACTCGTCGGACAACCAGCACGGCGGCCCGCTATTCCTAGCCGCGCACCGGCTAGCCTGTTCATTAGCAACGGTGTAAATATAACAAAGCATTTTGTTCCTGCTGCGGAAGAGGACCGAAGGAGGGTTTTGAACTGCGACTCTCAGCCTATTTGTTTGGAATGCCTGCGAGCGATGATAAAGCGCTCCGTGCTTCAGAGAGAATGGCCTTTACGCTATGTGTGTATCCAGCCCCCGTCCCCCATCCCCCATCCCCCACCCCACCCCCACTAACAATTGGTTCATTATGTGTCCAGCTCCTACAATTAGCTCTAAGTAGTATTTCCTTCCCACTGCGCTGACTATCCCCACTTTAATACAGCGCTATATCTGTACCTCTCTCTCTCTCTCTCTCTCTCTCTCAACGTCTTTGCATCCACCACACCTCTTTCTCTTCTCCTCTTTCCCTCCCTACATCCCTCTCCTCCTCCCCTCTCTCTCTCTCTCTCTTTCATCCACCTCTTCTTCCCTGTCTTCCTCTCTCTCTGACCCTGCCACTCCCTGAGGTTCGGCTTGTTGCTGCTGAAACCTACTGGAGAATGCTGTATCCCTGGCGAGAGAGAGAGAGAGAGAGAGAGAGGGAGAGAGACAGGAGGAGGAGAGAGAGAGGAGGGGAGAGAGAGAGAGAGAGAGAGAGAGAGAGAGGAGTGAGAGGAGGGGAGAGATTGGAAGAGAGAGATGAGGGGGGAGAGAGAGGAGGAGAGAGAGAGAGGAGGGAGAGAGAGAGAGAGGGGGGGGGGGAGAGGAGGAGAGAGAGAGAGAGAGAGGAGGGGAGCTCTGAGGGAACAGTATGTTTCTAAACTGAAAAGCCGGGCAGCAGCCCCCCGTCCCGACTCACTCTCTCTCCTCCGCCTGTCCTCCAGCCTGTCTCCCATTGGCTGTCTCATGTCTCCAGCCTGTCTCCCATTGGCTGTCCCATGTCTCCAGCCTGTCTCCCATTGGCTGTCCCATGTTAGATATGAAGGAGAGTTGGTATTAGGGCTGTGAATCTTCACTGGCCTCACGATTCGATTACGATTCATCTGTCAACGATTCGATTCGATTCGATTCCACGATGCATCTCAAAGTATCGCAGCTCCAAGTATCAAATCCTCAATTTTCTGTATTATTAATGCACATGGCTACTTTTTCCTCAATTAATACAAGCAGTCAGATAAATATCAAGTCCCTTTTTTTACTTAGAAAGTGCTTTAAAATCTGAATGTTAACAGAAATTTAAACATAAACGATTCAACGATTCATCTGTCAACGATTCGATTCGATTCACACCTCCGCATCTCGATGCATCGATTATACGATTAATTTTGACATCCCTAGTTGGTATGTATGTGTGTGTCATAATAATGTGACACTGTTAATCACAGAACAGCACCCCAGGAGGTCAGCTGCAGAACAGCACCCCAGGAGCTGGTAGGGATTGCTGCCATCACGGCGAGGGGCTTGAGTCTGGGTCAACCAGTTCAGACGGCTGCTTCCTGCTTTGTGGGTGGCTGGACCAATGGGCTCCTCACGTTCCTGATGATGAGCAGACGACTTCAGGGGAAACCTCAGGTCTCCACTAACCCACGCCAATGAGAAACCCCACTGGAATCAGGAGGAAGCGGCGCCCAGGTTCCTCTGAGGCACGTCTACGTAACTGCGGCGCTGTCCGCGCGGCGTCGCTCCAAATTTGAGGTGGTGCGCTCAGGTCCTTTTGACCGCCATTATGTCATCTTGACCACACACACTCCGTGGCGTCCAACTCCATGTGAAGCACAAGCCAGACCTAAACCATCGCGCCAATCACTGTGGGTTAGCAAGTGCGTGTGCGCCTGCAAGTACATGATTCATGTGTTTATCTCAGCTACACTGACTAGGCATTCAAAATCTGTCTTGGTATAATACTTATAAGTTTAATAGTCATAAGAATAAACCTGAACAGTGTCGCACAAACAAAGTTGCAAAGTGCTTTACCAACAATCAAACAATTATAACAAAAGAAATAAAGGATATTAAGACAAAGCAAAGAAAAGCCAGATGTGGATTAAAAAAAAATACAACTCATTATAAACGACATTATGAACCCTGTTTGTAAAAAAAATATGTGTTTTGAGAAGTGATTGAAAGGATTACAGTGACGGGCTCCAAACCTTCCCTCAAATAAGCTCCTTGGGAGAGACGAGGGACGAAGGGAGGGAGCGAGGTGGACTGGACGAAGGGAGGGAGCGAGGTGGACTGGACGAAGGGAGGGAGCGAGGTGGACTGGATGAAGGGAGGGAGCGAGGTGGACTGGACGAAGGGAGGGAGCGAGGTGGACTGGATGAAGGGAGGGAGCGAGGTGGACTGGATGAAGGGAGGGAGCGAGGTGGACTGGACGAAGGGAGGGAGCGAGGTGGACTGGATGAAGGGAGGGAGCGAGGTGGACTGGATGAAGGGAGGGAGCGAGGTGGACTGGTGAAGGGAGGGAGCGAGGTGGACTGGACGAAGGGAGGGAGCGAGGTGGACTGGTGAGGTGGACTGGTGAAGGGAGGGAGCGAGGTGGACTGGACAAAGGGAGGGAGCGAGGTGGACTGGACGAAGGGAGGGAGCGAGGTGGACTGGTGAAGGCAGAGGCCAGGGACAGAGTGAAAGAGGGAGAGAGAGAGAAGGACAGAGTGAGAGAGGGAGAGAGAGAGAGGGACAGAGTGAGAGAGGGAGAGAGAGAGAGGGACAGAGTGAGAGAGGGAGAGAGAGGGAAGGACAGAGTGAGAGAGAGAGGGACAGAGTGAGAGAGGGAGAGAGAGAGGGACAGAGTGAGAGAGGGAGAGAGAGAGAAGGACAGAGTGAGAGAGAGAGGGACAGAGTGAGAGAGGGAGAGTGAGAGAAGGACAGAGTGAGAGAGGGAGAGTGAGAGAAGGACAGAGTGAGAGAGGGAGAGAGAGAAGGACAGAGTGAGAGAGGGAGAGAGAGAGAAGGACAGAGTGAGAGAGGGAGAGTGAGAGAAGGACAGAGTGAGAGAGGGAGAGAGAGAGAAGGACAGAGTGAGAGAGGGAGAGAGAGAGGACAGAGTGAGAGAGGGAGAGAGAGAGAAGGACAGAGTGAGAGAGGGAGAGAGAAGGACAGAGTGAGAGAGAGAGAGTGAGAGAGAGAGGGACAGAAAGATATACAGTGTGAGAAAGACAGGGAGGGAGTAGTGGGAGGATACATAAATCACTATCACAATCAGCTGTCACTGAGGCTCCCCATTTGTGTGTGTGTGTGTGTGTGTATATATGGTGTGTGGGTGTGTGTGTGTGTGTGTGTGTGTGTGTGTGTGTGTGTATATGGTGTGTGTCTATGTGTGCAATGTGCATATATACACACACGGTGAGTGTGAGTGTTACGAATTTGCTGTCGGGCGCAGAAGGGGAGAGGGCCCGTCCAGACAGTGGGAGTGGGAGTGCGTCCGCCCGAGCCCAAGAATGTTTTCTCGGGCACTGGAGGGGGGGGGGGGCGGGTGGGCGTGGGGGGATGGGAGGGAAGCGCGAGAGATATAAGTTAGAAGGCTGGGGGGGAGGGGGAGGGGCTGGGGCTGGGGCGAGGGAGAGAAGCACGAAAAGGAGAGATAGGGCGCCGCGCCCCGTCTCGCCACACCGGGCCGTGCCGGCCTCCCTCGCTCACCCGCAGCAGTCTGAGTCTGAGGAGCTCCGGCTCGAGCAGAGAGACAGGGACACACAGCGTTCTCCATCTGGACTCCATCGCTGGAGGCAGACGTTGGCACCGGGCCTATAGATCAAACAACAGATCAAGTGGATCTTTACATCTGGGACAAAGGGGATACAGCGGGGGCGCCGGCTCACCGATTCATTCCTGAAACGTCATGAATCAGAGCGGGAATGACAGGAAAATGTGATCCACCGATGGAGAAAAGGACAAAATAAACAGAACTTTCCCTCACGCTTCAGCTTTCCTCCTCAAATTAAACTCCCCCCCAGATAAAGCAACACCCCAGGTCTCGAGCCATCTATCAAGCAGACCTCTTAATGTACTTCTAATCTTACGAACCTTCAAATCCACCTCCCACATCATAAAACACCCTCCCATGTTGTGTAAGTGTTCCTTACTCAGCGTCTCTCCCCCGCGCTGGCTTTTTTCCCTGCTTTCTCTTGCGCCATGTCTCACCCCGCAGGCCTACGTAGGTGCTACAGCCATGTCTCACCCCGCAGGCCTACGTAGCTGCTACAGCCATGTCTCACCCCGCAGGCCTACGTAGGTTCTACAGCCATGTCTCACCCCACAGGCCTACGTAGGTTCTACAGCCATGTCTCACCCCGCAGTCCTACGTAGGTTCTACAGCCATGTCTCACACCGCAGGCCTACGTACTGTAGGTGCTTCAGCCATGTCTCACCCCGCAGGCCTACGTAGGTGCTACAGCCATGTCTCACCCCCCCCCGCAGGCCTACGTAGGTGCTTCAGCCATGTCTCACCCCCCCCCGCAGGCCTACGTAGGTGCTACAGCCATGTCTCACCCCCCCCGCAGGCCTACGTAGGTGCTACAGCCATGTCTCACCCCGCAGGCCTACGTAGGTGCTACAGCCACGTCTCACCCCGCAGGCCTACGTAGGTGCTACAGCCACGTCTCACCCCGCAGGCCTACGTAGGTGCTACAGCCACGTCTCACCCCGCAGGCCTACGTAGGTGCTACAGCCATGTCTCTCACCCCGCAGGCCTACGTAGGTGCTACAGCCATGTCTCTCACCCCGCAGGCCTACGTAGGTGCTACAGCCACGTCTCACCCCGCAGGCCTACGTAGGTGCTACAGCCATGTCTCACCCCGCAGGCCTACGTAGGTGCTACAGACGTGTCTCACCCCGCAGGCCTACATAGGTGCTACAGTCATATCTCACCCCGCAGGCCTACGTAGGTGCTACAGACGTGAGACATTCGTGTCGGCGCTGACAGAGGAGACGGCCATGTTGCCCGACTGCCACTCTCATGTCACAGAGAGAGAGAGACTGAATTAGGCTCTTGTCAAGTCCACCAAAAAAAAACCTACTACAGCCCAGTCTCTTCTGGACTGGGTCTACTCTACACACACACACACACACACACACACACACACACTAACAGACACACACACACACACACACACACGACTCCCAGCTAAAATGGCCTCCGCCTCCTCCTCCCCATAAACAGATGTTTCTTTCTCCTCACGGAAATTTTTTGGAAGTATGACTGAGCGTTTTTTTGTTTCCAAAGTGAGACTGGGCTGACGTGAGAAGCGCTTGTTTCGTCTTACCGGCAGGAGAGGCTCTTGGCGGCATGTGTCTCATATTTGGAGTATGAGCGCAACATTTGAGTCATTTTTACAAGTGGGCACGGACAGAGGGCAGTGACCTCTCTCCTCAGCGGCCAGATGTGCCGGGGATGTTAACGAGCCGGAGAGGCAGACAAAACTCGTTAAGGCGGGGGGTGGGGGTGGGGTGGGGGGGGAGGGGGTTGTGGGGGGAGGGGTTTTGCTAGTTAAGTGGGCAGGGGTGAGGGAGTCAAACAGCTGAGGAAGGGCCTCTGTTTTATATCCTTTGTTTACCCCCGAGAGCGCAGAGTTATGTCTCTTTTTGAGAGTTTGAAGATTTGCATTTGTTATTTTCTGAGCAAACCTCCATGGAGATGTGCCGGGCACGTCGTCTCACACCCGTAAAGGTTGCCGTTTAAAAATAGACCCAGCCCCCCTATCAACGGCCCCCACCCCTCCCCTCTCCCCCCCCTCCCCTCTCTCCACCAACCCTGTCCCCACCGGGTCTACTCTGCACTCATCAAGCTGGACAGGGGGGAGGAGAGGAGGGGGGGAGAGAGGAGGGGGGGAGGAGAGGAGGGGGGGAGGAGAGGAGGGGGGGAGGAGAGGAGGGGGCCGAGGGGCGGTAGAGTGGTAAATGATAGGGAGGGGGGGGGGGGGGGGGAGAAGAGGGAACAGGAGAGGGGGGAGTTGTTAGGTGGTAAAGCTTTATACCCCGCCAAAGATGGCTAAACGGGGAAGGGTGGGTGCGCCACGCGGTCTAACAACATGCGGGTAAAGGAGGGTGGGGCACCGTCTTTAAACTCCTCACGTACCGGGTGTTCTCTCTCTCTCCCTCTCTCTCTCTCTCTCTCTCATCCATATGACCCCCTTAAATATAGAGCTTCTCTCTATTAATACTCACACGCAAACCAGCCCTGCCCTGCCTGCAGCGCCCTCCAGCTTCAGCCCCGCCACACCACACCCCCCCGTCCCCCCCCCTGTCCCAGGGCGTTCTGCTCCCCCTGTGCAGAGAGCAGGAGGGAGGCAGAGACCAGGAGGGAGACAGACAGAAAGTAAGAAGAGAAACATGGAGGGCACAAGACAGGAGAGATATGAAGAGAGAGAGAGAGAGAGAGAGAGAGACTCAGGGGTAAAGTGAGAGGGAGCAGGGGCTAAGCTTTAGGATAAATGTGTACAGTCGGTGTGTGTTACAGTTCACACCCCCCCCCCCCCCCCTCCCCCGTGTGTGTGTGTGTGTGTGTGTGTGTGTGAGCAGTGTTTTGGGAGCCTTCCAGAGGATATTCCTTCTTTCTCCTCTAGTTGCCGGTGCCAAGAATGTACGTGCACGAGGCGGCGGACAGCTCCGGCTATTACATCACAATCTCCCCCTCGTGTCTCCAAATCAAACTTTTCCTCTCGTCCCGCGCGGCTCGCGGAGCACAGCGACAGAGTGAAAGAGAGAGAGAGAGAGTCGAGGCAGAGGGAGAGAGAGAGAGAGCGAGAGAGGCAGAGAGGGAGGGAGAGAGAGAGAGAGAGAGGGGAGAGAGAGAGAGGCAGAGGGAGAGAGAGAGAGAGAGAGGGAGAGAGAGAGAGAGAGAGAGGGAGAGAGAGAGAGAGAGGGGGGGAGAGAGAGAGAGAGAGAGAGAGAGGCAGAGAGGGAGACAGAGAGAGAGAGGGAGGAAGGGTAAACTGTTAAAATCGACACAGACTATCCACTGGAGTCCCCCCCCCTCTTTGTTAAATTAACACCTTCACCCAAAGTTGTGTTTTTCCATCAGGGCGCTGCCAGAAGAGATTCTCAGCTATAAGGTGGAACAAATGGAATACAGCCAGCAGTTGTTAGCAGAAGCTATCATCACAGATGAATTAAAAAGCAATAAAAAAAAATTAAAATAAGAAAATGAACATTATTTTTTGAAGAAATCAAAATGATCAAGTGAATGTGTTGACAAATTCATAAGAAATCTATTTCCCCCATCTGAAACCGACCTCCAGAGTGTTAAAGTGAACATGGTGTCAGCCCAGACAAAGAGGGTGTTAAGAGCGAAGTGGGCGGATGGAGACAGAGAGGGGACACGGTGTGCTAACAGGGGGGACAGACGGGGGACAGCGAGGGACGGGAGACGGCTGGCTGACTTACTTGCATGTGTGAAGGAGCAGAACGGGCCGACCAGGGCCAACAGGAGCAGCAGCTGAAATCTCATTGTGGTGATAACTTAAGTCGTCTCCTCCGGTTCGCAGCGTCGTTAGAGACCCCCTCAGGGCAAAGAGCAGGACACCAGAGACCCTCGCACACGCGCCGCACACACGCACACACACCGGCCTCTCCTCTCCGGAGGGGACGGCTGAGAGACCGAGAATAAAGAGGGTCAAGAATTTAAAAAAAAACACGTCTTCAGAGAAGTCTGGAAGGAGAAGAGTTGAGGTCCGAGGTCCTTCTGTCACTTGTGGCTGTTTTGGAGTTGAAGACAAAGCAGTTGGTCGTTGGGTCTTGTTTGCTCGTTCTCCGGAGCTGAAGGAGGAACACGAGCAGTGTGGAAGGATGTTGAGAGGAGAGGAGAGAAGAGGCTCTGGTCACTTTGAGGAAGTGGAGAGAGAGGGACTGGCACACAGGAGAGAGAGAGAGAGAGAGAGAGAGAGAGAGAGAGAGAGAGAGAGAGAGAGAGAGACTGAGCTGCAAGTGGAGGAGGGGTGCTGGTACTGGTGGTGGGCTGGGCAGCTGGGGGAGCATGGGGCAGGTTGGAGGGGAGGGGAGGGAGGGTATAGCGTTGGTAAGGTGGTTGCAGTCCTGCCTCCTCTGCTCTCGAACGGACCAGTCCCGTGGAACACAGCCAGAACCTCCTGTTTGCAAACCCTGCGATATCAGCAGCACACACACACACACACACACACATAAACACACACAAACACAAACACAGTACAACAGATACACAAGAGCAGCACCTGGATTGGCCTGAATTGAACATGGCCAGTTTACACAGTTATAGCTGCTTGAAACAATAAGCTGTTAAAAGACGTGACTGAATGAATGGGGGAAAGGCGATGTAAAACAGTGCCCCGCGAGCCGTCTGAAATAGCACTAAATCACAGACAGTAAAAGAGCCAAACAAAGTGAGCGGAGTAAGAAGCATGCAGCGATACAACCGCCACCAGATGTTCCTCATCGCACGCTTCAACAGGTTAACACTATTGAATCACTCTGGAGCTAATGATGAACGCAAAAACAAACCAGACTTCTAACAATAGCTGTATGACTGAACGGAGCATCCATGACTTCACCACCGCCCACCCCGTGCCTCTGTAATGATCTTTGAACACATTGATCTCGGTGCTTCTGTGGAGAGAAATGTCTGCTACACACACGTGAGGCTGACAGACGGTAGCGAGAGAGTGCGCTTTTAAAAAAGAGGCTTCCCCCATGAAAAGGAGCTGTAAATACAGTTAGAACATTGTGTGACTTTCACACGGCCGGGCACGGTGGTCTGTGCGGGAGGGAGGGCAAACAAACTGTTGCTCGGCACTAGGCTGACACCTGTTGGACAACAAGCTATGAGGGTCAAACAGTGCGGGGCCAGGACAGGATTATATAGTATATATACCATAGGTTGGTTGGGCTAGATTTGGGCACAGTTATTAAAAAGGTATTAGCAGCATCCTTTTTGTCACTTTTTTTTTTTTAACAAGCATGCCACCAACTGATGAAATAAGGACAGCAGATGCAAGTTTAGCGCAGTAAAAATGGTCAATGACATTTTAATAAACACTGAAACATATTTTAACTGTTGAACCGCGGTACACAGATTATTTATGACACACAAAACGCCAATGCATTTTTTTTTCATGACTTATTTACAATATACTGAAGGTATATATGTACATAATGGTGTCTCTTGAGGGACAAATAACAAAATACTTTCTCTCCATTTGCACTTTTTTTTTTACCAGTCTTTGTTTTTCAAGGGCACGTGGAGGAATACATACGGTTATTTACAAGGACAACACACAAACATACAAGATACAGTATATATATATGCTGGTCACCCTAATACAGCATTTAATGGCGATAATAATGGTCTTTTAATTTTTTCTTGAATGAAATCTCGACCATTCTAACCATTGAGAGTCCCATATTTCACGGTGTACCCATTAAATACAAACATTTTTATTTGTTTCATATGGATTTTTTTTTGTTTGAATGACGGAGCAGTATGCTATGCTAAAGGAAATCTGAGAAGACTATACACACACTTGTACACACAAAGACAAAATAAAAGATCACAGTGGAAAAAAAACGTTGAGCATTTGAAAAATAAAATAGTCTTTGCTCCCTTGCTGATCTGTCTTTTTAAAAAAATCACCATTTTCTCTCATTTCTCTCATTCACTAGACGCTTTCAAGCTTGGCGTTGTGCAAAAACTGCTTGTCTTCTCCTATCCTACATGAGGCATCTTAAAGCCTACTTGGCCTATTTCACATGGAGCTAACTGTCATTCCAACAGCAAGATCTGCACTGTACTTCTCATCACTAGAGAAGCCTAGAATAATTCTTGACAAAGTCTAAGTCTAGTCTTGTGTAATCCACGCGTCAAATTCTTATCTCAACGTGGCTTAGTGACTGTTGCATGAGCTACCGAAAAGCTTAGTCCACAGTATTTCATATCAGTTAGCTTATAGGCTGACATGGAGACTTATGCTTGGGGCACTTTTTTGTTGTCGTTGTTGCCTACAACCCCCCCCCCCCCCCCCCCAAATTGTATTGGGTCAATTCCCCCTACTGTCCCGGTCATTGCTCCACCCCCTCTGCCGATCTGGGGAGAGACATGCTTCCTCCGATACATGTGCAGTCACCACCAGCCACTTCTTTTCACCTGACAGCGAGGGGTTTCACTGGCACGACGTAGTGCGTGGGACGCTATTCCCCCTAGTTCCACTCCCCTTAAACAGGCACGCCGACCGACTAGAGGAGGCACGGTGACCGGGACACATGCCCTTAAACCGGGTTGCCACCCGCAGACACAGCCAAATGTGCCTGGTATGGACGCCCGACCCCAAGCCGGAGGTAACACGGGGACTGGCACCTGCGAAACCTCGTGTTGGCAGGTAGGGAATCTACTGCTGCGCTACCCGGACGCCATGGAGGAATGTCCTTTTTAGAACCACAGTTAATGGGACACTCGCCATTCGCCGACAAGTAGTGGACAGCAGCACACGACACACACAGTAACCTAAATACAGACACACATGGCTTTTAGATGAATGTAAACACCCTGAGAACATGGCACCATGGACTTACTGGCAGGGCTGTTCCCTTCAAATAAACACACACGAGCACACACAAACGCACACACACATAGACATACACGTGCAAAATTGTGAGCAAACACACAGACAAATGGTGACCACAATTGATCAGCTCTGGATGTCTTAATGTTATTAGTGAAGTGAGTTGTGGAAGAAGAAACACAGGTTGAATTTGGCTTCTTCTTCCTTTCCTGTGACTACTACTACTATTGTAATAATGGTATTTAACCCATTGATACCTGATGCAGCATTTGCGTGTATATCCCTCATTTGTGTGTGTATCCCTTTAAGACCGCGAACCGCGCGACGCGGTTCGCGGTCTTAAAGGGATACACACACAAATGCTGCATCAGGTATCAATGGGTTAAAACAATAACACTGGGAAAGATCAGCTGGCAAAGTTTGCAATGGATGTCCATCAATAAAGCAATGTGGCCTTGTAAAAATGTGGCGTTTGTATGTTTTTTCCCCTCCAAACAGTAGGTGGTGCTCCAGTCGCCTATCGCTAACTCAGGTTGAGCAAGAAGTACCTTAATTCCTTTCTTCTTCCCACAAATCCTCTCTCTTACTGAAGTGGAAAGGCTCCGCAGCCACATCGGTGCTCAGCGTTCGAAAGCCACCTGGTGTCACAAGGAGGAGGAAGGGCTACAACACGTGTCCTTTTCTAACACTTGCCAATTGTCCACTTTGGACCTGTGTGCGCGCAGGACAGATACAATACTGATTCTTGAGGGAGTTTGGACAAGACGAGAGATTTTTTTTTGACCCATTAATAACCATTCACCTCCACTCAGTCAAGGGTGCTGGGACCGTTGCACGTACGGGACTGGAAAACACAAACCGTGTATTACAACAAAAAAGAAACAGAAAAAAAAGAACAAAACACTTCACCGACGTTTCGACAACACTTTGGCGACTTGTAAACCTGTTGGCACTGGGGGACAGGAGACGAGACAATTCGGAGAGCTTCAAATGTCCTTTTTCTTTTGGACAGTGTGTGTACAGCTTGGCTTGTCCAATCCTGTTAGCCTGGTAAATATCTTTTTTAACTGATTGTCTTTTGACTCATCATCCTCTTGTGTCAAAAAGAGAGAAAAGGGGGGGGGGGGGACACACACACTGGGAGACCGAAAAAGTTAGGTTCCGTTTCTTTTCTCTTGGATTGTCTTCTGTTTTTCACATAGGCGAAAGTGGCAAGTTGGCCAGTTCCATAGCTCACCTGTCGTCCCTTCTCTCTATGTCTCTCTCTCTCCTCTCTCTCTCTCTTGCTTCCAGTCTTTCTCCTCCTCAGGCTCACTTCAGACGATGGAGTCCCAGTCGAAGTCGTCCTGGATGTCGTCGGCAGCCTGCATGCGTCTCATCTGGAAGTGGCCCGGAGGCAGCATGTGCTGCTGCTGCTGCTGCTGCTGGCTCAACTGGCTGTGATGGCCTGCAGGGGGAGGGAGAGTTCATACTGATGGATACTGGCAGAGAGATCAGACGAGGAGGAGAAGAAGAAGATGAAGAAGAAGAAAAGGGAGAAGAGGAAAAAGAAGCTGCAGGCTCTTGACAGTGAACTATTCAGTCAGTGCAAAATTCACAGAGTCAAACAGCTGAAAACATGGCAACAGCCTCAAACAGTTCACCATCATGAGCTGAACCCCAGTCAAGGTCAAGTTCAATTTTATTTATACAGCACATTTAAAACTTATGTTGACCAATATGCTGTACAGCAGGGGTGTCCAAACTTTTTTGAATGGGGGCCAGATTAGATAATGTGAAAATACCGGGGGGCCAGCTGCTTCTCGCATCATATGGGTTATATATTTAAAAAAAATCACATACTGTACAATACAATTGTACTGTATCTGAAAACATGTAGTTCTGCCTGTATTGTTCCTACTTGGTGCTTATACAAACTGTGTGATAGTGCTGTCAACAATAGAAATTAAAATCAATATGTCAAGGTTAACTAGAATCAAAGGCCAGGAAGAATAGGTATTTACAGCTGTGATTTGAAAAAGTCTAGAGTCTGAGCAGATGTAACATGAACAGGCAAGCTGTTCCACAGAACAGGGGCAGCCACTGCAAATGCTCCTGTTTTTGTACTTTGAACTCTATATAGTTCAGCTAGATAGGCAGGGGCTAGGCCACCAAAACAATCAACAAAATCTTAAAATCAATCCTGAAGTGAACAGGAAGCCAGTGAAGGGAGGCCAATACCAGCGTAAAGGTCACGCATTCCTGTACCAGTTAGAGGCTGAGTGGCTGTGTTCTGCACTAGCTGTGTTCTATGTTCTGCACTAGCTGTGTTCTGCACTAGCTGTGTTCTGCACTAGCTGTGTTCTGCACTACCTGTGTTCTGCACTAGCTGTGTTCTATGTTCTGCACTAGCTGTGTTCTGCACTAGCTGCAAACAGCTGGTCTAGGCTGTGTTCTGCACTAGCTGTGTTCTATGTTCTGCACTAGCTGTGTTCTGCACTAGCTGCAAACAGCTGGTCTAGGCTGTGTTCTGCACTAGCTGTGTTCTGCACTAGCTATGTTCTGCACTAGCTGTGTTCTGCACTAGCTGTGTTCTGCACTAGCTATGTTCTGCACTAGCTGTGTTCTGCACTAGCTGCAAACAGCTGGTCTAGGCTGTGTTCTGCACTAGCTGCAAACAGCTGATCTAGGCCCACATACAACACTAACGCACACAAACAGAGCTGTAGACTAGCACGTGCAACACTAACGCACACAAACAGAGAGAAACCTCTCTACCAGCCGTAGGCTCTGTATGAGCTGCTAAGTGAGCGAGCGGCAGAGTCACCTGTCATGGAGGGAGCTGTGCTGCTCATGGGAGGCAGGTGTGGGTATCCTGGTGGGCCCATCAGGGAGGACAGGCTCTGTCTGGAGTCCATGTACATATTCCCTGTGGGAGAACAGACAAAAGGGCAATGACTAACTGTCACATTAGTATCCTGACTTTCACACATGCTGGTGTGTCTTCACAGAACACCAGCTGTTGTCGTGTGCACAGTGCTACTGCTGCCATCTTCGCTAAGCTAGTGCAAGCTTACAGCGCTACGCTGTCGCTCACACTGGGTTTCCCCACCGCCGACGTTCCTCCTCGTGTTTAAATCTTGACTCCAGGCGCCATCATGCTGACAACACCCAGACCTTCCTTGTAAGTCTATAATGGGATGGCATGGAGATAGAGAACCTCAACGCATGAGATGAAGCGAGATATATGCTTCAACGTGAGCCTCGTGTGGGGACATTGTCCGCGGCAGCTCGACCTCGACAGTCGTACTGGAACGTGGGCTCAGTCTGAGCAGTGCCCAGCAAAGTGAGTCAATGTGTGACTTCACTATGATTTCAATGACTAGAAGCTAGTTAGCCCTAAGAGAGAATGGTCATAGCTTTCACTCTCTCCTGTTATCTCCCCATCTACATTATAGGCAGTTATGGAACTCTGGGCTAAATCACAATAGCCCACAAGAAATGTAGTTCTAACGTAAGTTCAAGCCAGGAATACTATAATATGCATTTTACACTTCCTTAATTCACTTTTTATATCTCCACTCTTCAATCTACTCAAAAGCTCATAATAAGCTGTCAATTTCCGGGCTTCAATTGAATAATCAGCTGGTTGCCGCCTAGTCTCTTTTAACCAATAGCATAGTGTCACATCACTGCTCTCATCACCTCTCACCCCACACACCTCCAGTGTAAGCCTATCACATTGCTTCGCACCCCCGTCGTAAACCAATCGCTTGGAGGCGGTTTCCTTAAATATGCTTTTTTGTGTCTCATTCAGCCTCTCAACACCGCTGCTGTCAGTCTCGCACCCTCCTCCTCCCCCTCTCCTCCCGGTCATCGCAGACCTATCCGATTCTTCAGTCGGAAGAGTCTCATCATGAGTCTCAGAAGGAGATCACCAGTATCTAGACTCCACGGGGGGATATATCTGGATGCTGATCTGGGCTGATGCAGCTCTCTCAAGATCTCCCTGCGGTGTCTAACCGCCAAAGACTAATAACAATACCTTATTCTCATCATTCTTTCTGGAAAGCATCATTCAGGTTATTGTAATAAATATCATTTTATTCATTCTTTGGTCTCTAGTCTCTCCTGATTGAAATACCTTCTTAGATGGGGGTCCATTACACAAAGTCATAACGAATGGGGGTCCCTGACCTATTACGTATCTATTTGGGGTCCCTGACATGAAAAAGTTTGAGCACCAAACGTCTACATTATTGAATAGGCCGACCGTCCAATCCCCAGACCCTACAGTATGTGGCCCAAGGCAACGGCCAATCACAGTGCTTACGCTGTTCACGTCAGCCGTGCCGCGTCGACTCGACGCTCCGTCACATTTGTGGGGGGGCTAGGCTCCTTGGCCGTGTCGCTGCGCACGACACGGCACGGTGCCCACGACACGGCACGGTGCCCACGACACGGCACGGTGCCCACGACACGGCACGGTGCCCACGACATGGCACGGTGCCCACGACATGGCACGGGCGCCACTTTCACGTCCGAGCATAAATTCCACTTAGTTACCAAAATTGTTCTTGAGCAAGACACTGAATCCACTCCAGCTCTACACACACTAACCTGAAGCTGACCCTGCACCCCGCCCTCCTCCCTGTGTGTGTGTGTGTGTGTGTGTGTGTGTGTCACAATTCCTGGGATTCAAAAGAAAAGAAAACGGAAAACTGGACATCAGAGCCGCAGGCTTCGGTGTGCGGTCAGACTGGATGGACCTTAATGGACCTATGCCACCGCTCAGGATTGCAGCTGAGTTGGGCGACGCCTGACGGTACAACCGTGGCACTCAACAACCGCATCATCATAGATCTGCACGCACCATGAACTGACAAACAAATCCGCGAGAGCATCCATTCTAAGAATGAAGAGGTCACACAACATTCAGCACTGGACCAGCCTGAGCCTGCAGGGAAAGCTGGCCCTTCTACCCTCTGCAGACCATGCACATTCCATCTTCTCCAATAACAGCATAGGTGAGGACATCCTCATCTTCACCATCAAGGCCCGCCTACAAGTCCTACCAACAAAATATAACCTGGCAACCTGGTATCCATCAACACATGACCCACACTGTATCCTACACCCAACCCCCCGCGACAAAGAGACAATAGCACATATCCTAAACGGCTGCAGCCAATACAAAGGACTTTACATAAGCAGGCACGACCGCCTGGTGGATCTGGTGTCAAACAGCATCAGAGAAGTACAGGACAATACAACACAAATGCACAAACACAGCACTGTCAAACTGGACTGGTTCAATCACAACACCACCGACAACAACACACTGCACAATATCCCAAATACCCCAGACATTGTTTTCATCAATGAAAGCAGAAAGTCAGTTACCATCATTGAAATAGCTGCTCTTTTGATCTGTACATGGACACCTGCTTCACAACCAAACTCATGAAATATCAGCCCTTGGTAGAATATATTACAACTCTAGGCTACAGCTGCCAACTCATTGTGCTTGTGTTTGGGAGTCTGGGGCATGTCCACAAACTCCTGCTCTGTGGACTGCAACTAGGCAGGCTGCTAAAGCCTGATGCAAAAAAATTAGCAAAATACTGCTCCATCTCAGCCATAATAGGCAGCCTCTTTATCTGGAGAAGACGATGCTTTGTATACCCTTGAGTGCTCAACATGCTTACATATGTCAGTTTGCATACTTTATATTTAAGTCATCATCTTGCTGCAATGTCTTTTCCTGTGCTTAAGAAGTACATGCATCAGTGTCTGGTTCAATATAAATGTACTGTACTGTCGGCCTTCTTCTAAAATGTTTGGGTCTGTAATATTTGCTCTACTTTGGATCCAAATAAAAGTATTTAAATGTGTGTGCGTGCGTGGGGGACCCCGCCCTCCTCCTTGTGTGTGTGCGTGCGTGCATGTGTGTGTGTGTGTGTGCGTGTGTGTGAGAAGCTGACCCTGCACTCCGCCCTCCTCCCAGTGTGTGTGTGCATGTGCGTGCGTGCGCGCGCGCGCGCGTGTGTGTGTGTGTGTGTGTG
>NC_139629.1:43624910-43634910 GCF_964638095.1 Poromitra crassiceps | reverse complement strand
TTGATTTTGTCATTATTGCAGAAATTTGGCGAAATGTGATTCGAAATGTGGTCTGTTGAGCTGGACACCAGGATAAATACTAGCCCATCCTTCCTCCGATATATGTGAAGTTGCCAGCCACTTCTTTTCACCTGACAGCGAAGAGCTTCAGTGGCAGGACGTAGCGCCAGTGTCCCTGCATCCCCCCAGTTCCCCTCCCCCTGAACAGGCGCCCGACCGACCGACCAGAGGAGGCCCTAGTGTAGCGACCACGACACACACCCTTAATCCGGCCTCACCACCCACAGACACGGCCAATTGTGCCTGTATGGACGCCCCAACCAAGCCGGAGGTAACACGGGGGCTCGAACCTGCAACCCTTGTGTTGGTAGGCAGGGAATCGACCGCTGCACTACCCGGACGCCATTAATTGAATCATTTAAGAGTAATTTTTGTGCTTTGTTGCTTGTGATTCACGAGCTAGAGAATCTGGCGAGCTCCTGAAAATGATTTTGCAACAACATGCACCTGAGTCAGTAGCAGTTGAGTGTGTGGTCTTGAACACCCTGTGGTTTTCTAGGGAGACGATGAGTCTGGGTGACTCACTGTGACTCAACCTCTCAAACACAATGACTGCTGACACCGTTCCCTGGTAAGACGCACTCTAAAGTTGTACCTGTCAACCATGGACATGGGGCCCTTTCAAGCATTCTCTAAATCCATTTTATTTCCAGGCTACCTGTTATTATATCTCACTTTTTTTTCCCCTTTCAGTTTCATTGTATTATCTTTCTCGATGTGAGAGGTCGTTCAGCTCCGAACGCCTGACCACAAATTGAAGGGGACCCTGTCAGAAGATGTTTTTTTTGCGGAGATCAACAGTGCGCATCAATCTCCTTAGAGAATATAGATGTGTGTAGGGAGGAGAGAGGAGGGAGGAGGGAGAGGGGAGGTGGTGGTGGTGATGGTGGTGGGTGGGGGTCCAAGTGGGAGGAGGAGGAGGAAGCCCGGTGACCCCGAAAGCTTCAGGAAGCAATTAGCCAGATTCTTCGCAAACGTTTCGAAACCGGTCTAATTAGCTGCTATCAAAGCTGCAGAACCCTGGAACACGTTGCGCTGCTCAACTGGAAATGTGTTTGTGCGTTCTACTGAATTCTCCCTCTTCTTAATTGCCTCTCCTCATGTGACTGAGCAAGCCGTACGCTGCAGATATGTGGAACAAACAGATTGTTGGTTTATTAAAATACAATAGGGTAGGAGTAGCGTGGGGTGGAGGTTAATGCTGAAATGCTTTTCGCTGCTATCAAAACAATGTTACATTTTAGCGTACAGCGATAGGAGCTATACGCTTTGAGCTTGACAGTTAATTATGTGCGAGAAGCCTGACGATGTATTATTATTATGTATTATTATTTTTTGTCTGCATACACACGTCAACATCATAGAGGTTGGACAGGCGTACATGGGCGGGGGGGCACACACACACACACGCACACACACACACACACACACACACACACACACACACACACTCTAATTCACATACACACACACACACACACACACACACACACACACACACACACACACACACTCTAATTCACATGCACAAATGAGGGTCAAGACCCACCTTGCTGCGAGAAGGACTGCTCAAAGACGCACTTGTAAAGGCTGCGGAAGGAGGCACTGAGGTCCTCGAAGTCTGAGAAGCAGAGCTGCTTGTCCCGCGCCTCCGGGACCGGCAGGCCATACTGAGGCTGCGGGGGAGGAGGAGGGGCCTCCGGGACCGGCTGGAGACTCAGGGACTGGGACGAAGGCTCCGAGTGGCTGCTCGTCTTCAGGAGGGACAGAGAGAGGACAGAGAGAGAGACAGAGAGAGACAGAGAGAGAGACAGAGAGAGAGGACAGAGAGAGAGAGAGAGAGACAGAGAGAGGACAGAGAGAGGACAGAGAGAGAGAGAGAGAGACAGAGAGAGAGAGAGAGAGAGAGAGAGAGAGACAGAGAGAGAGGACAGAGAGAGAGACAGAGAGAGAGACAGACAGAGAGAGTGACAAAAAGAGAAAGAAAGAAAGAAAGAAAGAAAGAAAGAAAGAAGGAAACACAGAGGAGACTGCTTTCAGAAAAACAGATCAAAGGATAAATACAGTCCCACTGCAACCCAAAGTGTCCCATTATTGTCCCTCACATGTGATAGATCTGATCTTAAGCAGTGTGAACAGCAACAAAAATCAATTGGCACAAACAATGTGGCACAAAATCGGATCCCGAGGTATGTGACCTACATACGACTTGTAGTTGGAACACTCAAATCGTGACTTGTCAGTTGTTGCCATGACAAAGAATAAATCTTACATCATTCACCTGAGATAATTGTCATAATTGCGGCGCCAACAGCAGCTGGGCTGAGTCAGAGTGAGCATGGAGGGCAGTGAGACAGGCCAATGGAAAGAGAGGGAAATGACATGAAAGGACATGAACAGGCCACATGGCTTATACAGCAGGCCAAGCGAAGAGTGTTAGCCCACTGCTGGGCAGCCAATGCCTTCCAGTCAATACTCAGGAAATAAACGTCCCCTGTGCCTGGATGTGTGTCTCAGGAAGGTGAATCTGAATTGAGAAAACATAATTTTAATTGGGAAAACTGAATTTGAGTTGGGGAAACCTAAGATAAATTACAGCTAAAAGTTAAATTCAATAATCCTCACATTCAATTTCAAGTCATTGCATTAAATTTAAAATTGTGTTAATTTGTTGTTCTATTCATCCATCCATGAGAAATGTATGCAGCTGAAATACAATCTCTGCTGACCCTATTTTCTTGCCGTATTACAAACACACAAAACAAAGTGAATGCAACGTTCCGGTGTCCTCTCTGCATCGTCCCATCGCAGCTGTCATCTTCCACGTCGTCTACCAAGTAAACACAAGTGATTTGCTGCGATCAGTGCGCCAACTTAGCATGACACATCATCCACCCCCCCAGCCAATAATAATGGTCCCTTCCGTCTAACGAGCTCGACGTCTGTGAGATCTCCGCCGGTGATGATGCCACCTGTAATCACCCTCAGTCAGGAGGGCATCACCTGCGCCAGCTAATGAAGCACAACTAACCCTGATCCCTCTCGACTGGACCGCTGATGAGCTCTGGAACGACAGAGCAGGAGAGAGAGACAGAGGGATGGAACGACAGAGCGGGAGAGAGAGAGAGAGACAGAGGGATGGAACGACAGAGCAGGAGAGAGAGAGACAGAGGGTTGGAACGACAGAGCAGGAGAGAGAGAGAGAGACAGAGGGATGGAACGACAGAGCGGGAGAGAGAGAGAGAGACAGAGGGATGGAACGACAGAGCAGGAGAGAGAGAGACAGAGGGATGGAACAACAGAGCAGGAGAGAGAGAGAGAGACAGAGGGATGGAACGACAGAGCGGGAGAGAGAGAGAGAGACAGAGGGATGGAACGACAGAGCGGGAGAGAGACAGAGGGATGGAACGACGGAGCGGAGGAGAGAGAGACAGAGGGATGGAACAACAGAGTGGAGGAGAGAGAGAGAGAGACAGAGGGATGGAACAACAGAGCAGGAGAGAGAGAGACAGAGGGATGGAACGACAGAGCAGGAGAGAGAGAGAGAGAGAGAGAGAGAGAGACAGGGATGGAACGACAGAGCAGGAGAGAGAGAGAGAGAGAGAGAGAGAGACAGGGATGGAACGACAGAGCGGAGGAGAGAGAGAGAGAGAGAGAGAGAGAGAGAGACAGGGATGGAACGACAGAGCGGAGGAGAGAGAGAGAGAGAGAGAGAGAGACAGAGGGATGGAGGAGGCGATGCAGGAAGAGGGAAAACAAAGCATGGCCTCCTGAAATGAGAGGTTAACGTGATGAGATTGGGCTGACCTTTGCTAATGCAGGTGGGAGGTGTGCAGGGAAAAAGTGATTGATGGTAAAAAGGTGAGCAGCTGTTACAAGGAAAAAATAATGAAGAGCTGGGGTTTTCTGGGCTCTCCTAATTTTGGAGAAAATGTTTTCCGGACCGAGATTGGCCTGGAATATCCTATTATTATATTTGGTTTTATTAGTAAAGTGGCATCACAATTTGTTTCTCATGCCATATCTTATTAGTTTATACCATTTTCAATAATCAGTCCCAAAATGTGTTATTAGTACATTACATTTGATTAAATGAAAGTGGGACAATGCAGTATGATGTTTTAAGGAAAAATATATATAAGTATGAATCTGGGAAGTCAGTTGGATCAGTGCATGACGAGTGAAACTATGGCCGGTCTCTGTCAGTGGGAAGATCCATTCAAAGACAAAGTATTTGGCAGGAATATCCAAGTTCCTTGATAAGAAGACCATGAGGACGTTAGCTACGTCACTAATTCAATGTCACTATGACGACACCTGTATATCCTGGTACAGTGGTATAACCAAAAGGTCAAAAGACAGGCTTCAAAAAGCACAAAACAAACTAATGAGTGGAACAAAATCCCTAACGAAATTAAATCGGCTAATTCTTTGAATAACCTAAAAAAAAGTCATGCTGAGTAAGCAACAGTAATATCGTGCAAAACCATTTTTGAACTTGTGTTGGTTTGTATCTCTTTTTCTTTTGATTCTTCATTGTTCCATGTTTGTTGTTTCGGGACCACAATGGAAATAAGTCACTTTTTTGTGATATCCTGGTGAATTATTTGTACTGTATGCTTGTTGGTGGGTTTCCCCCCCCCCCCAAATATAGTACATTCATCCATTCATTCATTCATTCATTCACTCATACAGAAAATCAGGCTTCTATAAACATATGCAAATGAAATTTAATAAAAGGTATTAAGTGTACTTTTTTATTTTTGCAACATTGAACATAATTTCCAGTGGGAAACATGCTGTCTTCAGTTAGAGGTTTTTACAGAGGATTTTTACCGAGGAGTACAGTGGACTGATAGAGACTAGAGCTTCGTCACACGGTACACACGGTACGACAACCCCTTTTTTGGCTTGTGACCCCACTTTGACATCATCAATGATGTCACATGTAACAGCTGACTTTTCCCCCAGAATTCTGACATTAAAATTAGAATGCTGACTTTATTCTCGGAATTCTGACTTTAATCTGAGAATTCTGACTTTACTCTGAGAATTCTGACAATCTCAGAACTCTGACTGACTCTTTTGACTGACTTTTTTGCAGAAACATGATTAGTTTTGTATTTTCATGTTTTTTTTTTACATGCTTCAGTTTGAGCATCTTGGGCAAAGAAGGCCAGAAAGGGGAAGATTTGAAAGCAAAATACTCACCCATTGATATTGTGTTGAGTAAGCTCATACTATACAGTTGCCAGTCTGAGTCAAACCAGTTCATGTGTATCTATCAGAGAAATTGTATTATGCAAATTTAGAGATCAATCATCACTATCACTGTTTCCTTTTTAAATCAAAGACAAAGTTTCCATTTGTATATTTTGGTCCAAATCTAAATTGCTCAGCATGGGGCAGTTTGTGTCCTGCCAGGCAGGTTTGCCAGTCTAATCTTCACTCTTCAAAACAGCAACTTATCATTACACACACACACACACACACACACACACACACACACACACACACACACACACACACACACACACACACACACACACACACACACACACACACACACACACACACACGTGCATGCGCACACACACACACGTGCACACACACACACACACATGTGCATGCGCGCGCACAGTCACACACACACACACACACACACACACACACACACACACACACACACACACACACACACACACACGTGTGTATGTGCGCACACGAGACACACACACGAGACGAATCGATTCAAATAGCCAAAGGAGCTTGTTTTGTTAAGGATGAGGAATTATAATGAACAGCCAGTATAAAATATGCTCAAGCAAGCTCAGTGTTACTGTGGCCTGCCTGTATACTGTGGCCTGCCTGTATACTGTGGCCTGCCTGTATACTGTGGCCTGCCTGTATACTGTGGCCTGCCTGTATACTGTGGCCTGCCTGTATACTGTGGCCTGCCTGTATACTGTGGCCTGCCTGTATACTGTGGCCTGCCTGTATACTGTGGCCTGCCTGTATACTGTGGCCTGCCTGTATACTGTGGCCTGACAAGTCTCGGGTGGACTTTGCACTGGTCAAGACCGTAGGCACCAAAACAGTCGACCGCAATAAACCCCAATGTGTGTGTGTGTGTGTGTGTGTGTGTGTGTGTGTGTGTGTGTGTGTGTGTGTGTGTGTGTGTGTGTGTGTGACCTAGTAAAAGGTCATGGTTAGTGTGAGTAGGGTGGCTACTGGCTACCTCCCTTGGCTCAAGCCTCAGACACAAATAATAACACGCACACACACACACACACACACACAAGCACACACGCGCACACACACACACACACACACACACACACACACACACACACACACACACACACACACTGTTCTGCCACAAAAAAGCAGAGGGCCAGCGCCTGTTAGCTGAAACATAATCTGATCCTCCAAGGCTGAGGGATGAGTAGAAAGAGAGATAGACGGACAGACACACACACACACACACACACACACACACACACGCGCGCGCACACACACACACACACACACACACACACACACACACACACACACACACACACACACACACACACACACTCACACACACACACACACTCACACACCGGTGCAACACCAACAAAGCTTCGAACCAGGGTCCAAAAATCCAAAATCTCATCTGCCAATGGCAGATAACCTGAGAAAATTTTGCGGCAATTACCCCCCGGCTAAAAATATTTCCCTTAGGTTTTTAGTAAGCAAACTCATATTAAGCATGAGACAATTATGATTAGAAAAAATATTTACAACTTTTTTTTACTCTGAAGCTGTGTAACTGAAAGCTCTTACGGGTGTGTAGCTGTGTAACTGAAAGCTCTTACAAGCATGTAGCTGTGTAACTGAAAGCTCTTACGGGTGTGTAGCTGTGTAACTGAAAGCTCTTACGGGTGTGTAGCTGTGTAACTGAAAGCTCTTATGGGCATATAGCTGTGTAACTGAAAGCTCTTACAGGTGTGTAGCTGTGTAACTGAAAGCTCTTACAGGCATGTAGCTGTGTAACTGAAAGCTCTTACGGGCATGTAGCTGTGTAACTGAAAGCTCTTACGGGCGTGTAGCTGTGTAACTGAAAGCTCTTACGGGCATGTAGCTGTGTAACTGAAAGCTCTTACGGGCATGTAGCTGTGTAACTGAAAGCTCTTACAGGCATGTAGCTGTGTAACTGAAAGCTCTTACGGGTGTGTAGCTGTGTAACTGAAAGCTCTTATGGGCATATAGCTGTGTAACTGAAAGCTCTTACAGGTGTGTAGCTGTGTAACTGAAAGCTCTTACAGGCATGTAGCTGTGTAACTGAAAGCTCTTACGGGTGTGTAGCTGTGTAACTGAAAGCTCTTATGGGCATATAGCTGTGTAACTGAAAGCTCTTACAAGCATGTAGCTGTGTAACTGAAAGCTCTTACGGGTGTGTAGCTGTGTAACTGAAAGCTCTTACGGGTGTGTAGCTGTGTAACTGAAAGCTCTTACGGGTGTGTAGCTGTGTAACTGAAAGCTCTTACAGGCATGTAGCTGTGTAACTGAAAGCTCTTACGGGTGTGTAGCTGTGTAACTGAAAGCTCTTATGGGCATATAGCTGTGTAACTGAAAGCTCTTACAAGCATGTAGCTGTGTAACTGAAAGCTCTTACGGGTGTGTAGCTGTGTAACTGAAAGCTCTTACGGGTGTGTAGCTGTGTAACTGAAAGCTCTTACAGGCATGTAGCTGTGTAACTGAAAGCTCTTACGGGTGTGTAGCTGTGTAACTGAAAGCTCTTATGGGCATATAGCTGTGTAACTGAAAGCTCTTACAAGCATG
This sequence comes from Poromitra crassiceps, assembly GCF_964638095.1. Taxonomy (NCBI): domain Eukaryota; kingdom Metazoa; phylum Chordata; class Actinopteri; order Beryciformes; family Melamphaidae; genus Poromitra; species Poromitra crassiceps. Next base: position 43,627,023 of record NC_139629.1, on the reverse strand, counting down.
TAGCTGTGTAACTGAAAGCTCTTACGGGTGTGTAGCTGTGTAACTGAAAGCTCTTACGGGTGTGTAGCTGTGTAACTGAAAGCTCTTACGGGCGTGTAGCTGTGTAACTGAAAGCTCTTACGGGCGTGTTGCTGTGTAACTGAAAGCTCTTACGGGTGTGTAGCTGTGTAACTGAAAGCTCTTACGGGCATGTAGCTGTGTAACTGAAAGCTCTTACGGGTGTGTAGCTGTGTAACTGAAAGCTCTTACGGGTGTGTAGCTGTGTAACTGAAAGCTCTTACGGGTGTGTAGCTGTGTAACTGAAAGCTCTTACGGGTGTGTAGCTGTGTAACTGAAAGCTCTTACGGGTGTGTAGCTGTGTAACTGAAAGCTCTTACGGGTGTGTAGCTGTGTAACTGAAAGCTCTTACGGGTGTGTAGCTGTGTAACTGAAAGCTCTTACGGGTGTGTAGCTGTGTAACTGAAAGCTCTTACAGGTGTGTAGCTGTGTAACTGAAAGCTCTTACAGGTGTGTAGCTGTGTAACTGAAAGCTCTTACGGGCATGTAGCTGTGTAACTGAAAGCTCTTACGGGTGTGTAGCTGTGTAACTGAAAGCTCTTACAGGTGTGTAGCTGTGTAACTGAAAGCTCTTACGGGTGTGTAGCTGTGTAACTGAAAGCTCTTACAAGCGTGTAGCTGTGTAACTGAAAGCTCTTACAGGTGTGTAGCTGTGTAACTGAAAGCTCTTACAGGTGTGTAGCTGTGTAACTGAAAGCTCTTACAGGCATGTAGCTGTGTAACTGAAAGCTCTTACGGGTGTGTAGCTGTGTAACTGAAAGCTCTTACAGGTGTGTAGCTGTGTAACTGAAAGCTCTTACAGGTGTGTAGCTGTGTAACTGAAAGCTCTTACAGGTGTGTAGCTGTGTAACTGAAAGCTCTTACAGGCATGTAGCTGTGTAACTGAAAGCTCTTACGGGTGTGTAGCTGTGTAACTGAAAGCTCTTACAGGTGTGTAGCTGTGCACGTTGCTGCCGGCCGTGTTGAGGCTGACGGAGGCCAGGCTCTGGTCTGACAGGCTGTTGCAGCTGCCGCCCAGACTCCCAGGGCTCTCACTGCCTTCTGCCTCTGGGTTGTACAGCGATACCTGCAGACACACGGATGCACATGCCCGCGCGCACGCACGCACACACACACACACACACACACACACACACACACACACACACACACACACACACACACACACACACACACACACACACACACACACACACACACACACACACACACACACACAGCGTTAATGTGATGTGGCTATTATAGGACCAACATTTTTAGGCAATATACTGTGAGCCATTCTTATTCATTCATGACTTGACTGTTCCTTACAGCCCATTTGTTATGTCAAGTCAACATTTATTGATATACTGCAGGACATTTCATACCAAAAGCATCGCAGTGTGCTTTACAGCACAATGAAAAAGCAGCATAAAACAAGGGCAAAGCAAACACAACAAAACAAAAAACACAAAATGTAAAAAAATATATATATATATTTATAATAATAATAATACATTAGGCTATAAAGCAACTACGGGTTCAACCATCAGACTCATGAACAGTTCCTATTCCTGGGTCAGAAGAACTGTCAACTCGAACATGCCCCCAAATGACCACCCCCCCCCCCCCCCCCCCCGACCCCCGCCCACCCTCCCTGGAGGACCCCTCACCCACGAAGGAATGACAAAACAATGACAATAAAGGATTTCTGATTCTGATTCCTTTCTGATATGGAAATTGAAGTGCTAGTGTATGAAAATTAGCCCTGCTGTTGCATAAAAGATATTTATTTAAATTTTATTTCAAATTAATTGTTCGTTGAGATGAAAGTTCCCATGGTTGTGTATGTGTTGAGGAAGTGTCTTGACCCCAGGACTTATATGACCAGTGTGTAACTTTTTTCCTGAGAGGTTATTATGTATTATGGAGATACAAGAAGCAGCGTATCATCTTGTGGTGACAGAACAGAAAGCTATGAAAGTTGATGCCCCAGGATTCAGTTAAATCATTTGACTGTGGTTTTGTATGACTGTCAGCACCTGTGCCAGCATTACCTCCAGGCTACATTTAATTG
>NC_139629.1:43614910-43622410 GCF_964638095.1 Poromitra crassiceps | reverse complement strand
AAAGTTCACGAGACATTTTCTGCGCTTGATAAGATAAATTAAGCCATCTCCACCCATGCATTATTCAAGTATATGAAATGTATTCAGCCGCAGTTCATGTTGTCGTCCCCCCAATGAGCTAACGTGGGTTAACTGAGGATATGAGAAACTATTCAGAGATCAGTGGAGGGCTAAAATTGACGCGTGCAAAAAAAGGAAAAGAAAATGAGGACGCCCCCCCCACCCCTCCCGCCCCCCCGACTCCTTTCAGGGTCCGAGACAGCTCGCCTGCCTTCCCAAACTGCTTACAGTAAGAGGATTGGTCGGTAACAATGCAATCTTTAATTTATGATAAACTCCCAGGGAAAGAAAGGGGTTGTGGGTTTCCTGGCGGAGGCACTTAAAAAGAAGACAACAACAGAGAGGTGAAGAGAGGAGTGAGACAGCACTGTGGAAGGAGGGGGGAAAAGGGATAGAATAGGTAGGTAGAGAGGAAATTGAGCGGTGACGGACAGACGGACAGGCAGACAGGAAATTGGAAGAGTGATTATGCGTATGAGTGAGGGCACCGGAGACGCAGGTACCAAACTATGTACACACACACAAGAGTCTGTCGACACATTTCTACAATGCATTTATGCAGCTGACGTTTAGCCTCGCTGCTAACTGCAAATCTGTTCATGCGTACAGCCGCTATGGTCAGAGGAGGTAAAAAAGACTGTGACTGTGTAGCCAAAGTGCAACAAAACCCCAATGAAGCAGTCGGACACATTTAGCCCACCTTTTTCTGATGGCAACACGGCTGTAATACTGAGCGCTGAAAAGCTCACTGTTTCTCTTCAGGCCATGTGACAGGCCCACAGTGTGTCATGTGACAGCCCCACAGTGTGTCATGTCACAGTGTGTCATGTGACAGCCCACAGTGTGTCATGTGACAGGCCACAGTGTGTCATGTGACAGCCCACAGCGTGTCTGCCAGTGTACTGTAAGTGAGGCGTAAGAAAAGGGGTCAAAGGGCCCGTCCCTGTAAGACGAGATGACAAGGCTCTGAATTAATTCATGTTTGCAATAAAGAATTAAGAAAAAAAATCGTTTGTGAAGAAAACATGTCTAATGGCAGCCCCGGGGCCTTATGTGTTAATTAACTGGAACACAAGCCTAGAATACTCTCCCTCCTCCCTCTCCTGCTTCTGCTCTCTCTCTCTCTCTCTCTCTCTCTCTCTCTCTCTCTCTCTCTCTCTCTCTTCTGTTACTTATCTTTCCCCTTCCTGCCCCCTGCATCTCGTGACTTCCTCCTCTGCTTTCTCCACCAACTCCTCTTCCTCACCATTTTCCTTCACCTCGATGGAAAACGTCATGAGGTCAAAGGAAAGATGTGGAGGAGAATTCACAAGGGCTTAATTAGGAAAGCACAACCGCGGTGCTAGGAGAATCCGAATGCAATTACAACACTAGGCTAGTATAGGTACGTAGGCTACAGTAAGCTACGCCGGGCTCACAATGCCACTGAGCAACTGAATAACAGCTAACTTACAAGTACAAGTCACGTTGATGTTTGAATTGTGAAATCTGTTTTGAAATCCAGTGCTTGGTTGCAGTGAAAAATGCATTTTTCCCTGCTAGCAAGCTAATGCGGCTATTCCTCGGGGGGGAAGCTGCCGCGAGGTCGGCATTATTGGCCTTCCGCTCATAAAGGATGCTCCAGTGTATCCTTATGCTAAAGGAGCTAAGTCAGGAAGCATTGAAGCACCTTTCCTTCGCGTTTAGAGAATTTGAACGGCACTCATCATGGCTACCACAGATGTACTTCCGGGTCATTTCACTCAGTTAGAAATCTTCCTAAGCAAAAAAAGACTATTTGACCGCAGCCTTTGTCTCGCTCTCCCTTTCTGCATCCTTTCTTCCACCCTTCCCTTTCCCGTTCTGTTTTTCTCTCTCTCTCTCTCTCTCCTCTCTCTCTCTCTCTCTCTCTCTCTCTCTCTCTCTCTCTCTCTCTCTCTCTCTCTCTCTCTCTCTCTCTCTCTCTCTCTCTCTCTCTCTCTCTCTCTCTCTCTCTCTCTCTCTCTCTCTCTCTCTCTCTCTCTCTCTCTCTCTCTCTCTCTCTCTCTCTCCTCCAATGAGCACCTGTGATTGTGCTCTTTGCTGCTCCACGCCTGCTCCGTTTCCCTGGAGATGGGGGAAAGGCTAAGGCAGAGATATATAGGCAGAGGGAGAAAAACAGAGAGTGGAGAGACAGACAGATGAGGAGATGACTGAGATACAGTAGCGCTGGCAGAAATGAAGGATGACAGAGGCAGAGAGACACACAGACAGACACACAGAGAGACACACAGACAGACAGACAGACAGACAGACACACAGACAGACAGACACACAGAGAGACACACACAGAGACACACACAGACAGACTGACAGAGACAAAGGCAGACAACCAACCATGTGCCATTGTGACGCAAGAGGCTGCAAACAACAGACTTATTCCCATTGAGGAGACACAAAGACAAAAAGACACTCATTATATTAGGATACAAAGACAAAAAGACATGTACAACACTCATTATATTACGGATGGAGTGATGGGGCACAGAGGTAGACCAAGGCGGTGGCAGGCCTAGGAGGAGGCACCACGATGTTCACTCAACCAGCTGCCCTGTCTCTGTATGCCAATCATCCCCAATAAGTGCACCACGGGCCGGACCGCCATCCGGATCCGGAACCGGACGCTGTCCTATCCGGACCCGGCCCTATAACCTACGAATCACTTTTACATCTTCACAGAGGTTCTATTTTAACCGGCACGCGCTTTTCAATTTCTAGCCTGTGCAAATGCACAGTACTGGTTTATCAGGCCAGGAAACTCACAGGCCAATTGCATGCATTGTAAATGATCACATGTGATGCTACTCAGCCAATCAAATATGCGACGCGAGGCTGCCTGTGTGGCTGCCGACTGCGAACGACACACGGGAGGAGAGGCGAGAGACATAAGTTCACATGGAAAGTGGACAGCGAAAACAACACTTTGAATAAAGAGTGGACAGACTCTTACATGTATGTCCAATGTTCTCACGGGCAGTTCCATACTAGCATGTCTCATTGTGAAGCGCGACACGATTCTGAACCGTCTATGGAAGCACCTCACATCTTTGAGCAAACACACACGCACTCAAATCTGAACTGAGGGCACACACACATTCACTGACCAAGACTAACAATGTGCTAAAGATAAATAGATAGATAGATAGATAGATAGATAGACAGACAGACAGACAGACAGACAGACAGACAGACAGGTAGATAGATAGATAGATAGATAGATAGATGATAGATAGATAGATAGATAGATAGATAGATAGATAGATAGATAGATAGATAGATAGATAGATAGATAGGTAGATAGATGCTGTACATAGATATATATAGATAGGTAGATAGCTGCTGTAGATAGATAGATAGATAGATAAATAGATAGATAGATAGATAGAATGATTGATAGAATGATTGATAGATTGATATAATAGTCAGTTGTTGACTAAATACAGACATTGATATGAGGCTACTTCAATAAATATGGCACTGAATTATAATGCAGTTTAGACGTTACGATGTTCCGGACCTTTGCTTTAGGAAATCTCTCTAACTGGACCTCTTTAAATATGAATTGAATAGCTGCTGTATGCAGTCAGATGCTTTGGTTCATCCCTGAACAACAGCAGGATTCTGCAGGAGCTGATGCTCTAGTGACTAGAGCTAGCTCTATAAATATGTATATGTACTGTGTCTAGTCTAGTCTATACAGTACATATACATATTTATAGAGCTAGCTCTATAAATATGTATATGTACTGTGTCTAGTCTAGTCTATACAGTACATATACATATTTATAGAGCTAGCTCTATAAATATGTATATGTACTGTGTCTAGTCTAGTCTATACAGTACATATACATATTTATAGAGCTAGCTCTATACATATGTATATGTACTGTGTCTAGTCTAGTCTATACAGTACATATACATATTTATAGAGCTAGCTAGCTAGATGGATAGATACAGCCTCTGTCAATCAATTTTCTAAAACCAATTTTCATTCCTCCTACTATATGTTCTCACAGCTGTACCTGCCATCTTGGCGGGACTTTGGGTAAGCAAATGCCAAAGAACAAGTTGTTTATGTAATAGCTCATTGGCCATTGAGACTTTCTTCAGGCCAAAATGGCGGCAGCGCTGTTGTCAAACACATATCAGCTCTTGCCTTCAATACTCTCTGCAAGTAGGAAACAAGCTGTAGAGTTTCTTTGGCCATTTATTTGGATGCTAGACCATCTCCACAGTGAGTACGCTTCACTTTCTGCAACCAGTTCAGCTCCGCCCACGAAAATACGTAATCGTTGTTTGCAAACAAAAAAATCAGTCTATTCACTCGTATTATCCAAGGCCAAATACAAGAGAACACAACCTGCTGTAAGCAGCACAACACCTGGACCTCTGGGGAACGGATAGAAGTAGGCTAATCTGCTCTGACGGCTTGTTTTTCACTCTTTTTCCTTCAGCTGGTCGAGCTGGAGAAACTCTTCAGGCCACAATGTCTGTTGCCAACTGTTAAACATGGTGGTAGATCTGTAATAATGTAGGCAGCCGTCTCATGGGAGTCTTTAGGCCTGATGATTGCTCTGCATGATCTTATAGGAGCCAAGGAATAGGTCATTTCACAGGACTAGGTGCCCCCTGTGGTGCAACCAGTGCTCCCCTAATGATGTGTCCATCTTCCAGGATGATAATGTCTCTGACCACGCTGCCTAACAAATACAATCGTGATTTCACAAAACACTAGGATGAAATCAAACGCGTGCCATGGCCTCTGCAGTCACCAGATCTAAATGGAACATCTATGCAAGGTTCTGGAGGGCTCTCTTATTCTAACTTTCCTTCTTGAAAACTAGTCCAATATCCCACCACACCACACACAGTTCAAGACTTGTATGACAGCAATCCAATGAGGACTGAAGCTTTCCTGGAAACAAAGCATGGCACTGGTCCTTATTGACTATGTAATCGTTATATTGTTAGGTATAGAGAGCCAAAGTGAACGTCACTTCCTGTTTCAGCTCTGTACCAGAGATTTTCATATACCATTTATTTAACCATAGACATTTCGTAAAATGCGTATTAAAATTGTTTTACCGTACTTGTTCAAACCAAACGGTTCAGATATATTTAGAAACAGGAGAGATCGCATAACATTGCACTCGGACCAAAACGTGAAAAAATGCAGGTTTAAAGAAAATATTTTTTCAATGTTGTTTTTTTAAGTTTTGGTCCAAGTGAAATGTTCTATGGTCTCTCCCGATTCTAAATATAGCTGAACCGTTTGGTTTGACCAAGTAAAACTATTTTTATAAGCATTTTACGAAATGTCTATGGGAAAATAAATTGCGGAAGAAAATCTCTGGTACAGTGCTGAAGCAGGAAGTAGGCGGTCACTTTGCCTCTCTATACTTTGTCCACCCTCTATGTACAGTGCAGTGGCTACTTACCCTTTCTCCAGAGCGTGGCCTCTTCTTTGGCCTGCTGGGTACCGTGTCCTCTTTAGGGTTGGTGTCTATCGCCCAGTAGGAGCCCTGGAGAGTGACAGCAAAACACTTTAAAGGGTCTATGTCTAAGTTCTGGTCCAATGCTGGCCTCAGCACTCTGGCCTCCACAGAGCAAGAGTATCATCAGCCTGGTGATGTCTGGTTGGCCTGTTTCAGAATCAACAGAAATTAGTGCACTATCATGTTTTATACAGTTTTATACAATTTTTCTGAACAACATACGAACAAGACAAAGACACAGGACACAGGAAAAACAAACAAACAAACAAACAAAAACACATGATCAACATTCAGTATTAAGTCATGCTACCAGTCGGGTAAGGTGCTTGTAAGAGGTATTGTGCCTGAGATCCCACACAGGGGGGGTCCCTGGGGAACCAGTCTGGCGAATCACCCATCGCCCCCAACCTCAACGAGCTAAGCTAGAAACGGGTCCCAAATGGCAGAGAATTTCTTAAGTGAGTCGGTCCTCAGGAACCTAAGTCTCTCCATCCGTATAACAGAGGTCATATCCGTCAGCCACAATTGAAAAGAGGGTGAAGAGGGGGACTTCCATTATTTCAGGATTAGTTTCTTGGCAACAGTTGTATTTTTTTGTTTTGTTTGATGGACACTTACTGTGATTAGGATCATGACATTACCACAATTCCTGTTGTCTGTGATTTTTTTGAGCATACGGAAGGCAAGGAGTGGCTGTTTTGTCTGTGAAGTAACACCACTTCCCCAAATTGGCTGATCCATTAAAATGACATCTGTCTGGAGGATTATATGCTGTACATGCTGAGTTCAAAGTCTCAAATTACATTTTCCGATGTGTGGTGGCAAAAACAAATTGTCAGATTTTTGAATGGACCTTGGTGTGGTAGGAGGGCCTTTAAACAACAACAAAAACACAGCCTCGGCCCACGTAAAGCAGAAATATTGCACATTTAACCTTTAACTACATTTTCTGTTTTATGGACACTATGTTTCTGTGCATTTCCCATTGCTATTAACTGCCCTGTAGTTTGAGGTATGACCTATCCTACATGTGCCGTTACCTGCTTACTTACTACCTCATTCATTTTGCATAGTCACAATATTGCACTATTTTACATGCTATTGCACTACTTGTGGTAGAATTTAGAGTAATAATACTAATACTAATACTAATACTACTCTACTAATATTAACAGAGACCATCTTGCAACGGGATGACACCAGCAGCATGACATCGAGATCAAATGAACGTGGGCCAGGAGTGGAAAGTGTGGGGGCCAATGCAGGGGGGCCGGGCCCCCTTGCTCAGATCATTTTCAAACTTGGCCTTCATTTTTATGTCAACTACATACCTGTAAAGTTTCCTAACTGCATCTTGCACGGTTTTGACGCTATCACGTTCGCAAAATCTGTCCACAGACAGACAGACAGACAGACAGACAGACGGACATATAAACACCTGGGAAAGTACTGAAAAGCACTTCTGTGGTAGTCTGCGCTACAGTAGGTGTCTCCAGGACCACATTTTGCCATGATGATCACGACTCACGCTGTCACGGCTGGTAAAAAAAAAAAGACAAACTGCCTTTTATCTGTCATGCCAAAGTCACATCCTTTCCATCTGTTTCTGAATGTCTCCTTCCATCGTGTGGTACAAATAAGTTTGCTTTGTGCCAGCACTCCATGTGGCCGCTTCCCTCCATCTAATGGGGGAAATAGGAGTCACTAAACAGAGATCTCCAGTTACAACACACCAGGTAAAACAAAGGTATCCACCCCCCCACGCTTCCATTTCTTAAACCAATTCTGTAACCAATCAATTTTCTCTGGGCTCAGTTTCCCGGTGGTGCCGGCGCTCGGCGCTCCCCTTCCCTTTCCTCACTCATGAAATCCACTCAAATCCGTTTGATACACAGTGTTAAAACACGGCAGCCTCCAAAACAAACAC
>NC_139629.1:43597410-43604910 GCF_964638095.1 Poromitra crassiceps | reverse complement strand
AGCAACAGTCTGTAGACAAATAGACAGCCTTTTCAGTCCTAAAAGCAACAGTCTGTAGACAAATAGACAGCCTTTTCAGTCCCAAAAGCAACAGTCTGTAGACAAATAGACAGCCTTTTCAGTCCTATATGCAACAGTCTGTAGACAAATAGACAGCCTTTTCAGTCCTAAAAGCAACAGTCTGTAGACAAATAGACAGCCTTTTCAGTCCTAAAAGCAACAGTCTGTAGACAAATAGACAGCCTTTTCAGTCCTAAAAGCAACAGTCTGTAGACAAATAGACAGCCTTTTCAGTCCTATAAGCAACAGTCTGTATACAAATAGAGCCTTTTCAGTCCTAAAAGCAACAGTCTGTATACAAATAGACAGCCTTTTCAGTCCTATAAGCAACAGTCTGTAGACAAATAGACAGCCTTTTCAGTCCTATAAGCAACAGTCTGTAGACAAATAGACAGCCTTTTCAGTCCTAAAAGCAACAGTCTGTAGACAAATAGACAGCCTTTTCAGTCCTATAAGCAACAGTCTGTAGACAAATAGACAGCCTTTTCAGTCCTATAAGCAACAGTCTGTAGACAAATAGACAGCCTTTTCAGTCCTAAAAGCAACAGTCTGTAGACAAATAGACAGCCTTTTCAGTCCTATAAGCAACAGCCTGTATACAAATAGACAGCCTTTTCAGTCCTATAAGCAACAGTCTGTAGACAAATAGACAGCCTTTTCAGTCCTATAAGCAACAGCCTGTATACAAATAGACAGCCTTTTCAGTCCTATAAGCAACAGTCTGTAGACAAATAGACAGCCTTTTCAGTCCTAAAAGCAACAGTCTGTTCACAAATAGACAGCCTTTTCAGTCCTAAAAGCAACAGTCTGTAGACAAATAGACAGCCTTTTCAGTCCTAAAAGCAACAGTCTGTTCACAAATAGACAGCCTTTTCAGTCCTAAAAGCAACAGTCTGTAGACAAATAGACAGCCTTTTCAGTCCTAAAAGCAACAGTCTGTAGACAAATAGACAGCCTTTTCAGTCCAGCGTCTCTGGAACCACTTTAGCGACCTCTCCCAGTGTCTGTCAAACACACTGATGCAAAACAGGCATGTTGTGGGATGTGTTTTCATGTGTTTCCTAGACTATTGATCTGTCCATTCAAACTTGTAAAATGGTGGATCACATAGAAGAGAGGTTGGCTAATCTTTGTCTTTCAATAGACTCATGTGACATCTTGTGATTAAATACCGTAGCTCCAGGAGAGAGGAGAGCTAATTAACCTGAACGAGACGCAACTTTGTTTGAAAACAGTGGCAACGATCGTCTGCAATATTGGTGATTCTATTGCTTGGAGCAGCTAAAAAAATAATTACAAAAATGAACGTGAACTGCTAATTTTTGGGGACTGTGAACTTAGTTCAAAATTCAAAATTGTGAACTATGTTCATACATGAACTAGTTCATTTGAATCTATATGAGCTGAACTTTGAGCTAGCTTTATGAAGGGTGACCTTGCACAACACTGAATATTTCTTATTGAGTTATCGTGCCACGCAATTCTGTTGTCTAACTGAATGATAAAAAGCAAAAGCTAATTAAAATCTCTTACCAAATTAGACCAGAAATAAATTAGGAAATACTACAAAATTACAGTTTTATCAGGACAGGACAGACCAAAACATACCAGTTACAAGGGTACCATTTTGTAAAAAAAAAAACACAATGGGAATGTTTGGGGTCAAGATAAACTGTAGGTCTTCTGTGTTTGCTTGAAAATAAATAGAGACACTTTCAGATTCTCTATTGTGGCTTGGAAAGCAGTAATAGAGAGGCTGGTTGCAAGTTGACTTGCAGGGTAAGAAATGAGTCGTTCAGGACACGAGGGCCCGGCTGTGCTCAGCGGTGTTTCTATAGGGAGAGAGAGGACAAGCAGCATGAGGTTTGCTGGCCAGGGGAGTAACCTGTGGAGTCACACACACACACACACACACACGCACAGACACACACACGTGTGCACGCGTACACACACACACACACACACACACACACACACATGCGCACACACACGCACACATACACGTACACACACACACACACACACACACACACACACACACACACACACACACACACAGAGGTGCACTGAGGTGTCAGTGGAGTAGTCCTAGGGAAAAATAGGAAGATAGAGAGAGACTATATTGGGAGGAAAAAGAACAGGGCCGGGCTATTCAACTATATTGTTCAGGGGGCCACATTATCAGAAAGCTAAGGGCCCGGGGCAGGGGCCGGACATTTTCCTGAGCTATTATCATCATCAGCGCCACCACATCTGAACATTTTTTATTGGACTACATTGCAAAAGTAGCCTAATCATAGCCTCATGGTCCATTTTGATATTTTTTTTGTAATTCTATTTTCTTTTCAGAAACAAAACAAAAAGTTACAGATCAAAATCAGTCATCACCCGATGAAAAACGGAAACAGGACTTGATTTTTATCTGCTGGGGAGAGAGAGAGGACGGGTACGGGTAGATACGGACAGGTGTCTTAGATGTGAACATCTCCTGGAAGAGGGAGTGGGGAAGGTAGGTACGGGTAGATACGGACAGGTGACTTAGATGTGAACGTCTCCTGGAAGAGGGAGTGGGGAAGGTAGGTACGCGTAGATACGGACAGGTGTCTTAGATGTGAACGTCTCCTGGAAGAGGGAGAGGGGAAGGTAGGTACGGGTAGATACGGACAGGTGTCTTAGATGTGAACGTCTCCTGGAAGAGGGAGAGGGGAAGGTAGGTACGGGTAGATACGGACAGGTGTCTTAGATGTGAACGTCTCCTGGAAGAGGGAGAGGGGAAGGTAGGTACGGGTAGATACGGACAGGTGTCTTAGATGTGAACGTCTCCTGGAAGAGGGAGAGGGGAAGGTAGGTACGGGTAGATACGGACAGGTGTCTTAGATGTGAACGTCTCCTGGAAGAGGGAGAGGGGAAGGTAGGTACGGGTAGATACGGACAGGTGTCTTAGATGTGAACGTCTCCTGGAAGAGGGAGAGGGGAAGGTAGGTACGCGTAGATACGGACAGGTGTCTTAGATGTGAACGTCTCCTGGAAGAGGGAGAGGGGAAGGTAGGTACGGGTAGATACGGACAGGTGTCTTAGATGTGAACGTCTCCTGGAAGAGGGAGTGGGGAAGGTAGGTACGGGTAGATACGGACAGGTGTCTTAGATGTGAACGTCTCCTGGAAGAGGGAGTGGGGAAGGTAGGTACGGGTAGATACGGACAGGTGTCTTAGATGTGAACGTCTCCTGGAAGAGGGAGTGGGGAAGGTAGGTACGGGTAGATACGGACAGGTGTCTTAGATGTGAACGTCTCCTGGGTTCTAAGCATCACTGAGACACCTTATTATATCCCGACGCTGAAGGAGTGACAGACGCTCGGTGAGAATGCGGGGTTGAATACAAGTCACTACTTCAAACCCGACCTAATACATATTCATTCCATTTGATGGACCCGTCCCCGCCCTCTTCACTCCCTCACTGAAGTGAGGCTAGGCTGCGCGCCGTGCACATACAAAGGTAGGTGTGTGTGTGTGTGTGTGTGTGTGTGTGTGTGATGTGCGCGGCTGTGTGTATTTCAGCTTACAAATCTGTATGAGACAGAGAGAGGGAGAGAGAGTGAGTGTATGTGTGTGTGTGTGTGTGTGTGTGTGTGTGTGTGTGTTTGTGTGCGTGTGCGAGCACGCATGTGTGCGTGTGTGCGCGTGTGTGTGTGTGTGTGTGTGTGTGTGTGTGTGTGAGTGAGTACACGGTATGGATAGGCACAAACACATCTCAGGAGGAGGTGGCAGTAGCTTGCTGCTGTCTCTGGGGATTTAGCACGGAGCTCCACTACAGTCAAAGTAACAGGAGAAGTAAAGTGCAGGATATCTTTGAAACAGGCGTTCTTCCCCACTAGGGCAAAAATGTGGCCCAAATTGTCCTAAACTGGCCAGAGTGAGAGATACAGTTCAGTGGCTCGCTGTGTCATATCAACGAGATCTCACAGCAGCCAGTGTTTTAGACCAGTGGTTCTCAACGGTTTTTTTTCAATCTTTTTTCTGATTTTTCTCAGATTTTCTCCCAAATTATAGTTGGCCAATTCCCTGTCCTCGTTGTTCCACCCCCTCTGCCGATCTGGGGAGAGCTGTAGACTAGCACATGCTGTCTACTACACCTGACAGCGAGCGACCAGAGGAGGCACTAGTGCAGTGACCAGGACACATACCCCCCCCCCCCGGCTTAACCACCCGCAGACACGGAACGTCTGACCAAGCCGGAAGTACCGCTGGACTTGAACCTGGGTCTCCGCGGTGGCAGGCGAGTGCTTTTACCTCAACGACAAAATCATATCTAACAATCGAGACAATCTCAGATTTTGGATTCAAGAGACAAAAATAATGTGGATTATATCAGCGGTCCTTGATATGAGAAAGGCAGAGAAGAATCACTGATTTAGACGGATTTTGAGCCCTGATTTTAAGAGAGAGTTTCAGAGACGGCCGCCCGCGGAGAAGCGAGACCGAACTGCTGCTGGGGTCGTGTCGGGTGCAGCGCAGCGACGAGGTGACAGCGTCTGCCAGCGGCATGCTGGGAGAGAGGAGGCGAGCGAGGAAGGGAGGAGAGGCAGGAAGGAGGCCTCCGTTTTTACGTCCGCATTCCAATAACTTTCAACAGCCTCCTTCGATATTCTTGATGAAATGAAGGCCGAATTGCGAGAGTTTCCGACTGATGAGCTGCACCGAGCAGAGCTGTGCTGAACTGTGACTGCTCAGATTGAATTGGAAGTGAACCAACAGGAACAGAGAAGACTCGAGCTTGAATGTCTTGGCACTTGTGTATAAAATGGTATAGGCATTACTAGATGATTACCGGTACTGATGTGTTCGGGCATGGGAAATAAAACAGACAGAGAAGCAAATATTCCCCAAAACTGATTTATCTGCAGAGAGAGCAAGGAAAAGGCAGCAATCTCAGCATCTGCCAAAGTAATCGTTGAGTCATTGGTATATAGACGAACGACCCCCCACAGATACAGTATATTATGCTCATTTTGTGCAACACGACAATAAAATCTCACTTACTGCACTTTTAATATTAAGTAACACTCATTACAACAGATAGTCACTGATAGCATTTGTCGCTAGTTTGCTCCATTTGTGGCTAGTGATTAGGCTAAAGAAATCTAAGTCAACATCAGCAGACATGATCAGTGTCTCGTTAATCTGACTGGCCCTGTTTGAACAGCGGCAGACAGTAGTATATTATATCTATATTAATATATTATATCCACAAATCACCATGCATGCACACACAATCAGGGCTTCTTCAACTTTTCCTGCCTAGACAACATCATACAGGAAATCAATAGTTTCCTCTCCTGTTTTATTATTAGCAATAAACGCAGGAAATATGCTACTGATATAAACTGTATATACAATTTATATCAGCAGCATGCCGTCTAATTTTTATATCGTGTTACTTCCTGCATTTTAGACACAAAATGGCTGCTTTGGGTGCCATGTGAAATAGGCGTATGACTGACAGTCTCTTTCAATTCCTCTGTTGTCATTTGGGGACCGAGCAGAGACAGGCCCATGACTTATTTTGGGTGCCGGGTCCACAGTTTAGGAAACCCTGGACTAGATGCACGCTGCTTCTCTGGTATAATTATTGTTGCATTCCAGTGTGTTAGGAAATCCAGTTCTAAAACCTATTATTAGCCATATGGAGAGTGCTACAGGCCTGGCTGCTTAGAGAGTGCTACAGGCCTGGCTGCTTAGAGAGTGCTACAGGCCTGGCTGCTTAGAGAGTGCTACAGGCCTGGCTGCTTAGAGAGTGCTACAGGCCTGGCTGCTTAGAGAGTGCTACAGGCCTGGCTGCTTAGAGAGTGCTACAGGCCTGGCTGCTTAGAGAGTGCTAAGGCCTGGCTGCTTAGAGAGTGCTACAGGCCTGGCTGCTTAGAGAGTGCTACAGGCCTGGCTGCTTAGAGAGTGCTACAGGCCTGGCTGCTTAGAGCGGGAAACACACTGCTGGATGGCTGCCAAATCCTCAAGGAGATAGCAAGGGAACTGCCTCGCTTTTAATTAAGAATTTAATACTGAGACTGCTATTAGTGATTAGTATGTAATTAAAAGCTCTAGCAGTGTTACACATACACGTATAATTAATAGCTGCATGCATGTGTGTGTATGCGTGTGCAGGCACGCACGCACGCGCATGTGTGTGTGTGAGTGTTTGCGTGTGTGTGAGGAGGCGACAGGGGAGAGGGGGGGATCCAAAAATGATACCCTGCCGAAACTTGCTGATCTTCAAATGATAGCTGATGCCAAAAATACAATTTTGGAGGAAGGGGCGCCTCTGGTATTATAATGCATCATCCTAAAAATGTTGCGCCATGCAATTAGTTTCAGAAGAAAGTGTGTCTATGCTTTTTGGAGACTCACTCATAATAACCTCGACCAGACTTTGAAAATACCGTTTTCATCACATATGGACGCCCATGGTGATGGATTATGGCAACAAAACAGTAGCTTTACTGTTTTGCCAACAAAACACTGGTGAGGCTTATTTTCTATGATTAGCTTCATGATAGATTTGTAGGCATAGGTTAGCTTTAAGAGCATATACAGTAGATGTCTTGGGTCATGTATTCCCAGATTTGATTGTATTCCAGATGTAGAGACTGCTAATCAAAGATAGATGGGAAAGTATTGGCAAGATGGCTCATTCTTGGGTGTTTTTTTTTCCAATGAGCTGCGCTGATTTTCTGGAAGTTGGGGATATTCTAGGGAGATGTTTTTGTGGTGAGAGAGATGATTATATTTCACCACTTGTTGACTCTTTGGCACGGCACAAAGAGTGCATTAAGGCGACTTGCTTTGCATTAACCTCGCTGTACTTGGAACTGACAAAATTAGCAATTTATTATGATCAAGCCATCATGACATGGTAAATTGTAGAAAACAGTATGGTTTCTATCTTCAGATTAAAGCTTCATGCTTTAATCTTTATCATTAGATTTCCAACATAACAATGTGGACGTACATGTTTTGTTTTTGTTTTAATTGTATGACATTTCTATATATTTTTCTGCTTTTTTGATCAGCAAACAATCTCTGCAGAAATTGGTTACAAATCACTTTTCTGATTTTCCTCACTCATTTGAAGGCATTAAAAAGCTATTTAAATGTACTGAAAAACCTGGATTCTTATGACACATTCTGACCATTGTTACAAAAATAAATAAATAAATAAAAATTCACAAAGTAACACTGTGCCAAGAGGGAGGGTTTGACCTTGAGATCTGTGGAGCAAGCACGCACAGGTGCACACACGTGCGCGCGTGCGCACACACACACACGAGCACACACACAAATACACCACACACACACACACACACACACACAAACACGCATACATCTGGCAGGCAGACTGGACAGACGTGACATGTGAACTGGGAATGCTGGGGCGCACGTTACAGCT
>NC_139629.1:43549910-43589910 GCF_964638095.1 Poromitra crassiceps | reverse complement strand
GGAGGAATGCTCCGTGCCTGTAAGTAGGTTAGGCTTTATGCTCAAACGATGTTGACATTAGTAGCCTAGGTAAAATTAACGGATATAATAATACGTTTCAGAGGACTATAGCTGTCTGTGGCGAGTTGGTCTGATGATATTCCCTCTGGAAACCAGCTCCAGAACTGCAATCTGTCTAGCTAGCCACTTGTGCATTCCCTTACAAAAACTACTAACGTTATAGTAGTCATGTGCATTTATAGCCTATACTATTCCCCCGACGAACGTTATGCAGACTGCAGCTGTTTGATATGCGGGCGTTGTCTTTCAGAACTGCCCCTAATTAGGCTACTTGATGGGAATCATTTATTTTACAAAAAACTGGAAGCAAAAGATAAGAATTAGCCTTGTAGCCTACCTAATAGACTACATGATGGTCTGTGATGCATAAAGTCGATCAGATGAATATTGAAAGCCTTGTTACCATGCATGTGGACAACACTTTCGTGTTGTATCAGTTTGATCCTTAACGAGCGCAGCTTTATCAGCTTGATCCTTAACAACCGCAGCTGCACCTCGTTGGCTGGCATACATCAGCGATGTTTGGTTGTTGAATGAATTCGTTCATCATACAGTAGCCTAGGCTACACTAACCTATGAAAATATTCATTTGGGCGAGGAGCTGAGTGGAAATGCCTCCGCTCGCCTTTCAATCCGGGAGCGGTGGATGTCACTTGAAAGCACACCCCAGGACGGGAATGTGGCGGTGCTGCTTGGCTGTGTGTGAAAGCAATTTCTGTGGCGAGGCTGCCGGTTTTGCGGGCCTTTTGAACTGCAATTTTGCGCGATCTGTGTGTGAAAATGGCTTATGCCTCTGTTACATACTCTGTCGCTCTCTCTCTAACCTCCTACCTTCCAGCCGCTGCCCGCCTCTCGGTAGTAGGGGAAGTTGTCACAGATCCACTGGTAGATCTCACTGAGGGTCATCCTTTTGCGCGGGGAGCCGTTGATGGCGAAGGTGATGAGGCTGGCGTAGCTGTAGGGCGGCTTGCCGTCCCTGTGCTGCGCCGCCTCCTCCTGGTCCAGCGTGGTACCCGGGTCCAGATGGACGGCCTTCTTGCCGGGCCCGGGCGCGTGCTGGTGCACGTGGTGCCCGTGCTGGTGCGCGTGGTGGTGGTGCGCGTGGTGGTGGTGGTGGTGGTGGTATCCTGCGTCTCCCTTCTGGATGGCCGCCCTCATGCTGAGCTGCGGGAGCCAGTCCATGGAGGTCAGGCTGCTCTCCAGTTCGGAGGTCATGTTGGCAGGAGGAGGTGGAGAGGTCAGAGGTGAAGGGTGGGGGAGCTCAGTGACGTGGCGTGATCTCCGGGTCGCTCACTGAACGGGGGCTGCGCAGCGGCGCTGGCTCAAGTCTGGAAGAGCAGGAGGTTTGTTTACTATGCCGATTCATCTCACTTAGCTGGAGCAAACACATGCCAGGTCAAAGCAGGAGAGGAGAGAACACTTGGCGGAAGCACACAGAAGTTAACTTGTATATTATAATATATTCCACAGTACTGTATGGCTGTGTACAGTATATAACTTTACATCATGGAAAGTTTTTACATTTTGGTGTGCAAGTCTTTTTTTTTTGACTTTGCAAAGAAATATGAGAATGACCTGCGATATGCTTTGTGCAAAAGGCAGACTACTCATTCCTCATTAAGATTCCATTAATTTACACAGATGAGAAGCAAAAACAATAACAAGGTATAAATGAAGTGTCTTACTCTTCCCATTCCTTTCCATCGTTCTTTGGGCCGGAGCATCTGGGGAATTCACAGACGTGAGCGGTGGTGGTGGAGTCTTCCCCTCGTGCATCATGTTCACAAGTCCTTCATTTCGCCGCTGCAAAAGGCACAAACACAGAAAGCACCGCACAAGACGGTGAGCTCGCGCTGCCAGACAGCCTTCATTACAGCCTTCATAAGATATTAATATCGCACAACTGCTCGACGAGCCTCGGCATGCGTCCAAGCCGGTTAAAACTCCTCTCTCTCTCTCTCTCTCTCTCTCTCTCTCTCTCTCTCTCTCTCTCTCTCTCTCTCGCTCTCTTTCTCTCCCTGTGTTTTGCCTCTCGCTCTCCCTCTCTTTCCCTCCAAAGTGGAAATGGCAATTGGATCTGCAGAGTGACTAAAAGCTGGGGAATTGTTTTCACAAGTGCCTGCCAAATGGGGGGAACAGCCCGGCAGGAATTCCAACCCTCCTGAGGAGCTGAAAGGCTCTTCCCCCTTCCTATAACCCCCCCCCCCCCCCTCTCTCTCTCTCTCTCTGCCTCTCGACGTGCCTCACTCTCCTGTCAAGTCCATGCCTACCCCCCCCCCCACCTCCTCCACCAGCCCCGCCCCCTGGTCTCAAACCCTGCTCACACCCAGACACACACACACACACACACAAACAATGAAAGCACTCAAGAAGCCTCAACATTTTTTAATTTGCTGGCTATATTTAGAGTGGGGAGTGAATTTATAATGTGTCCTGCGGAAGTAGGTTATAGGAACTTTCGGGGAGTCATTTTTAAATACTTTTAGTCTGAATCAGGAAGAAGTAAAAATGAACAGACAAATCTTTTTGATAATATGTACGACTTATGCCAGTTTTTCTGCACTTCCATCAATGCAGCAGCAGCATCAGCACATCAGCAGATTTATTACAGAGTCCAAATGTCACGGAGCTGTTACTCATCGATGCTTGATGCTTTTTGGAAGAGAAAAACCCGGCGTTCTGGGAAATAAACCCACAAGTCTCGTATCAAAGAGAAGGCGAAGGAGTGGGGCCAACATCGCTGCGAGACCCCTGCCAGCGAAGAGTTAACCACCACAGCTGCACGGACTCCGCCTCCCGAGGAGGATACGGCAAATCTGCATCTAAACCTGCGTCTTTGCATCTCGTACAATAACCTTCATGTGTCCTTCGACAACAAAGGAACTTAATGGGCCCACGCATTTTCCACCGGAGCTCAGTGTATAGAATCTACCTCGCAGACACTTCAATGAGCCTGCCGCCGACTAGGAGGAACACAAAGCCCTCTGTCTCTCTCTCTCTCTCTCTCTCTCTCTCTCTCTCCACCAGTCTCCCTGGAGAGCCCAACACACCAGGAGGAAGAAGAAGAAGGGAGAGACGCACGCACAGCTCCCACAAAAAAACGTTGCTTAATTACAAGTCGAGCGAAAAAAACACACACAATGTTTAGCATCATGCACTCATCAAGCCGGGCGTTGGGGAGTAGGGGAAGCGAAGAGGAGGAACGAAGAGGAGAGCAGGGAGATGCCCGATCATGGAGGCATCTCGCACAACGCCACCCCCCCCCCCCACGTCTCCTCCTCCTCCTCAAGGCCACTGTGGGAGAAGAAGCCAGAGCAGAGCCAGCTCCTCTCTCCCAAAACCCACCAAGCAACTCCTCTCCCAAAACCCACCAAGCAGCTCCTCCCTCTCCCAAATCCCACCAAGCCATCTTAATTAGTGCACTTTTTCTCTCTCTCGCTGAGGGGAAGGTAGCGGTGTTGGTGGTGGTGCTGGTGGTGCTGGTGATGGGGGGTGATGGGGGAGTTGTTGGAGCAGGGGGGGGGGTGGGCGTACCGCGGGGACGCACAACAACAAGCACTCATTTTCCCCTCATTAAAAGGAGGTTCAAGCTGCAAATCAGCCTGCCGCGAGCCGCGACCTGCTGTGCTGCTGTTGTTGTCGGGGAGTTTGGAAGCGTGGGCTGGCTGCATGGCGGCGGCGCCCGTGTAGCATCGCAAACCGCTAGCCTGGCGAGGCGCTGGGATGATGAGTAATATAGAGGTGGAGAGCGGAGAAGGAGGAGGAGGAGGAGGAGGAGGAGGAGGGAGGGAGGAGCATGACTTGGCTTCTGGGGATAGGGGGGGGCCTTGCTGGGCGCGGGTAGACACAACCAATTACCTATAGTCAACTCAGTCAACTGGTCCCACAGTGACTGGGCTCACCTCGGCACTGCACCTCCTGGCACTGTCACCTACAGCTCTTTGTTTCACATCAGCCTCGTGCTATCAGGGGAAACAACAATGATGACTGTGAAGGAGATGTGTGGATTTATTTAGCTTACCGTAAATTCCGGACTATAAGACGCACCGGTATATAAGCCGCAGCAGCAAAATTGACTGTTTTTTACATATATAAGCCGCACCGGACTATAAGCCGCGGGTGTTTTGATGTTTAATTACCATATGTAAGGGTTCGTGCACAGAGAGGAATGTCGGGAAAGAGATGGCTGTTTGGGGAAGCTCCCATTTATTAACATTTCAACAAAACAAGCATATCCCGCTGGGGATCTTTTCTTTTGGCATTGTGAGACGCTTAAAAATCACCATCGGCGGGAGCTTTACTCCAGATGCTGTGCAGCCAAGAACACAAGTGAAATTCGTTCTCTCGTGACCTGTGGTTCTCAACGTGATGGACGATTCACCTTTCTTGTTAACAGTCCTAGTGAGAGGCAGGTCGAACGTCAAAGGCACTTCATCCATATTTATGATCTGCTCCGGTCCGATGGAATATTCCTTGATCTTTCTTTGTGTGAATTCGCCGAAGTTTGTAATTTTCTCCTGGTAGTCGGGAGGGAGTTGCTGACACACAGTCATCCGCGCCCTGACGGACAGTCCCTTTCGTCTCATAAATCTGAAACACCAGGATGGTCCACCTCTAAAATGTTCAATTTTCATTTCGGTGGCGACTGTTTTGGCCTTCAGTCGGATCTGAACGGTGGACACACCTCGGCCGTCTGCTCTCTGTGTCAACACCCTGATGCCAAGGTTACGTGCTGCTGCTCGATTTCCTTCTTTCCTTCTTCTTCTCGCCGCCATCGTCGTAACACAGCCAGTTCTCCATCTTTTGAAGCATGATGTTAGATTATATATAAAATAATCGAAAAAACAAGCAGCAAAGCAATGCACATAAAATGTGCTGATGAAGCTGTGTAACCTGTAAAATCCATCGATTTTGGAGGTCACCGAGTGGCCGTTTGCTTACCATAATTACCATATGTAAGGGGTCACGCACAGAGGGGATTGTCGGGAAAGAGATGGCTGTTTGAGGAAGCTCCCATTTACCGTATTACCGTAACATTTCAACAAAACAACATAACACAACACCACCTTTGTTTATTTTTACAGTGCACACAGTGTCCGCGGTGTGGTGAAAAGAGGGCAAGAGAGGAAATTAAAACAGAAGTGGATTTATAGTTAGAAAGAGTGCTAAAAAAGAGAGATTTTATTTGTATTTTTTTTTTTTTTCTGAAAAAATCCATAGATAAGCCGCACCGTTATATAAGCCGCAGGGCCAAAAAACGGGGAAAAAGCCGCGGCTTATAGTCCGGAATTTACGGTATATCTCTGCTTCAACTTACCCGCTTATCTGTCATCTACGGTGATGTGTAGATGCAAGCTGCATGGCACGCTAATTGGTAGCCACCCACCAAGACATGCTCCGCGGCAAGGCAAGATCTCCAACAAACCAAAAACAGCGTTCCATGCCCCGCCCAAAAAGCCCACAATATTATACACAGTATATACATGGGGGAAGAGGGGGTGAGGGGGGAGTACCTAAAATTCATTCAGTATCACTAAAATACAGAGGATGAAATCTGTAAACGTGGTAGCATTTTTGTCCTAAATTTGACTTAAATTCCCAAAAGTACCGCCATTTTTGTGTGTGTGTGGGATTCATCCTATAATAAGAATGCTCTGAGTGTGATTGAGTGAGTGAGTGAGTGAGTGTGTTCGGCCACAGCTATGCCATTTTACATGCGATCTCGCTGAATCTTTCAGGAAGTGTACATTTTTAATTAGGCAATTAGGGTAGATTATTGGCCGAATTTGCAATGGCTGCCCCGCCTCCAGCAGTAACACGGGGACACACATCACCACAGTCGGGTATTCCCCTAGTCATTTATAAAATGTAGGTGACACCTTTTTTTAATAGTATGCGTTATTATCTCATGTATCTTTAAAGTGATCATCTCTAAGATTTTGGGTTTTGGTCTCTTGGATGACACCTATGGTGATGAGTGGTAATTGAATTGCAGGTGACATTAGTCAGTTTGTTCCGCCATAGTAACCACCTGTAATGCTAGCAGAGCCTGGAAAAAAGTAGCTTGTTATCCTACTTCACACAAGAGTTGTCAGGAACCAACAGTAACCTACAGAGTGAGTCTATTGTGTTAGCTCCGCCCACCCTGTGAACCTACAGTAACCTACAGAGTGAGTCTGTTGTGTTAGCTCTGCCCACCCTGTGAACCTACAGTAACCTACAGAGTGAGTATGTTGTGTTAGCTCCGCCCACCCTGTGAACCTACAGTAACC
The DNA here is from genome assembly GCF_964638095.1 of Poromitra crassiceps. Lineage (NCBI taxonomy): Eukaryota > Metazoa > Chordata > Actinopteri > Beryciformes > Melamphaidae > Poromitra > Poromitra crassiceps. Next base: position 43,583,578 of record NC_139629.1, on the reverse strand, counting down.
TACAGAGTGAGTCTATTGTGTTAGCTCCGCCCACCCTGTGAACCTACAGTAACCTACAGAGTGAGTCTATTGTGTTAGCTCCGCCCACTCTGTGTCACCACGGACACCAAGTTCATAAATGCTGCAATACTGAAAATGCAAAGGCTTCCATCACTGGACCATAGGCTCAATCACCATTGTGTTAAGTCACTATCAGATAGAGAGTGACTTAATAGACATTTATTTAGATGAAAATCTTTGAGATTAGCACTTTAATTACAATTGAAATAAAGGATAAGAAGGGGTTTGCACGAGTGCTGCATTGAATACATTACGTGTATGTTAAACACCACACCACAGCAATTAAAACAGGTTTGATCTAAGCTAAATGATAAGAAAATTAATCATCCGTGTTAGTTCCATCTAACAATGACAACAAAATGTAGCTTTTTGCATGTATAAATAAATAATTGCACAGCAGTGCACTGCACGTGACCTCAACACATTAATTTCTCAAAAAAATTGTCATTGACAATTGAGCTCCTCGTTGCAGCAAAGAACTGATTGATTTGCTCGCGGGCTTATGCAGGAACCCAACCAACACGTTACACAATCACAGAACAGAGAACACAGATCAGATTTAACTCTATATCACTGAGTAGCCTACTACAGAACACAGAGCAGATTTAACTCTATATCACTGAGTAGCCTACTACAGAACACAGAGCAGATTTAACTCTATATCACTGAGTAGCCTACTACAGAACACAGAGCAGATTTAACTCTATATCACTGAGTAGCCTACTACAGAACACAGAGCAGATTTAACTCTATATCACTGAGTAGCCTACTACAGAACACAGAGCAGATTTAACTCTATATCACTGAGTAGCCTACTACAGAACACAGAGCAGATTTAACTCTATATCACTGAGTAGCCTACTACAGAACACAGAGCAGATTTAACTCTATATCACTGAGTAGCCTACTACATAACACAGAGCAGATTTAACTCTATATCACTGAGTAGCCTACTACAGAACACAGAGAAGATTTAACTCTATATCACTGGGTAGCCTACTACAGAACACAGAGCAGATTTAACTCTATATCACTGAGTAGCCTACTACAGAACACAGAGCGGATTTAACTCTATATCACTGAGTAGCCTACTACAGAACACAGAGCAGATTTAACTCTATATCACTGAGTAGCCTACTAGAGAACACAGAGCAGATTTAACTCTATATCACTGTCACTGAGTAGCCTACTACACTACAGAACACAGAGCAGATTTAACTCTATATCACTGAGTAGCCTACTACAGAACACAGAGCAGATGTAACTATATCACTGAGTAGCCTACTACAGAACACAGAGCAGATTTAACTCTATATCACTGAGTAGCCTACTACAGAACACAGAGCAGATTTAACTCTATATCACTGAGTAGCCTACTACAGAACAGAGCAGATTTAACTCTATATCACTGAGTAGCCTACTACAGAACACAGAGCAGATTTAACTCTATATCACTGAGTAGCCTACTACAGAACACAGAGCAGATTTAACTCTATATCACTGAGTAGCCTACTACAGAACACAGAGCAGATTTAACTATATACTGTATCACTGAGTAGCCTACTACAGAACACAGAGCAGATTTAACTATATATCACTGAGTAGCCTACTACAGAACACAGAGCAGATTTAACTCTATATCACTGAGTAGCCTACTACAGAACACAGAGCAGATTTAACTATATACTGTATCACTGAGTAGCCTACTACAGAACACAGAGCAGATTTAACTCTATATCACTGAGTAGCCTACTACAGAACACAGAGCAGATGTAACTCTATATCACTGAGTAGCCTACTACAGAACACAGAGCAGATTTAACTCTATATCACTGAGTAGCCTACTACAGAACACAGAGCAGATTTAACTATATACTGTATCACTGAGTAGCCTACTACAGAACACAGAGCAGATTTAACTATATATCACTGAGTAGCCTACTACAGAACACAGAGCAGATGTAACTCTATATCACTGAGTAGCCTACTACGAACTACGAAGCATAAAAAACTACCGTCAAACAGGCAAAAGGCTGCCAGAAGAGGGAGCTCTTGGCTTTGATGATTACCGGTAAATAAATAACTTGAGAGCTTTAAGTGTAGATGTGCAGAGCATTTGGCTAATATTATTGGATATCAAATCTAAATTCAAATAGAATAAAAGAAGAAAAATATAGCATTTTCTCCTTTTACCAGATTCTGAATATGTTTTTGCATGTGAAAAAGGTAAAAAGTTTTGAGGCTCCAAAAATGTTATGTTATTAGCAACTATTAGCTGACACTTCCAGAAAAGATTACACAAAAAGGAGCTAGGATTTGGACATTTATGAACTGGAAATCATTCTCCGCCACAGATTTTAAATACATCCCTCTCTCTGCACTGCTGAGGATCGAGCTTTCATAACTGGGCACAATGCCCCTTTAAAGGAGTTGAGGGTCTGTGTGTGATTGAGTGTATTCACCCATTAGAGGCTGTAGCTGAATGCATCGCTAACAGCTAACAGCCCCCCGCTGCTAGCAGGCTTTTAGACTAGAGAGAGGCTTTACAGCTCTGCATTTTAATGGAGAGCGTTGAATGGAGGGAAGGGGGTTGGGGGGAGAGAGAAGGAGCCAAAGGAAGGAAGGCGTCAAAATATTTTCAGAGGAAAATGAAGTAATGACAAAATACCCAGCCGGAGTGCGCCGAGCAGAGGGGGGCTTCTGGGAAGAAGGTCTGTCTTGGCGAGGGTAAAGCTGAGCGTCAAAAGAAAGTGTGTAGGTGGCTGCGTACTGAGCTCTGTCATATCTCCAAGTGTGGGGCTATTCAAAGGAAGGAGAAAAGGGTCAAAAAATCCAAATACAACATCTTAATTACTTTCTGCTTCAGTGCCAGAAAACATACCGCTGAAAAGGTTCAATTATAAGATGTCGGGAGGCACATCAGCTGCCCTTATGGTGGGTGCTCGTCTCTCAGTGGAGTTGGCTTAAGCAATTATCATTTGATACTGTCTGCCTACTCTCAGAGGAGACCTGACGCTGCATCAATATTAGCCATGCACAGCTTCAACCTGATGCTGTATCAATATTAGCCATGTACAGCTTCAACCTGACGCTGGATCAATATTAGCCATGTACAGCTTCAACCTGACGCTGGATCAATTTTAGCCATGTACAGCTTCAACCTGACGCTGTATCAATATTAGCCATGTACAGCTTCAACCTGACGCTGGATCAATATTAGCCATGTACAGCTTCAACCTGATGCTGTATCAATATTAGCCATGTACAGCTTCAACCTGATGCTGGATCAATATTAGCCATGTACAGCTTCAACCTGACGCTGCATCAATATTAGCCATGTACAGCTTCAACCTGACGCTGTATCAATATTAGCCATGTACAGCTTCAACCTGACGCTGCATCAATATTAGCCATGTACAGCTTCAACCTGATGCTGGATCAATATTAGCCATGCACAGCTTCAACCTGATGCTGCATCAATATTAGCCATGTACAGCTTCAACCTGATGCTGCATCAATATTAGCCATGTACAGCTTCAACCTGACGCTGCATCAATATTAGCCATGTACAGCTTCAACCTGATGCTGCATCAATATTAGCCATGTACAGCTTCAACCTGACGCTGGATCAATATTAGCCATGCACAGCTTCAACCTGATGCTGCATCAATATTAGCCATGTACAGCTTCAACCTGACGCTGTATCAATATTAGCCATGTACAGCTTCAACCTGATGCTGGATCAATATTAGCCATGTACAGCTTCAACCTGATGCTGGATCAATATTAGCCATGTACAGCTTCAACCTGATGCTGGATCAATATTAGCCATGTACAGCTTCAACCTGATGCTGTATCAATATTAGCCATGTACAGCTTCAACCTGATGCTGCATCAATATTAGCCATGTACAGCTTCAACTTGATGCTGTATAAATATTAGCCATGTACAGCTTCAACCTGACGCTGGATCAATATTAGCCATGTACAGCTTCAACCTGACGCTGTATCAATATTAGCCATGTACAGCTTCAACCTGATGCTGCATCAATATTAGCCATGTACAGCTTCAACTTGATGCTGTATCAATATTAGCCATGTACAGCTTCAACTTGATGCTGCATCAATATTAGCCATGTACAGCTTCAACCTGATGCTGCATCAATATTAGCCATGTACAGCTTCAACTTGATGCTGTATAAATATTAGCCATGTACAGCTTCAACCTGATGCTGCATCAATATTAGCCATGTACAGCTTCAACTTGATGCTGTATCAATATTAGCCATGTACAGCTTCAACTTGATGCTGCATCAATATTAGCCATGTACAGCTTCAACCTGACGCTACATCAATATTAGCCATGTACAGCTTCAACCTGACGCTGGATCAATATTAGCCATGTACAGCTTCAACCTGATGCTGCATCAATATTAGCCATGTACAGCTTCAACTTGATGCTGCATCAATATTAGCCATGTACAGCTTCAACCTGACGCTGTATCAATATTAGCCATGTACAGCTTCAACCTGATGCTGGATCAATATTAGCCATGTACAGCTTCAACCTGATGCTGGATCAATATTAGCCATGCACAGCTTCAACCTGACGCTGGATCAATATTAGCCATGTACAGCTTCAACCTGATGCTGGATCAATATTAGCCATGCACAGCTTCAACCTGATGCTGGATCAATATTAGCCATGCACAGCTTCAACCTGATGCTGTATCAATATTAGCCATGTACAGCTTCAACCTGATGCTGCATCAATATTAGCCATGTACAGCTTCAACCTGATGTTGTATCAATATTAGCCATGTACAGCTTCAACCTGATGCTGGATCAATATTAGCCATGTACAGCTTCAACCTGATGCTGGATCAATATTAGCCATGTACAGCTTCAACCTGATGCTGGATCAATATTAGCCATGTACAGCTTCAACCTGATGCTGGATCAATATTAACCATGTACAGCTTCAACCTGATGCTGTATCAATATTAGCCATGTACAGCTTCAACCTGATGCTGGATCAATATAAACCATGTACAGCTTCAACCTGATGCTGTACCAATATTAGCCATGTACAGCTTCAACCTGATGCTGGATCAATATAAGCCATGTACAGCTTCAACCTGATGCTGGATCAATATTAGCCATGTACAGCTTCAACCTGATGCTGGATCAATATAAGCCATGTACAGCTTCAACCTGATGCTGTACCAATATTAGCCATGTACAGCTTCAACCTGATGCTGGATCAATATAAGCCATGTACAGCTTCAACCTGATGCTGTATCAATATTAGCCATGTACAGCTTCAACCTGATGCTGGATCAATATAAGCCATGTACAGCTTCAACCTGATGCTGGATCAATATTAGCCATGTACAGCTTCAACCTGATGCTGCATCAATATTAGCCATGTACAGCTTCAACCTGATGCTGCATCAATATTAGCCATGTACAGCTTCAACCTGATGCTGGATCAATATTAGCCATAAAACGAGAATGATTTTGTGACTTAAAGATGCAAGTGGTCAGGTAAACTAATGTTTGTAAGAGAAGAATAATGGAATGGGGGGTAGTAAAAGTATTAAAAAGAGGTGATGACGACATCCATTGACCAGAACTTTCATCACCAGTTTCTGAGAACTGCTGGTTGTTTCATGTCAAGTCAAATAATATGAAGAGGATATATGTCCATTCCTGAAGTTAGTCTTTGTTAAAGAAACCTGCATGTAGGCTTTCACCGTACAATGTTCCCTGGCATAGAATCTATTGATTCCCACCATTTTTCTCAGGTCTAAAAGCAAAGCTGGTCGAACGAAGGCTAGAGAATCAGCAGGTTCCTCGGAGTCCCCGAAGGTCTAGAATAAAATATTTAACTCGCCAAGCCCACACACAGAACAGAACACCTGAAAACATCTTGCCGAGGAAGAGGGAGTTAGCAAACCCAGCAGACGTACCGCCGTCGACTAGGAAGAAGCTATCACAACTCGAGACTCTGACGACGGCGCAGTTAAAAAGGCATATTTGGTCATAAATAAAACATAGGAGTTGCAGCATTTCGGCAAACTCCCCCAACGAGAGGTCCCAAGAGAGAGATGGGATGCTGTTTGTGAACTCATGCTTAGCAGTAAAGGGGGCTATAGCGCCGTGTCACCACTACTCAAACCACATTCCCCACATCCAGCGAGGACGACTCCTCTTTAAAAATTCATTAATTTTCTGCAAAAATAGATTAAAGTGCCCAACTGTGCCGAGCGAAAAAAGTTGGGCTTGTGAATAGCATTAATAATGTAAGTGAGCCTCCTAGAGGCCCTGGCTCTGAGGCACGGCTTAGGTTTTTGTTGTGCTTTATAATGGGGAGTCATTTACATATTTTAGAAGTATTACAGCTTTTTGATGCTTGTTTATAATTACATTGTTTTACATGCAAATTGGGTAACAATTGTTACTCATTAAAACATAAGCAGCAGAGTGCAACAACAGCCCGGCCTGTGTAAGACACAGGCGTCGCATATACGGTTCCCAATGTAAGCTTTGCTCTCTCCGCTCGAAAAGTAGCCGGCTCTCTCTCTGCCGCAGAGCACAACTCAAATATGACAGTCGAGTGATCATCCCCTAATCTTATCTTTTACATCTTTCTCTTGCAAATCAGAGAAATGCTTTTGCAACACAATCAAAGAGGATTTCTGACATGATAAAAGGATTTACAATCTTTGAATTCATATTATGTGTTTTCCCAGCGCCTACATGACAATCACAGTGACTGGGAGCACTCAGAACTTAGAGGTACTTGAAAAGAGAGGCAGTTTGCTCTAATATCCTGACTGACTACATTTTCAAACTTGTCTCCTTTGTAGCCTGGTTGACAGAGAAAGATCGGTGTACTCTACAGCAGTAGGACTACATGGTGAATAACATCTTCTTCTGACAACATCTGGTTCCACGTTGTGTACACGCCCAACAGAACCTCCATTCACCTGCAGGGGTCTGGTCTGGTCAGCCTACTTCGAATACCGCGTTCATGACAACTCGGACCGCCAGAAAAAAATTGGTTCCGACTAGGGATGTCACAATATATCGTCCCACAATATATTGCGATATCAAAACGTGACAATACGTATCGTTGAGATGAAATCTCATATTGTGAGAAAAAGAAGCTGAACATGGTGGCACTGATCTGCATCTGATTGCATGCTCGCTCTCCTTTTCATTGCTTTTTTTGAACAGATGAGGGACGTTACAGACACGGAGGATGAAAATGGTGAAATTACTCAAATTAGCGTGGAGGATGCCCCCTCAACTTACAAATCGATCGCAAAAAATATTGTTAAAATATTGTATCGTATCGTTATCATGAACCCAATATCATGTATCGTATCGTATCGTGAACTGAGTGTATCGTGACACCCCTAGTTCCGACTCATTCAGAGCTCCGCTTTGTCTGAGTTGACATCATAGCCACATCACAATGGCGACTTGTATCGTTAATACTGGTTAATTAATGGTAATCACAGAATTATTTTAAAGACGTTTGTTGACGTTTTAACACAAAATGTGATGTCTTAATTATGTAATATGAACGTTAATATGTGTTTCTGTCATCTATTTTTCGCTCTGATTAGAGAGCACTATGTGAAATTCAGCATTCCGCATGTTTGGTTAGCATTGTTAGCTAGTAGGCAGCTACAATGCTAACTGAACATAGGTTGCTATCCTCAGCCGCATCAGCGCTCCAGGCGCTCAATAGGGCGATTGGTGGACACGCCAACAGCATGTTGAATAGAGGAGAGAGGAGACGGTGGTGTGTGATGTGCGGCCAGCTTCTACCTCCATGTTTCATACCATGACTGTCTAACTAGCAGTGCAGTGACGCGAAATGCACCAGCTGAGGCAAGCGGAACACACCGTGTAATGGGTGTGCCATGTGCCACGGCCGACCAATGGTGTAACTTCATGACTCACTCACTCACTCACTCAGCGACATTTGCGTTTGTCGAGCTGCACCGCTAGTGCGGTTCAGCCAAAAACAGGTTGTATATATGGTCGTGGTGGTACAGCATGTAAAAGTGAGCCTATGTCTGTTCGCTGTGGTTTGTTTGCAGCCAAACAGTTTGTGCACCGCGGAGATGCCGGCTGAAGAGCTGTCATCCCAATCCTTTGTATGTGAGGAATGGTGAACTCCAATAAAGACTTCATGATATGACTGGTGGTTAATCATGCTGACTCTTCAATAGAATTAGCTCAGCATAACCAGGGTGGAGGGATGGCGCACCACTCCAAATGTATTTCAATGTACATTTTAAAATACATTTTAAAATACATTTTTAAAATACATTTTAAAATACATTTTTAAATACATTTTTAAAATACATTTTAAAATACATTTTAAAATGTTGGGGGGGGGGGGGGGCTTATGATGGAACTTACTGTCTGCTTGACTCCATAGTCTGAACCCCATTATGTTTGAATAATTGGTTGGCAGATCATTCTTGGCAAACACTGCAGCAAATTGGCTGCCCCTTCACACTGCGTGTGCAGTCACAAGAAGAAGAAGGAGAAAGAAAGAATATTTAACAAATTTGAATGAATATGGGGGGGGTGGGAGACAACATCAAATGATGATAACCATGATTGATTCATCTGGTGACATATGGAGTTCCTCTTTACCAGACAAAGCCATTGAAACTCATGCAGTGTATCCACAAATAGCTCTTAATTCAACTTTCAAAAAAGTCAATGCCACACTCGTTTCTTAGCGTTGCATTTGCTGACATTGACAATAATTACAACGACCTTTCCGATGATAAAACACAAATCAGGAAAACATTATGAGCGTTCCACGCTCCGTGCGACTCCGCATAACGTTTTAATGAGGCATTTAGGGCTCTATATGAGTGATCTATTGAGAATGTCTACAATGGCAATCAGCAGTGAGTGTGGCAGCTGTTCTGCAATTAAAAAGCCAAATTACCCTCAATCAACAGCATTTAAGAGCGCACGTAAATCTCAGAGCAAATAATGATGAGAGAAATCTGTTCAGACAGCTCTCATCTTGATAGGAATTAGAGACGCGTCCAAATCAGGAGCGCAGTACTCTCTCAAATGTTGTCTTCTCTGTCTGTGACAGTATCACTGTTACTGTGTAGCCTGTACCGCTGAACAACACTGACGGGCAGGGCACTGTTTGAAAAAGGTGCACTCAAGGGCAAATTATGTCAAGCCACAGTCCGCCCAATTCTTGCCGTCAACCTCCGGCCTGTTGACAGTGATGTCGCTGGGGGACCGGGGGTTTCTCTCCTATAGTTTATGCCAAACTCAATACAAAAAACTGTCAGTTTTACTGTTGTCTTGCTTGTCACTAAGTGTGCCCGACTGCTATAACATGACTTTAGACCTCTTATGAATCATTGGGGTCTTTTGTAATATTCAGATTAAAAATCGAAGCTCAGACCACGTCCGTGTCGTTCATATACTTGTTTGTTCACAAATTTCACGTCCGCGCTCATTGTTCTGACTTGTTGTGTGCCCCCACTTCGGGTTGCGTGACGTCAGGGTGTCCCCAAGAATACTTATTTATGATCCATGGTCCATATTTTCATCCCACGCGCATTGCGTGATGAAACCATGCCCTACTCTGCGTCTGGTTGGCTAGTACTGCTGCCTTCGTGGGTTCGATTGGTTAGTTTTAGGCATCAATCAGGGTCAGGCTCTGCTCTCTGATTGGCTCTGATCCGGTGTGAGCCAATCAGAGAGCAGAGAAGGGCTAGGCTGGCTAAACTGAGCCCTGTCCACCTCTCTGGTGGGCAGGCTCTATTGGTCAGGGCTGATGTATTCTTTGCAGAATACCGGTGGGGAAATGGCTGCTCCTACTTCACCGTTTCCAGCGAAAACTCGTGACATTGTTAGCGAAAATGAATACAAAAGGTGCGTTCGTAAATGGTCAGTAGTAAAGAGTCCAGAGCGCAAAACGGCTTTCATCCAAGCCAGAAGCGGTTGGCTGGTGAACAGCGGTGACTTTAACGGTAGGTTGCTGAGTGTGGCGAGTTTAGCAACAAGTCCCAGTTGGGTTTTCAGGTTAGTTATTGAAGGCGTCAGATTTGATTTACAAGCCAATGTTTTCTGTGGCGCATGGTGGCCTGGCAGAGGTTTGACAGCAGCCCACCTCATCAGTCAGGAGAGCAACATTCACGTAACGTCAGAAGACAGAAGAACCAGCAGCAGTGTAACACAAGCATCTCCCGAGGCCGATACAGGAATGACAGCTTTTGAATCCCTTCTATAAATGGGACATCATGTTCTGGTCAATTAGATTTCCTATCTGGTTGTATTTACTAGGAAATAGAGTCCCGGGATCCCGAGGAGTGGGGCCCCTGCTGCGGGAGGGCATCCTTTATTTTTCTGAAAAAGGTGGCAACCCTTACTCGCGATGCTAACGTTAGCCCTTAGTAACTAGCCAGATTCCTCTTCTGCAGTTGAAAGTAGGTTTATGTCACACATAAAAAAAAACAAAAAACAAAAAAATCACCATCATCTGACACATTTAATCCTACTTATGTGAGTCTTGTCATATAGCTTTGGCCAGCTAGCTAGCTGAAGCATATGAGCTGAGCTGCAGGCTTAAGAAAAACACTGCATAATGCTCCCGAAGTGGATGAGCTGCAGGCTAACATTACAGACTGCCTGAGGCTGGCTAAACTGAGCCCTGTCCTCCTGACTGTTGGGCAGGCTCTATTGGTCAGGGCTGATGTCAATATTGCATTCTGGTTGTTGATTGGTTTGGGAGGGCATCCTCCCTTGGAGCGTCATTTTCCATGTTTTGGCCAATCATAGATTAGCATAAAAAATTAACTAAATTACATACACTATGAGATCCTGCCCCTAGGGAGGACAGAGAGCTCCTTCCTGCTCTAAAAAACCCCACTTCACACAGACTGCCCTTTCCCTCCCTGGCCTGTAGGGGGCACTGTTGAAGCATTTTAATCAGAATTTCAATTATGACCCCCCCCCCACCCCCAATAGAGATTTATGTATTATTTAGGCTATGTATATTAATAAAACAAATATTTTTAATTCAATTTTGATCTCCATCTTGCCTCTCAAAAATAGAGGGGGAGCAACCTCCTCTGCGTCTATGGGTTTTCATAACACCTATGTAGCCACCTATACATACAGTATTTGGTGAAACAAAGTTGCACAAATTCAAGTGACATTTCTGATCCCTAATGTTATTAGGCCTACTATTATTCCTTACTAACAGTTACTGCTATCTCCTAAACTCAGGAGGGAGATACACTCTTGCCATTATCACAATTTTGTAAACTTTGTAACTGAATCAGAATTGTAAAATATATTGCCTATGCACATATAGACACTAATGACATTGCATGTGGATTGACTCATTCTTCATTGAGGACGGCTTATTTGCTTAGCCTGGCTATAAAATACTGTTATCACTTCAAAAGTGCTTTCAGCCGCTGTGATAACGCCTGCATATTTTGTGCGTCCAATTCAATCTCCTACTTGCATAATTGTTTTATTAAATAGCCCCTTTCTTGCTTAGCCTGTTGCCCGACAGCCCCACTGCCTGCACAGTTTGCAATGTAGCCTGTCTGTCCATGCGGCTATTCATGCAAACTTATGGAAGTTGACTTGTCTCCCTTGGAGATTTGGGACTATTACAGCGGCTGTCTGCATGCATATTTGTGACAGGCAGGGAACTTGTCATAGCCTGCCATTAAGTCAACCCCCAAGCTACGCTTTCTTCCCCAGCAGTGGAACACATTATCTCCCCAAAAACCGCCGCTTTACTGACATGCAAAAGAAATTCTTCTGCCCAGACTACTCACCCTCGTAGGTGTGCGTGTGTATGCACCCGGCTAAATGTTTCTCTCTCACACAGTAGATTCAGAGGCTCCCGTCGCCTGTTATACTGCACTTGAAAAAAATTCCCCTCGAAGACAAAAGCTCCTGTGACGTCTCGTCGGCGCTGTCAGTCCGGGTGGCTTCATGCGCGGCATGCGCACTGCTCTGCAGGCGTCAAACTGACCGCTGCTCCGGTCATTTGAGTGTCATGACGGTCGGACGAACTCGAGCCGCATTTGCGCTCAACAACACGGAGGAGGAGGAGATCCCGGTTGGGTCTCCCTGCTCCGCTCTCCGGCTATAATAAACCACCGGAACTACTTCCAACGCCAGCCGGAGCACGTTGAAGATAAATTCATGCACCACAAAGGGGGAAATGAAATCACAATCCACTTTAAGTAGTTCCCAATTTCAATATTTAATGAGCTGCTAAGACAACATACACCTTCATTATGCAGGGCATAAATGTGCACTAACACTAATAACAACAACAACAACAACAACAACAACAACAACAACAACAACAACAATATTATTATTATTATTATTATTATTATTATTATTATTATTATTATTATTAATAATAATAATAATAATAAGTTTTTTTTATTCATTGTGTCATGCACTTTTTACAGTGGCCAGCCCACATGGGGACAGGACACACAAAAATACAAAATACATAGAGCCTGCTTCAGCACTGTACCAGAGATTTTCATCCGCCATTTATTTTCCCATAGACATTTCGAAAAATCCTCATAGAAATAGTTTTACTTGGTCAAACCAAACTGTTCAGATATATTTAGAAACAGGAGAGACCACATAACATTTCACTCGGACCAAAACGTAAAGACATTGCAGATTTAAAGAAAACAAATCAATGTTGTTGTTTTTTAGTTTTGGTCCGAGTGAAATGTTCTATCGTCTCTCCCGATTCTAAATATAGCTGAACCGTTTGGTTTGACGAAGTAAAAATATATATATAAGCATTTTACCAAATGTCTATGGGAAAATAAATGGCAGAAGAAAATCTCTGGTACAGTGCTGAAGCAGGAAGTGCTTCTTCTTCTTCTGTGGTGTTTTATGGCAGTTGGCATCGTTTATGTTGCATTACCGCCTCCTTCTGGTTTTATCCATCGACCGTTTCGCTACATTCTGTAAAACCCGATCGGTTCCTCTTCATCTACTCGCACCCAAAAACAAGCTCAAATTCGTTATATGCCAGGCAGCATGTGTGTTACTGATGACATCCGTCATCTGGCTACATGGCAAAAATATTGCCAGGCAACTGGCTGCTGATGATGTCATTTGTCAGTCAGTCAGCCTTCCGAGTGATATCACTCTAGCAATTGCGATGTCATCAGTGATGTCACTCGAGCATTTATTCGGAGAGGACACAGAGTTTTTGGCAGGTGTGTGAGTGGGGTAAAACCGCCCATCTCAATGGGCTGACTCACCAAAGGACGGTGCTGCGGCTCTACACTACAGGATTGAGGTTGCGTATATAGAGCAGGTGCATATAGACGTCTGTTCAGATGTGCGTTTACTGCGGGGGTTAAATCCCCGATCGTGTCTGCCTGGGCTGGGCTAGCAGCTAAATACTTACTCTGCTTTTACCCCACCATGACCACGCCCCCAGCCAGCTAACCCAGGGTCTATGATGAGACATCGCCTCAACCTATGGCCGCCAGCTGCCTGGCAAAAAGTGTGCCCATGGCGCATCGTCTCTAGAGTCTCCACCCTAAAAATGAGCGCGTGCAGAAATGATTATACTGTAGCAGTGAATTAGAGTTTTCATCAGTTCCACGAAAGGGGCAAATAAATACTCTGTGTTATCCAGACACCCCAAATGTAGTCTGTCAAGATGCTTTCACTGCCATTATTTACAGGCAGCACAAATTGTACCAATTCGACCATTGTATTTCAAAACATTTTGGTGCATTGTGGCATGCAGTGTCTTGAATGCCATTATGTTACACCAACAACCTGAGGGTTTGGGGGTTGTTTAATGTTATAACAGCTGAGGCATTCTTCCTTCAGGCTGCATGTCTGTCATTTGTTGATCAAACCTTGGTTTGTGGGAGGAGAAGCCTGATGTAAAAGTAGAGCGCACCCACTTGACCAAGACATCAGTCACACCTGACTCCCCAAGACATGTTTGGGATTTTGAACTGCAGAGGCAGCAATGTGCCGCAAGGCATCCAGTCTGCCAGAAAGCCATACGAAGAAGAAGAACCTCACAATCTCAAGGGGCTTTAGTTCAAGGTGAAACCTGGATTTAGACTGCACTGCTACCTGTGGAGCCCCTGTTGCTGCACTAGGCTACTGACTTTGTTGGCTACTAACTGTTATTATTCACTTTCAACTTGATTGCCAGAGTATGGCTACAAGGACTGAGAGCACAAGACACCTGGTTGGATTTTGCAGCTCAGAATTGTTTGTGTTCATTTTCTTTGAAATAACTGGATGAAAATTCACCTGCATTTTCAATAGAGTTGCACAGAGCTTTCTTCCCTCAGCAGTTCCAACCCTTCAAAACTCTTGACTGGAATCTCAACCACAAGACATCATATGCAGTTGATTTGTGAGTTTTATGAGTTAACAGCCAACAATGCATCTTTTGTATAGCGGAGCCTCCACAATGTCTCTGTGAACAATAGTTTCAGCTGCTGCTAGTAGTACTTCTTGTCAGCTCACTTATGCCATATTTTACGTCCAGTGCAAGGGCAAGGGCAAGGGCAAGGATTCTCTTTGCTAGTTTCTAGCACTCAAAATCTCCCTTGTTTCTTTTAATTACCACTGGGTCAGTAGTACATCAAAGGGCGCGTTTCAGCAACCCACTGGTAATTAAAAGAGAAAAAGGAGATTTTGAGTGCTAGAAACTAGCAAAGATAACGCTTGCCCTTGCCAGTGGTGTAGGGTAGTCATGACGGGCCCCAGTGCAAGCAATTTTGACAGGGCCCCCTAGTAGGCTACGTGCTAGTTACGAAGTAGGACACACACACACACGCACACACACACACACACACACACACACACACACACACGCACACGCACACACACACACACACACACACACACACACACAGAAACACACACACACACACACACACACACACGTGTTGGATTTCACAGTTGAATGAGTTACTTAGGCTATTGTATGGGGAAAATAGAGAGGTCATATTGCAGGCTATATCAGCTCCATGGATAGCGCTCTGACACCTGGTAATAGACAGTCAAGTTATTAAGGCAGCATCTGAGAGTAGACGACCTAGTGTCTACCACACTGTGGTTCTGAAATGACCACTGACTTTATGTTGAATAACTAAGCATAACATTTTGTTATAGATTGCTACTGCCTATAAAAAAAAAAGAAAAAGAGGAGAGAGATATGGCTTCGCCTTCCGAGGGCATACCGGTACATACCTAATGGCACCACTTTAGATCTTGTGTGTTGTTATTGTATATTATTGTATGTATTGTATTGTATTGTATTGTATTGTATTGTATTGTATTGTATTGTATTGTATTGTATGGTATGTTATTGTATGTTGTTGTTATTGTCACAGGCATATTTCTGGGATGGCAATTTGAGTCATTTGCAAGGGCCCCAGTGCAACTGCACTGTTTGCACTGTCTATATTACTGTCTATATATTTACGCTGGCCCTTGCCCTTGCACTGGGCGTAAGATATGGCATGGTCTTTACAATCTATCCTGGGCTGTAAACTGTTGACTTTGTCAGTTTGTTTGAAGCTAAATAATCCCACTTATCAAATAGCACAGTATACAGCCAACTCATCATCATCATCATCATAATAATAAATATGAATAATTATAGTATGAAGCCATGTGATTTGCAAACATGCAAATATTGGGCATCTGAGATTATTATCACAATGGAATGTTAATAAATCAGAAATTAGAGACATAATTGTTTGGAGGACTACAGAAGACTGTTTTGATGCTGGTAAGTGGACCTAAATGAAAATGGATTTCCACTTGACTGCACATTGTGGCCACGAGCCTGCTGTTTGTTTTTCTGAAAACGTCCAGGTGTTTTCAGTGTCCAATTGTAACTGGGATTACCTCAAGTCTCCTGCAAACACCCAATTCACTGGTGTTTCTTTTCCTCATCTACAAAACACGTTTATGTTGATTTTGAAAAGCCTCTGTTCAGTGCAATCCCTGAACAGTTCCACAACATTATGTCAGACTTATAACAAATTAAATAGTGTTTTGTCTGTGAGCTTTGTCAACATATGGATCCATTTCCACTTTCTCTGCATTAGCCGGGAGAGATGCAACTCAATGCTGCCCCCATCTGGGCGGTGCGGGTTCTTGCACTCGATAATCATAGTTCAGGGGATCCGTGGAGGATTTTTGTTGTTGTCAAGCTTCACTAGCTTCACATCAGATATGTCCATGTAGATGATATGCTTGCGCTGAAAGCTTATGTTGGGGTTCAGGGAAAATTTGAGAGGGGCTTGGGCAAACACAATTATTTTCACTGTAACTGTCTGATACTAAGGAAATAATAGGGTAGGCTAGTGTGACACAAAATGTCTGTTAATAATTACCCAAGCAGAGTGATAACAAAATGCTAACTAGTTTTTCACAGCCAAATTTCCATTAATTTCCTTCCTAAATTTGGTGGAAGAACCGCAATAGTTTATAATGTGAAAAGAATCCTGTAAGAGATTAGTGCTGCAGTCTGTGCAGCCTCCACCAGAGGACTCTCTAGATTCAACTAAAACTTCTGTGTGGCGGCGTGTCTGTGGATTTTGCATGTTATTTAACTATTTAAAGTCTGTTGACTTTAGACACCTACTTATCTGTAGGAGTGTTTTGGATTAACTTAACTCAAATACAGACACAAAGGTTCAACAAAAACAAGGAAATCTATGAACTGCCATGTTTAAACATTGGTCTTTTCAAGTCAAGCACCCCCAGACGGATCCACCCTAGGCCACCATACCACATTTTGAAAACATTTTGCCCCATGCAGAGACTCATATGGGAAGGTTTTCCTTGTTGATTTATTATAACCCAACAATAACAACTGCCCCCCTTCCCCTGCCACCACCCCATCCCCTTCACAATACAATCAGTATGTTGAGCTCATGATGAGAAAATGTGGACACGAGGCTTCTGTCCCTTCTGATGTCATATCTGTCTCAAAAGTGTTAATATTGAATGCCAACCCTCTATCCAAACATTGTACAATGTATGTTCAGTAAGATGTCATTATGGCATATTTCGTATACATGTAACTTCATTGTACTGTATGGCATCCCCGATGAAAAACTATAATATATAAATAATATATAGGCTATAACAGTGGTTCTCAAAGTGGGGTCTGGGGACCCCCAAGCGGTCCTTGAGAGGGTTCCAGGGGGTTCCCAGCAAAAAGAGTCATTTATTTTCACTAGAATTCCAACCATAAGTATATAACAGAATGTATGACTATTTTTGTCATATGGGTTTCCTACACTTTCTGTAATAAAACATCTAAAAATGTGATGAACCTCCCACTCTCCTGGCCTGGTGTTGGGGTCGCACCTGTGTACTCATTGGGCTTAAGAAGGCCTTCAGACCATCCAGTCTCCCTATCCTCGCCAACGCCAATGCACCTTTTGTTCTGTTTGTTTGTTTAAAGTTTGGGTTTAGTTAGTTTCTCTTAGTTTTAATTAATAAATCATTGTTTTAACTTGAGAAATACATAAAAGTAATGGTTACAACAATAATTTATTAACTAAAATGAATGTACACAAAATACATCAAACAAACAGAGCAAACTGTGCATTGGTGATGAGGGAGAGACACTGATATGGTCTGAAGGTATTTTTAAGCCCAATGACCAGTCCCAATCAGACCCAATCTACCTAACGACCCCAGGCTCCTGCAAGACAGGGCCCGGAGAGTCCAAGGGTTGTCACAAAAGCTAAAATCTTATCAGATGGGGGACCGTGCGACAAAATATTATCAAATGGGGGTCTGTGGTCTAATTTGTGTCAGATGGGGTCCTTGACATGAAAAGTTTGAGAACCACTGAGCTATAATATTGCTAGTATGCCTATCAGGGAGTGTTTGTGGTCCATGCTATCTTCCTCAAATGTATAGGACGAATCAGCGTGACGTCACTTGCCACCCAGAAATGCGGAACCCCGCGGCAGTTAACAGTTAGCAGTTAAGTATGAGTTGTGCCAAACAAACGTTAATATCTCAAAAACTATACATCACATCGCTTATATTTTTGACATTCTGAGTGAGAGCACACGTAGCTCAAGAGTTTGATGTATAATATATGCATGTCGTGTTAAAGTTGTGTGAATTGTCGCCGTTTTTTTTATGTAAACAGAGTCAGCCGGCTAGAGTGAGACACTCAAGCCTCCCAAAGCTCATGCTCCATAGGGTTCCATTGTCGTTGCCACCCAGTGACGCGGTTTGTTTACCAAAATGCTGCTCGGCTGATCCCTCGTATAGTATGATAAATTAATAAGTTGCTTAAATTTGTGAGAATTGTAAACAACACGGGATATGTGATGGTTGTGAACATGAAAAAATAAGATGGGAGGGTTAGGGTGGTCATGCAGCAGCCAATTTGTGGCTATGGATCTTGCAGCATTTATGAGAGCAGTTATTCAAATGAGTTTTATTTAATGAGATGTGTTGGAGAGGCCTGCTAAAAGTTTAATATAAGTTTAATATAACAACTTTAGGATAATTATCGACATGCATGAGTGAGGGGGTAGCCTACTATCGGCATGGTAAACAAAACAGCTCAAGGGGTACATAACATAACATAAAAAGGGTGGGAACCACTGTATCAGAGGATGATTCTGGCGCCCCCTCCCCAGCCCTGTGATTGGACAGCAGAGACGGCGCGGATGTTTCCCCCACCTTGGCCCACTTGGCTTTCCGTAGCTGGGGTTCAGCTGGAAAAAGGGAGCGGGGCAGCGGGCTAGAGGAAGAAAAGGAAAAGGGACCAAGGGACTGGCTGTGTGTGAGGCTTGTTGTGGGGGCGACCTATCCTGATATGTGAGATATATCAAACAAACGTACCTTTGCCTTAAGCCACACTGGAGTGAAACACGTTCAAGAAATCAATGGGCCACTGGATAGCGCTTTTATTCTGTCTGCGTTTTCTTTTTCTCTATTTGTGCGCAGAGAGAGGGGGAGAGAGAGAGAGAGAGAGAGAGAGAGAGAAGTGGGTCAGTGTGGCACATGTGGCATAATGTCGCCCGATCACCACATGGAACTGTTTTCTTTGTGCATTCACCAATGTTAAACATTAGCCACACTATCGTGGCCTGATGCAAATGAGGTGACTGCATTCAACATTCAGATAGCCTGGGGGTCCTCTGTCTTTCAAATGAGACGGTAGTGTGTGTCAGTGTGAAAAGAAATAAGAATGTGAAAAGAAAATCAAGTAAAGGAACATACAAGACTGGCTGTGGTGACCTTGTTCTATTTCCTGCCACTTCGGCATGGAAACAGCGCTGTTCTGTTGGATTCGCCAAACCTCCTTGTAGAGCCCGGTCTGAACCGGTTCGGAAAATGCGCGGACTCGTGTGCAGCAGACACCTCGCGTGCAGCATCTTTCATTCCGTGCACTGATTCCTCCCTGCCTCTGCGCGCCCCCGCTGGGCTAGGTCTCACTTCCTCATTGGCTGGCCTGGGAACTCGCCGCCCACACCTCCAGCTCTGTGCGGACAGTGGACAGTGGGGATGGTGCATGCATGTGTTGGGCGCTGTGCATGATGCGATTGGTCGATGCACTGTAAATCCGCGGTTATTGGAAGGCCTGTTGACTGTACGGGAACGCGGAGGAGTGGAGTTGTAAACGAGGCGCGTGCGGGAGGCCTAAAAAAACAGCAGCGTGCACTTTTCAGCACCGATAACTCGTGGACAGCAGCCAAACCAGGCAGAGGTGGTAGTCGTGGGGTAGTTTACTTGTGATAAACCTACCCCTGTTTTGTGGTTCACACAACGCCAGCCGACCGCTGCGTTCACCACCGGGAAACTTTATTGGTAGTTTCGACGACCAGAGGAGGATATACGCGGCACCGCGTGAGCTTTGTTTGCCCTGGCGGGCACATAGTGCCGAGAGCTGCATCTCAGCTGGAAGACAAGTTTGTGCGGGTAAATACCGTTAGCAGGGTCGCTATTACTGAAAGCGCACGCTTCGCCATAATCTGCTTTACGGCAGCTGAGTGGGATCTTGGACTAAACGCCTGCAAATGAAGGGAAGCAAAGGTGGTCACGAAACGTGATTATTGTAGCCGGGGGCCGATTGATTGCGGTTGATTGGTGGGTTTTGCTTCGGCCACATTATAGTCAGTTGTAGCCGCTAGCTCCATTGTGTGTGTGAGCATCTCTGCTGCTCCATTGCTGCTGCCCGACCCCCGGAGCCCGCGCTGCCACCATACACCTGCCGCCCCCCTCAGCCTTTTCAACCAGATATAGATTTTTTCCCACTCAACACATCCAATAATGTGTTCTCGGCTTTGGTTCATCACCGACCGGCGGATCCACCAGGAGTACCCCCAAGTCCAGATCCTCCGGGCACTGAAACAGCGCTGCGCCGAGGAGGATGTTGAATTCCGCTCTCTTCTCATGGATCAAATCGTGCTTACCATCAGCGATGGAAATTTAGGCAAGTATCACTCGATTAATCTTACCCAACCGTTATCTGGTTGCAAACGGTGTAACGTTACTGCTGTGGTGTACCTGTTCGAGCGTTAATAACGGTAGTCTACATAGCTAACGCGCTACAGCTAACAGCTAACGGTATTGTTTGGGGGCACACTGTGCTGTATAAACGAGGAGTGGGCTAGCCGGCGGTCAGCTTGCTAGCAAGGAAGCGTGTAGCCAGCCACGGCTGTGACCGCCTAACCCACTTTCCAGCCAGATTGCCTCCAGTCAGACTGAGATGAGCGATACCAGATGAAATACCATCACCAATGATATACTGCGTTGCAATCACAGGGAAACGTGTATGATATGATTGATATCTGCACCCAAAACCACTTGCAAATAATGTATTTTTTATTGTTATTGAAGACTGCTAACGACGAGGACACAAGCACATATTACTAGCCCTATCAAATTATGCTGACGTAATTTTACTGCACAGAGCATCCTTCTCTGAAGTTGTAGCTTTTAAGATACATTTCACACTAATCACAGGTGGTCTTCATAATCATAATCACACACAGGCCTCGCGAAAGTTGCCAAAGGAACATGTGACTGCATGATGGAACCGTCCATGTTTCACATTACTGGACAGATAACGTCTGTGTTTCTGTGTGTGTTACCATGTCCACTATGAATACGTGTTTGTTTTTGTAAGGGTGATTGTAAGGGTGTTACTCATGTTGGCACAGACGTCGGCTTCAGTCTTTCATTTTAATTTTCTGATTACTATGCTATTGCTATACTATGCTGTTATGAAAGAGCCATATTTTGTGGTCTTGGGAAGCCGTGATAGGTTGATGGGAACACTAGGGACTCTGGACAAGCAGAGTCAGACACACATGGTATTCGTCAGGGAGGTGAGAAGTGGGGCCATGTCACCAGACGAGAGGTGTGCAAGTCTCAATTAACACCTATAGCGTACACCGGCGTTGGCTCGGCAGAGGCTGAAGAGTTGGGCGGAATGGGGGTGAGATTGGGCAGAACTTCCAAAATAAAACTGTCACATTTGCCGCTCACAGGCCACGTGTCAGAGAACTACAGCCTAGTGGCAAAACTTTATAGTCTCAGCAGAGTTTCAGAGCCAACAACAGAGTAGTAAAGGGGGAGGCCTCGCAGTCGTGCCATAGGACAGCCCTAGTTGTGTTTGTGAACATTAACAAGTCTCGAAGCTGGCGCTTTGTGGCATTCCCCTTGAAGACAGACCACCTCCCTCATAAAATCCTATGGGCTCATAAAAAAACACAGCTAAATCTATTGAGGGGCGTAATTGGCTAACGGGGCTTAGGCAATCCATCCTAAAGAAGCAGACTAATATGCAAGTTGCGATCTCCTCGTGCCAGAGGACACTGGCCTACATAGCCAGGTAGGTAGACAGCTGTCTAGACCTGTAGGTTAGGAAGAGAGAACGGAAGCAGGGCGCTTAGCTTGACCTCTAATCCATGCTGGCCCCAAATCTACCCATAATAGCAGCACTTCCTAGGCTTGACATCACAGATTAACGGCCAGTGGACTGGACAGTGTGAGCACACAGGACAGTGTGACCACACTGGACAGTGTGAGTACACAGGACAGTGTGACCACACTGGACAGCGTGACCACACTGGACAGTGTGAGTACACAGGACAGTGTGACCACACTGGACAGTGTGAGTACACAGGACAGTGTGACCACACAGGACAGTGTGAGCACACAGGACAGTGTGACCACACTGGACAGTGCACACTGGACAGCGTGACCACACTGGACAGTGTGAGCACACAGGACAGTGTGAACACACAGGAGCTGAGTTGACAGGAGCAGACTGCATATTCTGGGCTTGGGGGTCCTGAGATTTAACAGTGAGATGCATATTGTTGGCCCCTTTTCCACTTTGCATCACCATGTGCCTGGTATCCAGATGTGAATCATGACATTTAATTTACAACTTGCATTAAAACTATATCTCCCTCAGCTACAGAGCTGGAATGCTGCTGTGGTTCCATGCATGCAGAATCCAAACAGACATTGGCAATTTTGGCAGCCTGGCAACATCAACTTGATCTAAATGTCAAATGATGAGTTTTAATCTCATGTAACTAGCATCATCATCACAGGCTCGAGGAAGGTTTTAATTCTACAAGCCGTTTATTTTTTGACTTCAAATCCACAAATGTGTCTTCGCCAATTTACCATCGACCTACCGGAGGCAAGACATTTCCTCCATATTTTAATGCTTTCAGGACTTTTAACGAACATGCAGCACCAGAAACCACTTCACTGAGTGTTTATTTCTTCTTTGTGAGTTGGAAACACTATTATATTTTCCGCTTTTTATCAGTGTGGCTAACTATGCCCTTATGTGGCTCTCAGTCTGAACGCCTTGTTAAGTGGCTAGGGTAATTGGATTCACTGTCCATCTTCACTGCGTCTTGAGTGCATTTATGTCTGAACATCAACGTGGTCAAGCTGTTTCTGGAATGTATCCAAATAATACCCAAGACACATATTCTAATAACAAGATGAATGCTGGCATTAACATAGAATGCGTCACTGGAATATTGATCAAGCAATAAGCTATCGTTATACCTAATATTTAAGAGGGCGTAGCCTAATTATCTATGCATCTCTATGCAGTAAATCGCAGGAAACGGTTTTGCTCCAAAATTGATAGAGATGGCAATTCAGGTTGAAATTCATATTAATGCTATATGTTTAAATATCCATTAATAGTGAATTGCAAAAATCTCATGCACATCATTGTTTTTAGGGTAAGTAAGTTAGAATACAATTCCAAAATTGATAGCAGTTTTACAGCTCACTATGTCAACACACTTTCTCATTGTCCGGTGTCATGTGTCTGCTCAAGTCAGGTTGAGGTCCACATTCTACATTGAAGTTAACGGGTTCACTATGTCCCCAGGAGAAGGTGTGAACGTATGCACACGCACACACACACACCCACACACACACACACACACACACACACACACACACACACACACACACACACACACGCACACTACTGTGTTCGGATGACCAAAGACGGTCCCTCACATAAGAAAGGGCCAAACCCAGCACTGAGCTGGCAGAGGCATTTCACATCCCATGATGCTGAGACTGAGACAGTGGAGCAGAAGAGCGGATATGACTTGAAGACACATTCCTCTGTGTGTCTTCAGCACGCTTTTAAGCCCAACACGATACATGCAACACCTCCATGTCATCGACCGGAAAGCAGGAACACGAACGAAAGGCATGCCTCACACTACCTTAATGTACCACCGGCCATGTGAGCGTGTCTTTTGTATTAGCAACAGGAGATGCGGGGTGGAGTTAGCTATCTTCCTTTAATCCTAATCTTAGCATCTGGGTTATTATTACCAAGGAACCAAGCCCATTTGATGAGCCATGAGACGTGATCAGCAAAGCAATGTATTTCAGCACAGGTGTTAACGCTTTTCTTCCATCTCAAAGTTGATGTGTGATGTCTTGGACTTAGTCAAAAGCAAAGGTGGACCGTGTTTTTATTTAGGCAGCAAGTGGATTTCAAAAAGAAAGAGTGCCTTGTCTGTTTTTATTGACTTAGGTCTCCAGTCAGCAGCACTAGTAGCACATGTTCTATTGAGTCCACTCACTGTATTCCCATTAAAAACAAACCAAGACAAAGTAACAGGCAATGTAAAGGTTAAAGAACCTCATTTTAAACGGGCCGTTTTAAAAATACACAAATGTATTATTGCCGAGTAGAGCATTTTACTCTGACGATAGCCTAAGGCCAAAAGCTCAGCAATAAAGTGCTGTGTATTGCAAGGCAGTGTACACACACAGTGTATCCTCCCTACGTATTGCAGGGTATCCAAATCGATCGTGAACACGGCTACCCAAGGAGATTTGATCAGTTCTGATTATTATAGCAATCCATGTTCATCCCACTGTTGCACTCACTGTAAGTTGTTCTGGGTCAGAGAACACCAGCTAAATGGCATAAATCCTAAGAAAAATATAATAAATGTAATATATAATATAAGAATGGTGCTTTGGGGGGACTGTGACTTGATAGAGCATGTCAAGGTGACTGCTCTCAGGTGACTTGAACAGGGCATTTGCATTTTATGGAGATTGGCTAAAGCAGTTTACAGTAAGCCCGGATATGACAAACAGCCAGCACAAAAAATATACATGTATTATTATTACA
Organism: Poromitra crassiceps; assembly: GCF_964638095.1. Classification (NCBI taxonomy): domain Eukaryota; kingdom Metazoa; phylum Chordata; class Actinopteri; order Beryciformes; family Melamphaidae; genus Poromitra; species Poromitra crassiceps. The sequence goes on along the minus strand of NC_139629.1, from coordinate 43,558,771 downwards.
TGGTAATAACATGGACACATCCCATTATTATATTCTATACCACACAGAAGAGAATATATTATGTCACACAAGGAAACACACCTTGCACACTGAGGTGTATGTATTCAATTGTGTCTGGTTGTGTCAACAGGGCACAAAAGTCCATGTTCATCCCACTGTTGCACTCACTGTAAGTTGTTCTGGGTCAGAGAACAGCAGCTAAATGGCATAAATCCTAAGAAAAATATAATAAATGTAATATATAATATAAGAATGGTGCTTTGGGGGGACTGCGACTTGATAGAGCATGTCAGTAGTTTCATAGTCTCGCTTGCCAGCCTCCCCTCCCTTCCGGGAGAGGAGTCTGGCTGCATACAAACAGGCTGCTGGCATAAGCCCTCCCCCCTGCTCTACAGTTGCTCTCCCATTGGAGGCGTCCATTTAAGTCGCTGCCGGATTTCCGCTCCCCGCTTAAGAAGCTCTGTCATTGGCTCCGACCATCATGTCAATCAGAGCGGCTTCCGCTCCCTCCTCCCTGCGTGTCGCTGTAAATAGTCCCCGGCCGCCGAAGTGAAAACAACAACGTTAACTAGCTAGCAAGCTAACAGCACAAAACCTACACGCTAGCTCGTTGCTACACGCTGAAAATGGCAAGTTTTGACAAAGATTTAGATTGTTGCAAACTGTTTTCCAACGGCACTGCCGCTCAGCACCGCCCAAGACGAGTGTGATTGGTTAAACCAAACAGAGCATTTTTCCCCCCTGCAATTCCAGAATGTAGACCAGCGCTGCCAGACTCCTCTCACAGGAAGGGAGGGGAGGCTGGCAAGCCAGACTAGTAGTTTCATAACAACCCGCTCCTCTGTTGACATGCAGTATCTCATGTGTCTGCTCTCAGGTGACTTGAACAGCGCATTTGCATTTTATGGAGATTGGCAGTTTACAGTAAGCCCGGATATGAAAAACAGCCAGCACAAAAAATATACATGTATTATTATTACATGGTAATAACATGGACACATCCCCATTATTATATTCTATACCACACAGAAGAGGATATATATTGTGTCACACAAGGAAACACAGCTTAATATTGCACACTGAGGTGTATGTATTAAATTGAGACTGGTTGTGTCAACACGGCACAGAGCTAATGCTTCTGTCTCCCAGCCACAGTGGCCGGCCGGCCCGGGCAGCCACAGTGGCCGGCCCGACCAGCACATCCCTAAAATGAATTTGATACCTTCACTCTTGTACCTGTAAACACGATTCTAAGAATAGCAGATGAAATGACGGCAACTATTATGAGTGGTAGAGATGATAGCAAGCATGCCCAAGAGGGGCCTCTTGGGCAACCTACCAGCCTCATTTGGCTGGTATTAATTGGCCCGCAATGTCAAATGAAATAAGTTAATCAATACGCCATTCCTTCATCATTACAAGCTGTACGGTCTCTTTCCATATCAAACATGACTGTCTGTTGTCAGTAATGTTAATTTTTTTTTTTATAATCCTCATTTGGTTTATGAAATAGCTCAAGTGACAAAACAGACTGCTTTGTATGTGTTCACTTGCACATAAGTTACTTTGTAACTTTCATAGTTGCCTTATCCAAAGGGTTCTAAGCCCCCTCTCAAGATTCATACTTGCTGATGTTGAACACTGTTGCACGGACTGTGGCAGAAGGAGACTGCAAGCAATCCATTACTATGAAAGAAACGTGTCATGCCGCATAAATGGCCCATGCCAAAAGATTATGTGACACTTTATCAGCATAGAAGCTGGACAGCAGCCAAATGTTTGTTAGTTTGCCTATCATCATTTAGAGATGATCTCCAGTGAAGCAACTGGTGAATTCTTGGTTTGTAGCTACTAGCTATAACTCTAAAATAAGCACTGGGTAAGGCTCGGTGAGGCAGTCAGAGACCGAGATAGTACATAATCATCACTCTGCCCAACGAGCTCCTCCAGTCCCAAGCATAAACCTGCATAACTCAAAAGTCTTAATACAGATTTAAGGGAGAGACGAGTACATCATGTTCCTTACCTATGGCAACTACCTGGTATTCCATCCGATTGTCTGTTCTAAAAAATCGAGTTGACAGGTAAAATAGTGAAAGTGGCAGCCAGGTGATTTTTGTGTATAGGTGAAAAAACAGTGTGTTTCCTGGCCTGACAGACAGTAGTAGACCTGTAGTGTTTTGGTCCCGTGTGTGTCACTGTCTGACAGACATGCAAAGAGACCATTGATGGCATTGTTAGCCCAACCGAGCCCAGAGGAAACAGGGGGGTAACCCGCTGCTCTGCCAGGCCCGGCCCGGGCCCAGAGGAAACAGGGGGGTAACCCGCTGCTCTGCCAGGCCCGGCCCGGCGCTGAGACATGAGCCGCCGAGCCAGGGTTGGCACAGCGTGTGTCGGCACGGCCCGCTTTGTGACGTAGCAGCAGCGGTATGCGCAGAATGCTGAAGAGGAACAGGAGTCCCCTCTACTCAGCATTATGGAGCTTGTTAGCTCTGTCAGGCAGAATGAAAATAACACACACACACACACGGGCACACAGCCAGTCCATTGAACCATGACAACATAAGGCTTTGGTGTAAGAAAATAAGAAAAAGAGCCACTAGGAGTGAGCGTAAACAGGCCTACACACTGTCATGCCCCCCCCCCCCCACCAGAGCCTATGTTGCCTTTGTTCGCCGCAGATTGAAACGGTCACGTGACGGGACAGTACAGTGCAAAACCAACACCTGCGCAAATGAATGGGACTAATTCATCCGGCCGCTTCATTGGTCTCTGTTTTGGTTCCCTTGGAGACGGAGACGAGCACTGTGTGAAAGAGTGAATAATGTCCAAAAGCATGGGACCACATCCCCCGACGCGTCCCACTGTAACACCACTCGCAGTGCACTCAATAGCTGCACAATCAGAGCAGTGTGTGTCCGTGCTGAATGGGGCTGTGGAGACAGTGAGACAGTGAATCCTCCTGATTCTGTACTGAGAGTGTGGCAGGCAGGGCCGTCTCTTCATGTCTTTACACACACTCCTGTTTTCCTCCTCGCCCTGTCCCACCTCACTTCCCCTGGCCTGCACTATACAAGATGTCCCTGTCCCACCTCACTTCCCCTGCACTATACAAGATGTCCCTGTCCCACCTCACTTCCCCTGCACTATACAAGACGTCCCTGTCCCACCTCACTTCCCCTGCACTATACAAGACGTCCCTGTCCCACCTCACTTCCCCTGCACTATACAAGACGTCCCTGTCCCACCTCACTTCCCCTGCACTATACAAGATGTCCCTGTCCCACCTCACTTCCCCTGCACTATACAAGACGTCCCTGTCCCACCTCACTTCCCCTGCACTATACAAGACGTCCCTGTCTCACCTCACTTCCCCTGCACTATACAAGACGTCTCTGTCCCACCTCACTTCCCCTGCACTATACAAGACGTCCCTGTCCCACCTCACTTCCCCTGCACTATACAAGACGTCCCTGTCCCACCTCACTTCCCCTGCACTATACAAGACGTCCCTGTCTCACCTCACTTCCCCTGCACTATACAAGACGTCCCTGTCCCACCTCACTTCCCCTGCACTATACAAGACGTCCCTGTCCCACCTCACTTCCCCTGCACTATACAAGACGTCCTTGACCTTTTCTGTCTTTCAGCTTCTGCTTTCACCTTTCTATGCACAGCAGCCCAGCCTAAAAGCAAGCTGTGTCCACAACATAGACAAAAAAACAAAACAAAACGATGGATGTAGTGAGTGTGACGTCACCCTTTGGGGCCGAAACCCTAGGCTTGCCCGCTGCATGGCCTCGCCCGCAGCTGGGCTGCTGCGTGGCCTCGCCTGCCCTATTGGCATGCGCAGCGCCCAATCGCCTGCTCTATTGGCATGCCATCCCATTTGCTCAACTTCACATCACTGATGACATCACTGTCACAGTGCCTATGACATCGTCAGTGATGTCATAAGATGATTTTGGTCAATAATGATGTCACTGATGATATCATAGACATTGTGACATCATCAGTGGGACAAAATTGGAAACAAACAGATATTGTCCAGTCCACTTGCTCCCTTTTATATAAAGAAAATAAGGATGAAAACCATTTCTACATTGAAGAAGGCTTGAAACTAGCGAGACCATGAAGTCATTAGGAAAGTGTTTACTGAGGTAATAAATCAAGTGTGAAGTCTGGTCGTTTTCCCATCGACTTCTCTACAGTGTGACTTCTCTTATATATCCCCCCCACCCCATCACCCCCCCTACAGTTGTCATGAATGGTGAAATGCGCTATAGAGACCAAAAAACATTTTTGAACCAGGCTGTAAACATGTTTATTTCTGCTGTAAAGTCAGCATTTGACTCCCTTTTGCAGCCAGCCTCAAATGGCCATCCGAGGAACTGCAGTTTTTGGTACTTCCGCATTGGCCTCATTGGCACCTCCCCCCCCCCCCCCCCCCCCCCCCCCCCCCCCCCCCCCCCCACCCCCTTCCCTCGGTCCACCCTCAGTCATAAGCCGCTTTCACACCGGCCTTGAAAGCTGTAAAAGATACGGAATGTGTGATCCGCACCTCCGATGTGAAAGTTGTGAGAGCGGGGTGGTGGATAATTGTGTTACGCCTTTCGTTCCGCCAGTGGAGCTTTAGTCACAGCGCCGGATCAGCCTCCACTCCGCCTCCACCTGAAAGCGTAGGTGCGGCGGCACGGCACAGTGCCAATGGTCAGCTCATTCATCAACTTAAGTGGGAAACCACCTTACACAGCAAGAAAGGCATAAGTGAACGTAAAAGAAAAAGTATACAATCATAACTGCAACAGGGGCGCCAGGAGGAATGGGGCGCCTACACTATGTGTAAGTAGGTTTGGCTATTTATGCTCAAACGATGTTGACATTAGTAGGCAAAATGAACAGATATAATAATAAGCTTCAGAGGACATCTCTTAGCGTGCATCTCTCTGTGGCGAGTCGGTCTGAGGATGTTCCCTCTCTTCGTCTCTCCTCAAAACAATCCCAATTGTGGAAACCAGCTCCAGAACTGCAATCTGTCTAGCCTGTTGTGCGTTCCCTTACAAAAACTACTAACGTTATAGTAGTCATGTGCATTTATAGCCTACTCCCTCGACGACGAGTAACGTTATGCAGGTGTTTGACATGCGGGCGCTTTCAGAACAGACGCTAGCTAATTAGGCTACTTCATGGGAATAATTTGCTTTACAAAAAACTGGAACCAAAAGATAAGAATTAGCCTTGTACCTAATACATGATGGTGCCTCTGCTCTGTGATCCATGAAGTCGATCAGATGAATATTGAAAGCCTTGTTACCATGCTGCATGTGGACAACACTTTCTGCATTGTGGGCATATTAAGGTGAGCTCTCAATCAGACTCCGTGCTTTATCCTTTGATGTTAACGACCATCTGCAAGTTGAGAGCTGCTGGCGTACATCGGCGATGTTTGGTTGTTGAATGAATTCGTTCATCATACAGTAGCCTGGGCTACACTAACCTATGAAAATATTCATTTGGACTACTAGGAGGAGCTGGGTGGAAATGCGTCCCCTCGCCTCATTTCAATCCGGGAGCGGTGGCTGTCACCTGGAAGCACACCCCCAGGACGGGAATGTGGCGGTGCTGCAGCGTGGCTCTGTGTCAAAGCAATTTCTGTGGCGAGGCTGCCGGCTTTGCGGGCCTTCTGAACTGCAATATAGCGCGATCTGTGTGTGAAAGCGGCTAATAGTGTGACTGTGCGTCGGCTATGGTGTGACATCGGCCTGCACGTCAGCAGCTGCTTGGCCATCTCTCTCCTCTCATTACGTATGCAGCAAACATGGAGCTGCCTGTGACCTGCTGATCTCAGCCTATTGGCTCTGTCGCCTCTGTGAGCCGGGAGATGCTAAGATGGCTGGAAAGCAGGTCACAGTAGAAGTGAAGTGCTGTGTCAGTGACAAGCGTGTCTCCTCCTTCCCTCCTCCTTCATCTACGCACCCCCCCCCTCCCTCTCTTCTCCTTAGATTCCATGATCACCCAATCTGTCTCTCACCCAATCTGTCTCTCACCCAATCTGTCTCTCACCCAATCTGTCTCACCGCACTGTCCATTTCTCCCTCTGATCATCTCCCTGTCTCCGTTTCCTGTCCGCATCCAGTGTGAGAAATTAACACCAGCCAGGCAGCCCAACAGCCACATTCTGGCCAATCAGTGGCTGGTAATCTCGCCATCTCTACCAGCTGTCTTTATTCTGTTGTGCAAATGGAGTTAGCTGGTAAAAGAGGGTGGATGTGGCTAACGACTTTAGGGATTTAACATACCCTGTGGCCTGTAGAACAAAAGCTTACTTTCTACTGGGTCACGCCCACCTCATTCCTTCATTGCTACATGATTCTCTCTTCTAAAAGTCTCTCTGTTTGCCACTATTTGCCTTGACACATGCTGTGCGTTGGAGCCTGGGTGTCTCCTCCTGAATTAAAACGGATGATCAATGACCTATTCAGATGTATTCCCGTTAGCCTATTGTTACTTAGTTAGCCCACATTTGCACAATACGTGTTGAAAGGGCGGAGAAGCCGAGTAATTGAAGACACCATTAATTACAGCGCTAACAATCGCTTTGCTAAGACGACTTAGCATCTTTCCCAAATGTAACGAGCTCACACTTCATGACCGAGCGCGAACTCAACAATGTAGGGAGGGGGAAGTGTGTGGACTGAAGTGGAGATAACACTCAAGGGTGCAACTGGAGTAGACGTAAACGCAAACGAAACTTCTGTAACGTATAGTGACACTTATCTCCCTGTTGTGTGACGTCCACGTTTGATTAAAAACCAAGTCATGCTCCCTCGGGGGTGTCAGACACGTCCCTAGCCCACTGCCCTACATCCAGACAGAGTAGCGTTTGCTGTGCTGTAAGTACATGAGCGGGGAGATCTCTTTCTCAGTGTTGGCGCAGCGGCCAGAGGAGCTGGCGGCGCCCACAGGGGAGTATACGGATACGGGCAGCGTGTAAATGAGCAGAGCAGCAGCAGGCAGGGGCTGATTCCAAATGCAGGGCTCGACAGACACCAGCATGCTGCTTCCTGGGGCTCGGAGCTGGCTGGAGCCAGGCCTCTCTGCCTGGAGCCAGGCCTCTCTGCCTGGAGCCAGGCCTTTCTGCCTGGAGCCAGGCCTCTCTGCCTGGAGCCAGGCCTTTCTGCCTGGAGCCAGGCCTCTCTGCTGCCTGGAGCCAGGCCTCTCTGCCTGGAGCCAGGCCTCTCTGCCTGGAGCCAGGCCTCTCCGCCTGGAGCCAGGCTTCTCTGCCTGGAGCCAGGCCTCTCTGCCTGGCTCCAGGCCTCTCTGCCTGGAGCCAGGCCCCTCTGCCTGGAGCCAGGCCTCTCTGCCTGGAGCCAGGCCTCTCTGCCTGGAGCCAGGCCTCTCCGCCTGGAGCCTGGAGCCAGGCCTCTCTGCCTGGAGCCAGGCCTCTCTGCCGCCTGGCACGGTCACCCGGACACCTCCTCCTCCCTCCCAGTCGAGAGCTCTGCTTGGTGACAACTGCAGCAGTGTGTACACAAACAAGCGTCTCCACAAGCAGCAAACTTTTCCACCGGCTACACTGTAGCTGCTGCTACAGCACTTGTTGAGAGATTCCAAAATTCACCAGGAGCTGGAAACAATTGCTAGTCACGAAAAGGGGAAAGCAAGGCCTGATCAGTCCATCCTATGAGTGCCAGAGACGGATTGGACGAGTAAGGTCGTCTGTCTCACGGCTCAGAATAGGATCGAGTGCTGTGTGTCAACTCTTGTTAGGGGGAAGTTACTTTTGAGGTTCCAAACATGGGCTAATCCTTCCTAATTGATAGAAATTCACCAACAACTAAAGGGTTTTAGTCTAATCTGTTCGTTCCCTCCTTTTGTTCTCCGTCCGCCCCTCAGGTCTGCGGGTAGAGCAGGAAGCGGTGACAGCCTACCCGCAGGTGGCGGTAGTGCGGGTGCCCACGCCCTGGGTGCAGTCGGACAGTGACATCACCGTGCTGCGCCACCTGGAGAAGTTGGGCTGTCGGGTGGTCAACCGGCCCCAGGCCATCCTCAACTGCGTCAACAAGTTCTGGACCTTTCAGGAGCTGGCCGGCCACGGAGTGCCTCTCCCCGACACCTACTCCTACGGTAAAACAATACATGACTTTGAGCTTTTCCCCACAGAGAGGTACATGGAATAGTGCTGCTGGTCAGGAGCTACAGACACAGATCCTCTCAGTCTCACAGTGGAAAATCATTCTGATATCAATAACCTGCTGGATTGTTTCCATCATCAATCATTCCTATTCTTGATTTGACCTCTTGTAAAGCACTTTGAACTGCAACTTTTGTACAAAGATGAATAAAGATGATTATTATTATTATTATCATGCTTAATGCTTACTTAAAATGTTGAGCAGTGTTGGGCAGTAACAGATTACTGTGTGTCACTGTAATTTGAATACCTTCCCTAGTAGTAACGAGTAGTGTAAGGCAGTGGTTCCCAACCTTTTCCAACTCAGGGCCCACTTTTATGTCTCAAAAATGTTCGCGGCCCACCTCCGACCCCATAAATACAAAGGCCATATAATGCGTTCTCAGAGCACTTTTTTATTGAAAATTGAACATAAAGGACTGAACTGAATACAGGAGAAACATGTTGGAAGCTCCACAGTCACTAACACAGCACCTGTAACATGTTGCAACACCTTCAGTATTACAGTTTTCAAGGAGCTGTCCACACACACACACACACATACACACACACACGCACACACACACACACACACACACACACACACACACACACACACACACACACACACACACACACCAATCATTCAAGGAGCTGTCCATCAGCACCACACAGATGTCAGAAATGA